>NW_016810038.1:2542220-2602641 GCF_001698545.2 Rhinopithecus bieti | reverse complement strand
AAAAAAAAAAAAAAAAAAAAAAAAAGGAAGGGAAAGACTGAAGGAAGAATCTAGTCATTAAACAGAGGGGTGACTTCAGGCCCTTGGAGCAAGAACCGTGCAAAGAATCTCTTTAGACTTGGAGGGAAGATTGGTTCCCTGCAATCCAGAGAAGGAGGTATGTGGGTCAACTGTCCCAGAGTCCTGTTCTTATGTGTCCCGAGAGAACCTGCAAAAGGAGATGGGGCTCAGGGCTAACATGCAGAACTGGAAGGTGGGATTACCCTCAGGGAGCTGGGGAGGAAACAGGCCAGAGTGACTGCAAACAGCTAGCAGGCTACAGGAACCTGGGAAGGGAGCAACGCCAACAAGGTGGGATGGGGAGAGGGGAAGAGATTAGCGAAAGTCCCGGAGAAGATAATTCCCAGGTCCAGACCAGCTTCCAAGGCCTTCTTTGTGCCTATCTCACAATTACAGAAGAAGCCCCATTTATGAAGTGCCTACTGCATGTTAGCACTGTGCTAAGCGTTTCCAATATGGCGCCAACCTGGGTCAGGTCTATACACCACTGGTGGGAGATTTCTGATGGATTGTGTGCAGATATTTTTTGTTTTCATAGCTGTGGGTTTATGGACCTTGGTAGGTATTAGAAAATGTTTTATTGCTCATGCAGTCTGGGATTTCACGGTCATTATTGCCGAGGAGTAAGTTAAGTTCTATAAAGTAAGTCCATCTAGAGTTGATTTAGAGAAAACAGTCTTGCAAATGGTAGTCTGGGTAGGATGAAGAAGGGGCTGAAATCATAAAGGAGCGTGCCAGTGGCTGTGTTTGGGAGACACTGAGCCTGCATGAGGTTGAAGAGCATCCTTCAGAGTGCACGGATGTGAAGAGGCTGTGGGTTTCCAGCCCATGTCTGGCTGGGTCCAGAGCTGGAGCTGAGGGTGCCTGGGCTCTTCTTCCTGCTCAAGGTGTTGGCCCTGGGCACTCAGTGAGGAGACAAAGCCGGCCCACCCCTCTGCCTCAGTCCTTCCGGACCCCACCTTTACCTTTCTCTGCTTCCTGGACACCACAGTGCAGCTGAGACAAGGCAGCCTCAGGGGCACACAACCTGTGTTGCTGGGTATGTGGATAGAGCCCAAGAAGAGCCTGGAAGCACAGCTCATTCTTTCAGTGGAAAGGGTAGCAGGTAGGTTGAAGGACAGTTCAGAGCATGAGCTTTGGCAGCAGGACTGGGATTCAGTTTCAGGTCTGGCTGCCCCTAACCTGGTGGTCTCTGGCCAGTCCTGCCACATTCCTGAGCTCCAGACCCCCTTTTATAAAATAGGGCAAGTCATGTGCTCCCTGGACTACCTTGGAGGTCAAATGGAGTCAAGGGGTTGCCCTGTGCCCCAGCCTCAGAGCAGTATCTGGAGGGCCCCAGAAAAATAATCCCTTTCCCACCAATCGCTGGCTGATGGCCTGTGCCTGCCTTTTCCTTGGATGAGGACTTGGAAACTGGAGAGGGCCAGGTTTTTGTCAGCCCTTTGGTTTTGGGCAGTGTGTGGCACCAGAAAGACATTCCTGGGACAGGCGACAGGCAAGGCTCTGAGGAGGGATCCTCACTGTGGGGGGAGCCCTGGGGCGGGTGCCCAGGAGGGGGCAGAACCGAGGAAGGAAGGCAAGACAGCGGGGCCAAGGGAGAAAGCTACTGGGCCCCAGGCAGGACAGAGGCCAGCCACTGGGAGGGAAGGGCTTCCCACCCCTGCCCAGGCAGGAAAGGGACCTCTGCTCCCTGTCACCTCCTCTGTCCTGTGCAGGAAGCTGGGAGGGCCAGGGCCTGGCAGGCAGTCATCACTGCCTCATTCCTGCTTCACCCCGAGTCTGACAGGCGAGGACCGCATCACTTTCCCCAGGAAGATGAGCCAGCTAATAACCAAGTTCAATAAGAGAATCAATTAACATGTCTAGTGGCAGAGCTGCTCACCCTGCCTCTTCCCGACAGGTGCCTGCTAGGGTCAGATGCAGCCCATAATTATAGCGTTAGGTTTGCAGCCTTTTTCATGGTAATTTGTTCCTATGAGAGAACAAACAAATATGTATATATATGTCTGTGTATATATAAATATATAAAGTGTGGTTAAAATGGAGCCTGAGCAGAGGTCCGGGCTAGTGGCAAAGACAGACTCATTTAATTTCCTGCATGCTTGCTCTGGCTTGAAGGCCTGCAGCTGTGTGGCTGCTGTTTCTGAGCAAAAAACACACTGTTCTAGGAAACCATCTTCTCCATGATTTATCAACCAGCGTTTTGGGAGCCAAATTAATTGCTAAATGTTCTGTCGAGTAACTCATGTTTGGCATTGAAAGATCTGGCACAGGGAGGTTGGAGGTTTGACGACCAGCAGCTTTCTCAGAAGTAGTCCTTTCCAGAGGCAGAGCCCATGCGCAGGGGAACTGGCTGATGGGCTAGAAACTTGGGCTTCAGAAACCATTAGCTGATGTTTCTAGAGAGAGCCTTGCTGCTGTCTCTCAAACGTCTGCAGCTCTGGTGGTCCCCAAGGTGGCTTACTGGGCTGCGGGCCTGGGCTGTGCTTGTGTCTGCCTGTGGGCGTCTGTCTACACAGCTCTGCCAGGCATCTGGAATGGAGGGTCCTCCCTCTGCAACCCGAGCCAGTTTGAGAATCTGGCCTCACCCCTGTTGATGTTCTCCTGCCTCTGTGCCCCCACCACAAGTGGGGTAGATGGGAAGGCACAAGGGAGTTTTCCAAGGCTGGAAACGGGGCCATGGTAATTCAGGAGGTGGCTCCACTCCAGATGTCTCAGGCCATCTTGCTGTTTGGTGCACCCATCCCGCTCTAGGGCCACACTCGCCCTGCCCAGTCTCCAGGCCTCTTCCTCAGGCTGCGCCCACTATTCAAGGTGTTCCCCCTCCAGGCCTGAAAGCCCCACTGCTCAAGACCCAGCTCCCGGCCCACCTCCTCCGGGAAGCCCTCTGTGAGGGGGTTCTAGGCTGGGACTGTTATGACCTTCCGCCTGCACGTTGGTTTGGCTCCTCGTACCTCCTGTGTCCCCATGTGGTGAGAGACAGGTGGCAGCCTCTCCACGTGTGTGTGTGCATCTCCTGTGGTGCTGAGCACACGGCAGGCGGGGAAGCAGCTCATCAGCGCCAGGAAACGTGTCCTCCGTGCCACCTGGTTAGAGTTTGTGGGGCTGGTGCAGCCCCAAGGCCCGTGTCTCTCCAGTGAGGTCTCCCAGCTCCCAAAGTGGTTTTCTCCTGAGGAGCCGTGCTAAAAATGCTGGTTCCAGGACCCTGACAGAACCAAGCTCTCAGGAGACAGCGCTCAGGCCACCTGGGCTTTTTCTTAGAAGAGGTCTGGGATCTATTTCTGAAGTAAGCTCTCTCAAAGAAATCTGACAGGCGCAGAATTTCAGAGCCACAGGCCAAGGCAATGGCAGGGGCCTCCAGTAGCCGCCTGTCTCTGGGGCTCCTGGCCCACACGAGGCCCCTCAGGCCCACACATGGTCCCTCCAGCTCACATGGCCCCCCACACAGTCCCTCTAGCCCACACACAGTCCCTCTGGCCCACACATCTCTCTTGGCTGCTGAGGTTTTGTGCTTCCACCAAGCCAGGGGACCGTCCTGTGGCCCTGGAACCACTGTGAAAGCAAACAGCCCTCGGCTGTGTTAGGAGACAGCTCTGGCTCCTCCATCCTCAAATGTGAGAGCTGATGATTGGGGTGGAGGAGGAGATGAGTGGGGAGTGGGTGGGGGAGAAGGAGGTGATGTGGAGATGAGTGGGCAGGAGGTGAGCAGGGAGGAGATGAGTAGAGCAGGGATGAGTGGAGGAAGGAGGCGATAGGAGGTGAGTGGGCAGGAGGTGAGCAGGAAGGAGGTAGAGGGGAAGGAAGTGATGGGTAAGGAGGTGGGGTAAGGAGGTGATGGGGAGGAGGTGAGTGGGGAGGAAGGTGGGGGGAAGGAGGTGATGGGGAGGAGGTGAGTGGGGAGGTGGTGAACAGAAAGGAGGTGAGGGGGCAAGGGAGGTGATGGGGGAAGGAGGTGATGGGGAGGAGGTGAGTGGGAGGGAGGTGAGGGGTAAGGAGGTGATGGGAAGGAGGTGAGGGGGGCAAGGGAGGTGGGAGGAGGTAAGTGGGGAGGAGGTGAGTGGGGAGGAAGGTGGGGGGAAGGAGGTGATGGGGAGGAGGTGAGTGGGGAGGTGGTGAACAGAAAGGAGGTGAGGGGCAAGGGAGGTGATGGGGAAGGAGGTGATGGGGAGGAGGTGAGTGGGAGGGAGGTGAGGGGTAAGGAGGTGATGGGAAGGAGGTGAGGGGGGCAAGGGAGGTGGGAGGAGGTAAGTGGGGAGGAGGTGAGTGGGGAGGAAGGTGGGGGGAAGGAGGTGATGGGGAGGAGGTGAGTGGGGAGTTGGTGAGAGGGGAGGAGGTGAGGGGGCAAGGGAGGTGATGGGGAGGAAGGAGGTGAAGGAAGTGAGTGGGTAGGAGGTAAGCAGGGAGGAAGTTGGGGGGAAGGAGGTGATGGGGAGGAGGTGAGCAGGGAGGAGTTGAGGGGAGAAGGAGGTAATGGGGACAAGGTGAGGGGGGATGAGGTAGGGAGAAGAGGTAAGGGAGGGAAAGGGGAGGAAAGGAGCTGAGCGGGGCAGAGCATGTCTCCTTTCTTTAAGCATCCTCTGTATTCTGCAGAGGCCAACCAATCTGGGTGTGGGCCTTCCTCAGTGGCCCATGAAATAACTGCTCCGCAGAGCTGAGCGTGGGTTAGAACACCAAGTCCCTGAGCAGCCCCACCTCGGGGCTAGGGCAGGGAGGCCAGGGTCCCCTTTCAGTCTCACACCTGGGATGCACTCCTAGGAGCCTGCCAGGTGTTCTGCTCAACTTAAGGTCTCAACCACCAGCCCAGGGCATTGCCACCTTCCCACAGTCACGGTGATGATGAGCTTGGAGCCCTGCAGATGTCAAGGAGGGACAGGGCTGCACCCCTCACCCTGGCATCGCTCCCAGGTCTGCCAGCCACAGAGGGTGGCGCTGGATTCAGTGGGGAAATGTGGGTTTGCACCGGCTGTGCTCTTTACCATGCACCTGTGGGCAAGTCCTCCTAGGGCCAATGGGAGGAATCACAGAGGCTTAGACAGGCAGCTGTCTTCATTGCATTCCTTCCTGCTCCCTCTGCTATGACAGGCTGCTTCCTGCCTGGGAGCTCCTGAGTTCAGAAGGCTATGAGATGCTTCGAATTCAGGGGGTAGTTTCTCTCTCTCAAAGGGTCCCTGTAGACAGAGGAGGGAGAGTTGGGGGTGAGTTCAGTAGGGAGGCTTCAGACAAAACCCAAAGAGATGAGCTAGTTTCCTTCCTAGTTAGGTGGCCAGCGTCCTGTGGCCACTCAAGCATGTGTCTGTCCTCGTCTGCTCCAGCATGGGGCTGAGGCTCCTGTTCAAGGATTGGGGCTGTCGCTGGTCTCGCATTCCTTCTTCTTGAAACCCAGACAACCCACCCCAGCCTGAGCTTTGGACGTGCAGGGTATCTGCTCAGAACAGGGTGTCCTGTTAGCCTGTTGTTCAGCCTTGCCTGGTTGTCCCAAACCTTGAGCCGATCTCCGTAGCCTCAAAGAATCTTAGACTTGGGAGGGAGGGTGACCCGGAGGACCTCATGTCCTGCATTTGGGGACACAGACACAATAATGGCCTAATTAGACAAAACTTGGCTCCCCTTCCATCAAGCTTGTTCTGTTTCACTCCTACCTCTGCTATTTTCATGTTTGTTTCTAAATACACTCACCTTTTAAAAACATTAAGTAGATTTCTTTACACAGGGTCAGAAGTGGGAAATCATTACTCCTTGCCATATTTAATAGATGGTAACTGTGAAAAACAGAAACCGAGTGTTACTGAAGTCTAGCTAGAGACTCTTGCCTCAAGAGGATTCCGAGCCTGAGTCCAGCTTTGTTCACAAGGAAGGTTGTCAGTGATTGGGGCCTGTGGATATATTAGAGGTTTTTCCTGTCATCGTAACGCCGCACTTTAGCAAATTCTGACCAAGTGCAGCCCTTCAAACCCTGGGGGGAAACTGAGGCACCATGTAGCGAAAGAGGCATTAGGTCAAAGGGGAGTCTGATAGCTGGGTTCAGACACCAGCTGGAGCCCTTCTCCACACCTTTCCATTTCACTCGCCCCTCCCTCTGTACCTGTTTCCCTCCTCTCCATTAGTCCAGCCTCAGTGGCCATACAGGTGGGCGTGGTAGGGATCAGCATGTTCTGTCTCGGCTCCATGGTGGTCAGTGGGGGCCTCCAGTCCTCTCCCTTTGGCTGATGATGGCCGTCTCCACATGTCAGCCACAGCAATCCTGTCCTCAGGCACTAGCTGCTGTTGGAAGAGAAACAGGAAAATTCCATCCATTCTCCTCAAACACCAAAGGGAATGTTTAAACTGGAGCCAGTCAGGGGTCGGGGGTGGAGGGAGTGGCCTCCATGAGGAATGTATGACAAATCATGTCACCTGGCTTCTTGGCTACATGAACAGTGTTATTTTTCTCCCAACTCCTCCCAATTGTCCTCATGTTGGGCACTGTCCTGTGTGCCAGAAGGACAGGGAGAAGGACAGATGATGGCCCCGCCATCCATCACAGTTCTGGCAACACAGAAGGTCTAGAGAGGAGGCTTGGGGGTGCTGGGGTGCAGGGCTCCAGGGTTTGTGGGGAAAGCTGTTTAGGAGTCACCACAACATCCGTCATCAGCTATCACGCACGTGCTGTTCCACCTCTGTGTTTATTTTCTGAGCATCTCCAAGAGCCTGAGACACCAGGGCGGGGCATGGCAGGAGGACATGTTTGTGTTTCCCCAAAGAGAGCTTACCATCTTGTGAGGTAGCAAGAGAAAATGCTGAGGAGGTGCTGAGCATCAGGTGGGAGCTCCCTGTTTTAGTGCAAGAGGGGCCATAACAAAGGGAACGATTAACTGCAGCTTGAGTAGTGAAAGGATAAGGAAGTTTCCTTCTTTCCTTACAAAGACAGACTAGGCAACAAAGCGAGACCCCATCTCTACAATAAAATAAAATAAATTAGCCAGGTGTGGTGGTGCATGCCTGTGGTCACACCTACTCTGGAAGCTGAGGCAGAAGGATGGCTAGAACCTAGGAGTTTGAGGCTGCAGTGAGCTATAATGGTATCACTGCACTCCAGCCTGGGTGACAGAGTGAGACCCTGTCGCTAAAAAACAAAACGAAGAAAGAAATGCCCAAATGTCCCACCCCCTGCACGTTTTTAGAGTGCTTCTCAGTTTTTCACCACCAACTTGGTGTCCCTAATGGGTCTGGGCAGTAAGGATGGAAATAAGGGGTGTGGGAAGTCAACAAGAGAAGATAAATTGCCCCAAAGTTATTAATTCCAGTAGGTCATAGGGCCACACTCCTTTCCTTTCTCTCCTGAGCAGCACTTCAGCTTGGAAGGTACAGGTAATCCCTTAAGTGCTTTATCAAAGAGAATAAAGAACATGGAGCTATCACTCCTTGGCTGAGATATTAAAAGAATAAATTCAGGTTGGGTGCACCACCTTGGTGGTCAAAGAGAGGCCATATATCACACCTAAAGGACATTCACTGGTGTCAAAAAGAATGAGCTGTCTTTCTCCCCAAGGGAAAATTGCATGTGGTGGAGGGAGATTCATTCAGCTGGGTTTTTGCAAGTCAGGTCAAGAAGAGGAGGGTGCGACAGGGATGATCACATCTGAAATATGATTGGCAGAGAGCAAAGTGACCTCAGTGGGAAGGAAAGTAAATTACCTTTTGGTTTCACATTTTCTGAAAAGCTGTGAGCCAGGCCCTTTGGCACAAAGTAGATGCTAGGGCGTCACCTCCATGATGGGGAGCATCATCTGGGGCTGATGGGGTGGCCAGGACCCTCACCAGGATGCCGCACCTGCCCAGAGAGCTGCTGGCTGGCCCAGGATGGGCTTTGGATGCTGAAGATGCAGTTGTTGACACAGATGTCTGTCATCAATGCCTGCCTGCCTTGGATGCGAGGTTGGCAGGAGCAGCTTAGGGTCTGACCTAGGCCTTCCCTGGGAAACCTACCTTCATCCCAGCTCTGGTCTGCATTTTCCACGGCAACCAGAGACCCTTTCCAAACACAGCTGCAAGGCCAGGCATGGTGGCTTCTGTCTATAATCCCAGCACTTTGGAGGCCAAAGTGGGTGGATCCTTTGAGCCCAAGAGTTCAAGAGCAGCCTGGGCAACATGGCAAAACCCCATCTCTAAAATAAATAAATAAATAAATAAATAAATAAATAAATAAATAAAATGAGCTGGGCATGGAGATGTGTGTCTGTAGTCCCAGCTACTAGGAAGGTTGAAGCCCAAAGATCATTTGAGCCTGGGAGGCGGAGGTTGTAGTGAGCCAAGATTATGCCATTGCACTCCAGCCTGGGTGACAGAGTGAGATCTGTCTCAAAATAAAATAAAACACAACTGGGCAATATCATGCCTTTGCTTGAAATCTCTCCCATGGCTCGTGACTTTTCGTAGGGATAAAATTCAAGTGAATTGTGAATGAGCTAGAACCCCAATACTATTCCCCAAGAGTCTCCCACAAGACGGAAGACAGCTCTAGGAGTTTCCTGGGGACTGCTGTACCAAGTGACCACAAACTGAGAGGCTTATAACAAGAGAAATGTATTCTTTCACAGTTCCAGAGACCAGAAATCCGAAATCAAGGTGTTAACAGGGCCACGCGCCCTCTGAAGCTTCCAGGAGAGGCTCCTTCCTGGCCTCTTCCAGCTTCTGGTGGCTCTGGGTGTCCTTGGCTGGTGGCTGCATCCTCCAATCTCTGCCTCCATCCTCTGCCTCCGTCCTCATGTGGCCTTCTCCTCTTCTCTGTGTGTCAGGTCTCACTCTATCTCTCTCCTACAAGGATGGCTGTCATTGGATTTAGGGTCCAGCAGGATAATCCAGGGTGATCTCATCACAAGATTCTTCACTTAATCACATCCACAAGGACACTTTCCCCAAATAAGGTCACTATAACAGATTCTGGGGATTATGATGTGGACACATCTTTTGGGGGTTACCACTCAACCCATAGTAGTAGCTGGTTGTTTAAAGCTGGGGTCCCCATTCATAAGCCCCTCCTCCAGCCTCTGCCTCCTCCAGCCTCCTGGATGGATCTAGGTGGTCTCCGATTTGTGTACTCTGGACACCATATTAGAGGAGGGAGGGAGGTTTACATCCTGCTGGGGACAGGGAGAGACAGAGGCTGATGGTGGTCAGAGGGACCATTTGCTGTTGTCTCCTCCCGCTGAAGGTAGCAGGGCTAGAGGTAGTGGTGTGGCCTCAGCCTTCCAACCCCAAACCAGACATGCCTTTTCCCCTGAGCTGACAGTGGGAAAGTTGGCTTGGACCCAGAGGATGGAGTCCCATCTGTGTGAACATGGCAAGCAGAGATACCTGCGGCCCTGGAGGCAGCTTTGTCCAGGAAGCAGAAGCCTGGGCTACACGTGGTATGAGCAGTGATCTGCATTTTATTAACTCTGCCCCCAGGCTATTGACTGCCACCAAGTTTGCCATCCTGGTGAGGAGCAGGCAAGGGGTACAGTTTCTGAGTCTACAAAATGGGAATAAAAGTGGCACTTACTTTATATGGTTGTTCTTACATACGATGCTCTCAGGATGTAGTTTGTGAGAAGGCAGCGGGAATGTAGTAAGTTTAATCAAAGTTTGTTGAGTGGGGGAAATTCAGGAAACTTCTGTCAGTCACTTTAGCCAATTTGAATCTCTCCTTTTTTTGTGCAAAGACATACTACAGCTTACTCAACTGGTACTAATTTATCTAGGGTTAGCATTTGATTTTATTGGGCCTTGGATTTTCATCTATTTTGTGTCTATCTCATTGCTCCAAATTACTACAAGCTCCTGAATTGCAGGGGCCACTTCCTATTCCTCCTGGGATGATCAGGTTAGGGGGCCAGGGTGCTTCTTTAAAAGTCAGATTTTGCTTCTTTAGTCTTCCCTCTTGTTAATGAACAGTTGTTGGATGTCACTTTGAGCCTTACTTGTTCTAAGTGTTTATGTTAGTTAAGGGTCTTTCTGTGTCTATAGAAGGAAAAATTCAAACTGAATTAAGCCCAAACTAGACTTTATTGACTCACCTAGCTGAAAAGCCCAGGGGTAGCTGCCTTCAGACCTGGCTGGACCTAGTAGTTCCAGTGTCATCACAGGACTCTAACAACTGTCATGGCTCCACTTCTCTATGTGCTGGTGCCAAGACTATCTGTTCCTGGGGGCTCCCAGCAGCCCCAGACTCATGGGAAAAAACGACCATGTCTTTCCCTTGGTCACTCCAGCAAAAGTCTCAGAATTAGCCCCGATTGGACAATCTGGGTCACATGCCCATCTGTCAATCAATCACTGGTCAGGATTATGCTGACTGACTGAGGACTGAGTTGCAAGCCCCACCCCCTGCCCTGCTCAGCTACAAGGACCAAGAAGGGGAATGAATTCCTCTAGGAACATCAGCATGCAGCTACTAGAAGAAAGGCTAATGGATGCTAAGCCGCCTCTGTGGCCCTTGTCACTCAAATCCTAACAAGTTCCAGAAGTAGGTACCATTACATGTTGCACATGAGGACAGATGAGGCACAGGGAGGGTAAGGGACCTGCCCAGTGGCACACAGTTGATCAATTAATAAGAAGACTCCAACCCAACTACAAGGTTCTTTGTAATGACCTCAAAAAGAATTTTTGCTGTTGTTTCTCTGCTTTCCTCTGTGATTCCCTCACACCAGCACAGTGCGAGACACACAGTAGGCCTGAAAACACTGCTCATTTGAGTCCATGGAGCCTTTTTCTGATGTTTATGTGATTGTTTACTCCTCAGGGTTTCCAAAGACTACAGAGTATGGCCAACAGCAAAACACATCAATTTTTACTGCAAATTAGTTTTGAATAAATGATATATAAGTTCATGCATCCTAATTAACCAAAAATTATTTATTACAGCAATTAAAATAAAGTTGTGTAAATGACTGTAATTTTAAGTTCTTGACAAAGCAATAAAGCCCATTACTGTTTCTTGCCCTGCCGAGGCTCCTGGAAATCCTGCCAGCAGCTCAGCTGTCCTGCACCCCATGAAGATTGCAAGGAGCAGAGTCAGAGAATGTATTGAGCTGGGTCCCCTGGGGAACTGACTCCAGGCTGGAGGCCCTCAGGCAACAATCAACATCTTCTGACTTAGTAATGCTAGGAGGGTATTAGAAACCACTAGACTCCTCAGCCACCCAGACACAAAGATATGAGGTGGGGTGATGTGCACGCCTCTCTTCAGAGCAGCCCAGAACGGCCAAGTCCATTCTGCCTCTAACTCTCCTTCCCCTTGCTTTGTCCTATGACTTGCTGGGACCAAATTGAAATGCCCTCTTTTCCCAACCCAACATTTATCCATCCATCCATCTAGTCATCCATCCATCATCCTCCATCCATCCATTCATCCTTTCTTCCATCCATCCATCCATCCATCCATCCATCCATCCTTCCATCCTTCCATCCTTCCACCCATCCATCCATCCATTCTTCCACCCACCCAATCATTCATCCATTTATCACCCATCCATCCATCTGTCATCCATCTAATCATCTATACTTCATCTACTCACCTGTCCACCCATCTCTCCAATCATCCATCCACCTAATTGTCCATACATCCTTCCACCCATTCATTCAATCATCCATCCATTTATCCATCCAATCATCCATCCAATCATCCATCTGATTATCGCAGTTCATCCATCCATCCATCCATCCGTCCATCCATGTTTCCATCAATGTACCATACCCCAGGTGCCTGTTTCTCATTTAAGTGTCCTTGGGGGCATAGTGACTACTGGAAAACTCCAAAGAGAGCTGTCAGCCATGGGCTTAGCCAAGGATCCTGGGGAGTGCCAGGAACATTCCCCTGGGAAACACCAATTGTTGCCCCATCCCTAGCCCTACGAGAATTCTGGGGGAGGCTGAAGAATGAGTGGATTCCTTTTCTCTATATGGAGGGGAAGAATGCAGGCAGGAGAATGGCATAGAAGAAATGAAAGGCATTTTAAAGAATTTTGGGGCCATAATTCAAAGAAGTAAACCTGTGCAAAGCCTACTTCACATCATCATTTTCCAGTGGAGGGGAGCATGAAGCATGGTAGGATTTCCCAGATATTGGATGGGACATACTTATACTAGAAAGTATGTTGTTTATTTGAAATTCAAATTTATTTCTTTTCTTTTATTATCCTTTCTTTAGCATGATCTGACAACTGTAAGCTTCCAGACCCACCTGGGTTCTGCCTCTTGTTGGTAGCCTTGGGTGAGTCATTCTGACACTTGGTGAGCCTCTCTGACACTCACCTTTCTTACCTATAAAATGGGGATAACAATAAATACCTCGGGGAGTGTAACCAAAATTGCCCACCACTGGGACCACATAAGTGGTGGATTGGGTAGAACAGAAACATGAAAGGCTTACCAGGAATTCTAGGTCTGTAGACTGCAGGACAAAGGCCTCAGCCAGAAGTGCTCAGAATCCAAGTTCAACAATGCTCTGCAAGTCACAGGAAACATCTGTGGGGCAACTGTGGTCCCTGGGCTGCTATTTTGTAAGCTCCCATTTTTCTAGGGCTGTCCAAAGATGACATAGAATAACATGGGGATATATGAACCCCAAAGGTTCAGCGTGCTGAGCTGGCATTGCACAAATGGCAATTTCAGGACTCTCAGGGCGGAGATCAACCCTGTTGTTTTCAGCCCCTTCTTTTGCTCCCAATGCTCCCCTCTGCTCTCTTTTCAGAACCTCCCCTCTCCCCTACCTCATGTGTTGCAGCGACTCCTGCATCTACAGATGTCCACTGACTGCTTCCAAACCCTACCGCCCTTCACACATGGGAGAAAAAGACTTGGCAGTTTCTTAAAGGATACTCACAAAAGACCATGTTGAGACTTGGGTTTTGGAATGAGACAAACCTGAACAGGGACTTGACCACTAACTCTTTTAGCAACTCATTCTGTGCCTGTGGGCAGCTCATTCAGTGACTTCACATGCAGTGCCTGTGAAATAAGGACTGAAATAAGTGTGAAATGAGGTCTGGAGCTCCTAGAGCTATGGCCAATGCTCCATCAATGCCAACTGTGATTAGCAGGACCAGCAGTACTACCTGATTCTCAAAGCTACAAGGGCCCTCAGAGCTGACTTCCTCTAGCACAATACTGCTGGAGGACAGCTGGGTTGATTTGCAGCTTTCTCTAGCTCTTAGCTTCTGGGAAACAAGAGGTCAGAACAGGGTGACTGCTTGCTCACCCTGTGTGTAAGAAATTTTACAAGAATGGGAGCTCCATTGCCAGCTCGTTGTTTGTTTCAAAACATTCATCCATCTACAGCTTTTCAGGATGCTGACTTTAATCCACTATAAATGTGTCAGTCAAAATCCTTTTAGTTGCAGGTGATAAAATAACCAGCTCTAAGTGACTAAAACATGGGGGTTGATTCATTGTGTACAACAAGCAGCCTGGAGAACGAGAGTAACCCAGGGCTCCTGTGTTTTGCATGTGTCTCCTTTGCCATCTTCACAGTCACAAGAAGGTTGCCATAGCTCCAAGCATCATATGCTTACACCATAGTATCCTACATAAGAAAGAAGGAGGTACAAGCCAAAGATCTTTCTCTTTATAAATCTCTCTTTCTTCTGGGGGATAAACTCTTCCAGAAGCTTCCTAGCAGATTTTCTTCTACAGTTCTGTGTTGGGGAGTAGGTCACATGCCCATCCCTACACCAAACCAAAGGAAAATAGATGGCAATGGACCAGTTTGCACTTTCTGTGATTGTTGCACAAAATCAGTGTTCTAGTCGCAGGAACAATGGAGAAATGACTACTGGTTGGACGGTCAGTATTTCTGCCGTTTGTAATAATAATGCAGATAAAAGTAGCTTCCATTTGCGGAGGACTTACCATGAGCAAGTCATCCGGTTAAAAGCTTGAATGACATTAGTTCCTCACAATTTGATCATACAAGAACCCACTGTTCTTGTTCCCATTTTCAAGGGAGGCAAGTGCATTCTATGGGGCACCTGGTGCTGGCTGTCCCTGAAGCTGTCCCTGGTCCTGGCTGTCCCTGAAGCTGTCTCTGGTGCTGGCTGTCCCTGGTGCGTGTCCCATCAGTCAGTCGAGGCTGGAACAAAAACTATGAAGCCACCAACGACCCCATACTGCCCCTCCACTTCCCAAATTCCATGCATCCTCACTCAGGTCTGGCAGGAGAAGCCAAGAATAGACCCTGCCTTGCTGGTGCCCAGCAGCAGCTGCAGGAGGAGGCATGGGTCTGCCCTCTAACTCAACAGCGTGTTTTGACAATCCAACATTCCAGGCCAAAGGCAGTGATTTCTAATTAACAGGATTGTGTCCTTGGTCCCAGCCTTTCTGGAGCACTTAAAGTGACTGGGGATAACTGTTCCTGCAGGTCCTCTTTCAGTCTTCATTCATGTGGAACATTTTGACTGGGGAATGGTTTTATGCCTTGGGCCTCAAAAACATTCCAGGTGCTTTGGTCACAGGAAAGTGACCACCAGAAAGGGGATGGGGACAACTGAGACTCACGTGAGTCTGATGGAAACTCTGGAGGAACAACTTGTTATTACTTGGACCCATTTCTGAGCAATGGACAGGAAGCACGCAAATACATTTGTAAGGCACCTGCACCATGCCGGTGCTGTGCAAGGCGGGGAGCTGAGCCGTGGGCACTCACCTGCTTGGACCTCCCTTCTAAAGCTGCAGCCTGTCCACTTCTCTCTACTGGCAGAAGGCAGAAAAACCTCTCTGTTTCTTTCTGTCTCTGTCTTGCTGTTTCTGCCTTTGTCTGTCTCTGTTCTTTCTCTTTGTCTCTGATTTTCTGTTTTTCTCTGTGTCTCTGTCTCTGACCATCTCTGTGTCTAGTTCTGTCTTTGTGTCTGTCTCTTTTTTCCATCTGTCTTTGTCGTCTGTCCTTCTCTTTGTCTTTCTGTCTTTGTCTCTGTTTCTCTGTCTGTGTCTATCTCCGCCTCTGTGTCTATCTTTTTATCTCCTTCTGCCTCTATCTCTGTCTTTATTTCCGCCTCTGTGTCTACCTCTTTTTTATCTCGTTCTGCCTCTATCTCTTTCTCTATTTCTCTGTCCCTATGTCTTTCTTTTATCTGTTTTTCTGTCTGTCTCTGTCTTTCTCCTTGTCTCTGTCTCTGTGTTTCTTCTGTGTCTCTCTGTCTCTGCCTCCTTATTTCTGTCTCTGTCTCTTTTCATGTCTCTCAATCTCTGTGTTTCTTTTCTATCTCTCTGTCTCTGTCTCTCTTTCACATGCACACACACACACACACAGGTGGGTCTTTAGGCAGAAATGATTCTTTTTATTTAAGAATGAATTGGGCTGAAACACATTTTTGCCATTTTCAGTTTATCAAAAAGTATATGTACATATATGTGTGAGTGTGTGAGTGTGTATGTGTGTGTGAGTGCCTCTCTAGATAAAATGCTTCTGCCCCTCCCCACTCTCTGCCTCTGGGTAGAACACACTGATTTCTGAATAGCACCAGGAGACCCACACACTCTGACCTGCCTGGTCTGCAGGGCCGGACTTGCAGGTAGCTATGTCTGTACAGACACAACTGTATGTGTGTGTGAGGCCCAATCCTCTCTCTGTAGCAGAATGAGGAGATGGATCTTTTTTTCAGGATGGAAAACTACTGCTCTCTGAGCCATGCTCTCCTGTGTGGGTAGAAAGATGCTTCTCTATCAGGACCAGCTCTAGACCACACGGCCTCTTTTATTTGCTAAGGGTCTGCCTTCTGAAATGCAAAATAATCTTTGTTATTTGGGTTGGTTTGTTCCTCCCTGCAATGAGAAAAAAATATATAGTCTTTATGCACACAGAAAAACATACCTCCTCTCTGTCTCACCCTCTCTCTTTGACACCCGCCCCCCCGACACACACACCCCACACACACATTTTCCCTTCTCTCACTATATGCCACTGGGAAAACAAACCCTTCAGTCCTCTTTATTCCACGTACGTAGAATAATGTGTGTGTCTCCAGGCAGAAAGTCAGAAAGTCTTTTCTCTCAGTCCCTTTCCTTTTGGCCCCCCATTCTTACACACGGTGCGCGCGCACACACACACACACACACATGCACACACACTCTTACAGGTTCCATCACTGGGAAAAAATGTCTCTCTTCTTTCACTAAGGATGCATCACCCAAAAAGCCAGCACTTGATCCAGATGCAGATCTGATTGAACCAAATTTGTGTGCACACACACTCACACACGTGCATGCACACACATGCTCTCACACAATTTCTTGCATGCTGAGAAACAGAGGGACTGTTTACTTCTTGGGTGGTGAATCCCTAAAGAAGGGAAGTGTGTGTGTTTGTGTGTGTGTGTGTGTGTGTGTCAAAAATTATTCTGTCTTAGAGAGTGGGTCTCTGAAGTCTTTATTACTGGATGGAAATACTGGTTCCCTTGAGAAAGTTTGTACTAGGGGGAAAAACATACACATAAATTCTGTCGGTGGAAGAGGAAAATTGTGTGTGTGAATGTAGAAGGTAAATATCCTTTCTGTGTTGATTTGTTTCTGCAACGAGAAAAAATGTTTTTACCCATGAAGAGAAAGTGTCCTCTTTTCTTCCCACACCCCCTCCACATGTGCGCATACGTGTACACACACCCCCCCACACACACGTTTTCCCTTCTCTCACTAAATATGTGCCACTGGTGAAACAGACTCTTTATTTCTCAGTATGCGGAATGAAGTGTGTGTGTGTCTCCAGGCAGAAAATCAGAAAGTCTTTTCTCTTAATCTCTTCCTTTCTCTTTCTCTCTCTCAGAAAAGTGTCTCTCTGAAGGTTTCTGACACTTGGCAAATAGGCCCCCCCCCCCCCACCAGACAGAAAAACTCAGTCACGCTGTGACAGCAGGAAGATTGTGTGTGTGTGTGTGTGTGTGTGTCCACGTGCACGCAGGAAGATTGTGTGTGTGTGTGTGTGTCCACGTGCATGCAGGAAGATTGTGTGTGTGTGTGTGTGTGTGTGTCCACGTGCACGCAGGAAGATGTCTCTATCTTGTTCTGTCTGTGTCTCTGAAAGCAGACATGCAGCAAGTCCCTCTCTCTCATCCTTATGCACATACACATTTCACAGCCTCTATCCCTAGGGAAAAATACCAACTATCTCCCTTCTCTCACTAAAGATGCACCACCCAAAAGACAGCACTCGATCGGCTTTGCGTTTGCACTGGCAGGAAGCTGCCTGGCAGGTGTCGCCGGGGGTCTCTCTCACTAGCTCCTCATCATTGGCGGCAACGGCGCCACCCCCAGCTAAGCAACCCCCCAGAGAAAGCCCCTGACCACAGCTCCCGCCTTTCCAGCTGGGAGACTCGTGTGTGTCTGGGTACAGGCAGCAGAGAGTCACTGTCTGGGAGTTGTTTACTCTTCCCAAGGGCAGGAAAATCTGCATCACGCAGAAAAATCTGTTTTGAAAACACACACGTAGGCACATGCATGCATGCACATGCACATGCGTACCACACACATACCACATGCATGCACACACAGGCAAAATGTCTTTCCTTCCTTCAGGAAAGGTGCAGCCCTGGAAAGCCCAGGCACTCTTGCTCAGTTTTCCAGAAACCTGCCGGCATTGTTTGTCCTCAGAGACAAGGTGTCTCCCAATGAGGAAAGGCTCTCGCGAAGGCCCTCATCTCTGGGAGAGAAAAACACACACTGAGAGAAGCCCACCCGCCCTCTTCCCACACTCAGAAATCCGTGTGTGTGTATGCACTGTGCAGGAGAAACAAGCAAAACGAACCAAAACCAAACCTCTGTGCTCCGGCCTGTGATCCCTCCGTACACAGGAGAACGTGTGTGCCATTTTCCAGGCAGAAAAAACAATTTTGGACATGTGCAAGCTCACTCGGACACGCACACACTCATGCAGGAAGGCCTGAATTTGCACCCCGGAAAAACAAGCTCTTTTTCCTCTTGGTTCCTGGCCCTAAGAACAGTCCGTGTACGCCTCTAGAGAGAAAATGCTTTTTCCCTTTCTTTCAGAAAAGGCTCCATCTGAAGCTCCCTGTAATGAGGCAGAAAGGAGCCCACCATTGGTAAAAGGCTCAGCTGAGTAGCTCACGCTCACGCGCCACTCTTTCCGCACCGATAGAAGCGCGCATGTGCGCGTGCTTGTGCAAAACAACGCGTCTGGTTTGAGTCTCTCTGAGCTCAAAGAGACTCATTTTTTTCCAGATGGAAAAAACCCCCCTGTCTTTCCAACACACACACACACACACACACACACACACACACACACACACGAATGCATGGCACTTGGGACAGAAATGTCCCCCTTGCTGGCCCAAGTTTGCACTGCCTCCAGCACAGGATGCTTATTCCTTGCAGGTCTTGGCTCATGAGAAATTGCCAATGTGTGTCTGTCTTCAGACACAAGACATTCTCTCACCCAGAAAGGGCTCCCAAGAAAACATAATTCAGATAACAACACACACACACACACACACACACACACACACACACACACACTCCCCTCTCCAATTCTCACTAAGGCTTCACCACCTAGAACACAATTTCTCAGTTCTTGGAATATTTTGTGTCTGTTTATGAGCAGAAAATGATCTGTCTCCCTCAAATGTCTGTCCCTGAAGCTGCCCTCTACTCTCTCCCACACCAGAGAAAAGCCCACTTATACTCGCCCACCCTTTTCACACTGAGCAAAGTCTGTGTATGTGTGCATGCGCCTGCATGCACTCTCATGTACGTGTGCAAAAAGTTTTGTCCATTGGTTCATCTCTTTCTGCACACAAATGTGTCTTTTCCTAGGTAGAAAAATTACACACACACACACACACGCACACACGTTTCCCCTTCTCTCAATAAGTTTGCACCACCTGAAAGATCATTATCTTGCTCTGTCATTCTTGGCTCTTGAGAAATCCTGTATCTCCGGTTAGAAAATACTGTTGCTCCCTGAGAAATGTCTAAAGTGCTCTGTCACTAGGCTGAACAACCTGCCATGCCCTCCCCTGCACAAACACACAGTCACACCAGTCAGCAGGCACGCACACACAGCCAGAAGAGCTCTGTATGCACATCAGTACACAACCTGTCAGCCTTTCCCATGTCTGCGAGCGTGCACGCGCGCACACACACACACACACACACACACACACACATGCGCGTAGGCAGAAACCTTCCCCCTGCCCATCAAGTGTCACCACTTAAAAATCAACTTCATTTTCTTCTAATTCTTGGCTTATGAAAATCTGTGTGTGTGTGTGTGTGCGTCTCCAGACAGAAAATGATTTTTTTTCCTCCTAAATTGCTTCCTCCAAAGCACTTTCTCACTGGGAGAAATGATTCCCCTCCCCAAGGAAAACACTTTAGAGAAGAAGATCACTCCCACTCTGACTTCCTTTTCATATTGGAAAATTGTGTGTGTGAGAGAGAAAAATTGTTCTCTTTTGGTCTGGTTTTTTTTTTTTTTTTTTTTTTTGCAAGTCAAAACCATGTATCTTTTTTTTTTTACAGGTAGAAAAACTACTGTCTGTCTGTCTCTCTCTTATATACACAGACGTACACACATGTGCACACACATACACACAGAATGTCTTTGTTTTCTAAGTATTTACCACCTGAAATAACCAGCACTTTCCAGTCCTCAGCCCTCAGAAAAATATGTGTTTCCAGGCAGAAAATATTCTCTGTCTCTCAGAAAAGTCTCTCTCTAAAGGTTTGCCACTGGGCAGAAATCTCTCTTTCTCTCTCACATACACACACAGCAAGAAGGAGAATGAGTGTTTGTGTTCGTGGTTGTGTGTTTGTTTTTGTGTGTGTGCTTGTGTGTGTGTGTTTGTGTTTGTGGGTACAAGCAGATGAAAGTCTCTTCATGTTGAGCTGCCTCCCTGCAAGCAAAAATATATGTTCTTTTTTTCCAGAAAGAAAAAATACCCCAAGACACACACACACACACACAGACATGTGGCTCTTCTCTATGTACTACCTGAAAAACAAGCAAACAATCACTATTTCTGGGCTTGCAGAAAATTATGTGCATGCTTGTTTCCAGGCAAATAACAATATTCTTAATTTTCACTCAGAAAAGTCACTTTTCAAAACTCACTGGGCACAAATGCATTCTCTCCTAAAAAATAACAACCTACTCTCGCCCTCTTTCCACACTTAGAAAAGTGTGTGTGTGTGTGTGCGTTCACGTGTGTAGTAGGAAAAAACCCTCACTTTGTTAGTCTATCTCTTCCTGCAGGCAGAAAATATACGCATCTTTTCTATGCGGGAAAACATGTACGTGGGGTGCACTGGCAGACACACACACACACACAGTCTCAGACAGAATGTCTGTTTTCTCAGTAAGTATGCACCACCTGAAATACCAACACTTTTGAAATTCTCGGCTCACAGAAATACACGTGTCTCCAGGCAGAAAATGTTCTTTTTCCCTCTCAGAAAAGTCTCTCTCTAAAGCTTTTCATCACCGGGCAAAATAAGTCCCCTCTCCCCAAGAAAGCACACACAAAATATGAAAAACACACACTGGAAAAGAAGAAGACTCTGCGTGCATTCATATGTGTGTGGTTATCAGCAAAATGTCTCTCTGTGTGGATGTGTCCCTGTAAGCAGAAAAATACGTATGTGATTTTTCCAAGTGGGAACAAAATTCTTCTCTTTCTCTCACTGTCTCTCCTTCTCACTGTCTCTGTCTCTGTCTCTGTTTCTCTCTCTCTCTCTCTCACACACACACACACACACACACACACACACACGTCTCTTCACTGGGCTCCATTGCTAAGCAAATATGTCTTCCATTCTCCAGGTAAGTGTGTACCACCTGAAAAACACTATTTTGTAGCTTGCAGAAAATTACGTGTATGTGTACGTTATAGGCAGAAAATGCCCTCCCTCTTTTTTTCTTTCTCTCTTTCCCTCTTGGAAACGTTTCCCCTGCCACAGCCAAGAAACACACACCACGTTAGGAAAACATAAGTAAGTACATGCTCACTCCCCAGGTACCACATGTTATGGGTATGTGCACACAGCCCTGTCTGTTGCTCTGTCTCTCCCTGCATACAGGAAAACACGTGCTTGTGTGTGTTTTCTCCAAGAAGAAAAATCAACCTTTCTCTCTCTCTGTCTCTCTCTCCCTCTGGTGGAAAAATCATAGTTTATTGCTTTCTCCCACTAGCAGAAATATCTCCTACCTTAACCCCTTACACGGGCTGGAGACCTGCACACACTCGCCCTGCAAATCTGAAAACCTGGCGCTCCCCCTCCCGCTCTTTAGAAAAAGGGGCATGGGTCACTGTCACCCATTTTCTTATCAAGAGAAGAGAGTGCCTGCGTTATTCTCTCTTTAGCTAGGATAGCTCTCTCTCTCTCTCTCCCACTCACACACACTCTTTCCACGTCTGAAAAGGGTGTTTGTGTCACTGTCTGGGCCCAATGTTTCCGTCCATTTACTCTGCACCGCGTGCAGGCAGTGCCTTTCACTCATAGGAAAGAAGGCATTTTCTCCCACTGCCCGATCCCCAGGGGCCTCTCAGGGACCTTCCTCCTGCCCCGAGCACCTGGACCAGGTGGGAACCGGCCTCCCCTTGCAGGGAGGCGGTCTGTCTTCCTCCGGGCTGGGATACACAGGTGATCCCAGCAGAAGATCAATGTACCCCCTGACACCCTCGCGTCAGACGCCCCTGCCCAGAAAGAGGGGACCCTCCACGTCACTGGACCCAGCCCGTGCCGAGCCCCTGAGGACACCGGGCAGCAGTCTCCTAGGATGCCCCAGGCTTGGAGCGGGGCCGGGTATCTCGGTGTCAGGCAAGTTTGTCCCCACCGAGTCACCCCAGCGGGGGACCCTCCTCCAGCCCCCTGAATCACTTGTCTCCGGGACCACGTCTCATCTAGGCTCCATCAGGGGCGATGACAACAACCAAGACTTTGCCCCAGGAGCCCGACTGGGGGGCGTTGAGCCCGAGGGAGAAGGGGCCAGCGGGCTATCGCCCCCCCACCCCCACTCTGGCGCAGCGAAGTCTGCAGCTCTCTGGGCCCTGGCGCTGCCGAAGCCGCCCCCACGCGCCGCGCTCACTCTTTGCACAACAGCGCCCCCACGAGGTCTCTGGCGGAACTGCCGGCAACGCGGCGGTCGCACGTCCTGGTCCCCCCGCCGGCTGTGCGGATCCCGAATCCCTGTTTGGCTCCGAGGTGCCTGCTCTAAGCCGACCCTCAGAGACGCACGCCCCTGACCCACTGGGCAGGTGTGCTGTCTTTCTTTGTATACAATGTTCCTTTCCTTTCTCCTCTTCTCATAGATGTTCAGATTCCAAGGGACTTTTCTAGAAGCTTCCAGAAACCTTTCCTTTTAGGGGCCCAAGAGACCCTGATTTCAGGGACACAGTGAACCCCACTTAGGACGCCAAGAAAAGGGACTTGTCTCCAATCTCCTGTCCTAGAATGTGCAGACTTGGGGGCTCTCCTGTACTCGTGGGTCCCGCACATCTGTCCAGCCCTACCTGGTTCACCAGAGGCAGCACAGACAGAAGGAGCACACAGACATGGGCTCAGTTCTCTACCCATCCACTCACTGTCGGGGGAACTTGAACAACTCACATTGCCTTTCTGTGCCTCAGTCTCCCCATCTGGAACTGGACTAAAAGGACACACCCCCTGGTAGAATTTCTGGGAAGATCACATGAAGTGTGAAGCTTTGAGAGCTTTTGTACCCAACAGGCTCTCAGGAGGCAGCAGTCCAAACGGTGGAGGGATCATTATTATTAAGCAGGCACAGCTCCCAGCTGAGGGGGAACTGGATCTCCCTGGCATCGACCACCCCAGGATGGTTATGGGATGGATACCTCTGCAGGCGTTCAAGTGGAGAGGCTCAGGAGGATGCCAGGAACGTCTGCTTTTGCTGGGGTTAGGAATTCAAATGATTTGTGTTCTCTGTATCCCAGCTAAGAAGTTCTGGGCCAGGGCAATATTTCTGATGCCCTCTTGTCTCCTCTTAACAAGGATTAGCTCAGCAATGTAGACAAGACCATAAAATACACCACTTTAGCCAGATCCTAGGGAGGCCACTAATGGAGCCACACAGGGCCAGGTCCACGGGGGCATCTCAATCACAGCTGGGAGATGAGGCAAAGTCACCGTCGTCCTCACCCACCCACCCCCCATCCTGGTGAGGTCAGTGCTCAAAACCTGTCTTTATTCCAGTCCGGTCTCTCAGGGCTATTTGTGCAGCTTTAAAGTCCTTCCCGGTGTCCTATCCACTTGTCCCTCTCAACCGCTGGCTGAGATAGGCTAAAGAGAGCATCGTTGCTTCAACAGATTTTATTGAGGACCTGTTATCTTTTGGGAGCCATGCTGGCTGCTGGGGACACAGCCTGAACAAGATAAGTCCCTCTTCTCTCAAGGAACTGACATTCTGGTGGAGAGAGGACAAAAAACATGTATTAATAAGTAAACAAGACAATTTCAGAAGACAAAGGCTGTGAATGAAGCAAAATAGGATGGAGAGTAGTTGGAGAGGGCTCCTTTACACAAGGGGTGGGGGGCAGGGATAAGAAGAAGGAGCTGGCCGAGTGCAGAACAGCAGGACGGGTATTCTAGGCAGAGTGAGTAGCAGGCAGAGGCCCAGGGGTCAGGGGAGAATGAGCTCTGCCCATTTGAGGAATGGCGGGAAGGCCCCGGGGCAGGTGCACAGTGGTCAGGGGAGGAGTGGTCGGGGAAGCGGCCAGAGCTGGCTTGTGCTGGATGCAAAGAGAACGTAAGGGATTGGAGTATTTAATAAATATTTGTCAGTGAGGGAATGCATAATTTGATCTATCCATGTACAGTTGACCAGACGGCCAAGGTTTGCCAAGTCAGCTTCTGTCCATTTTCTCTACTCAATGGTGTCAGCTCTCAAAGACCTCTTGCTTCAGAGCCCCTCTCTGTGCTCCTGTGAGGGCAGGGTTGAACCCTGAAAAGCCATCTCCTTGTGGGCATTGCTGTTGTATTCTCCACATTCTTGCACGTTGACTTAAAGCTAGTCAACTTCTTTATGAGCATCTGAGGGAGAGGAACCAGATCCACACTCTGGACTCTTGACTCCAACTTTGAAATAAAATATTTAAACAGCCCATCTCATGATATTCAAAACAATAGTCTGAAATGTGTTCTGTAATAGTCATTGATACAAAATGCCTAATTCCCAAATTACCAGTCTACAGAGTTCCCAAGGAAGAAGCGTGGATGTGAAACAGCTGCGGACTCCAGTGTTTCCTGGATGGCCCGAAACAGTTGTTCTCACTCAGTTTCACTTGAGAATCACTTTCAAGGAGGAGACTTTTTGAGTTTGCCATAAATCTTACCATGTTTATTTTTAGAAGTTTCAGCTCCATGATAATTTGCGAATGATAAATGTTTTGAACCCACATTGGACTGAACTTCCCTAAGAGGAGACTGGATTACATTAGATGAAATGGAAACAGAAGTCAAATTTTGGGGAACACTGACCTCCTTGCCATGAAACCATCCATTGTGGATGTGCCCTCACCGTGGAACCTCACCTGCAATGTTTATGTGCTGGAAATAGAATTATATCAGCCCTTCACACTTTAGTCTAAACATGAGGCACTTGTTTCTGCTCTCCACCATGAATCCATGTGAATCCTAAAAACTAAGATATCTTTTATCCCAATTTCACAGTGGACCAATGAAGGAGCAGTGGATCTGTGGCCACCAAAGTCTGAAGATGGCTTTGGAGGTTCTGGGTGATGCTGGGGGCTCCAAGGTTTCTGAGAATCTTTTGAGAAGTTCACACTTGGTGACTGGAAAGCTATCCAGGGCAAGGCAAGTGTTGATCCTCACATACAAGAATTTCCCAAAGTTGAGAGAGAAGCCCTGCTGAGGAAGCAGAAGTACTAAGCTTGAGTGTTGGCTCCCCCTCTGCCTGTGTGACAACAGCCAAGCTCTAGGCCCATAGAGGAAAGAGTCTGAATCCCTAATCCAAACCTTTTAGTTCTCAGCTAGGAAACAGGAGCTTAGTGAAAGAGGGCACTGCCAGGTTGCCAGTGCAAAAGTTGTCCTTTCTGAGCCTCAGTGTAAACTCACAGGGGATGTCTTCCTTACAGTCACGTGAGCAGACCAAGCCTTCCTTCTGACTCCCAAGTCATCTGTGGACAGAGAGAGCTGGAGAAAGGGTTTCCTAGAGCACTAGCAAGCCTCTGGCCAGACATCCTCCCTTGAGTTCCATCAGAAATGGATAAACCTGGGTGCAGAGTTACATAAACATCGGCAGGTGCATCCAGATCCCAGAGCCTTATTCCTGGAGCTAAGATTTCTTGCGAGGTGCGGCTCCCCTGCTTGCTGCAATCCAAGAAGGGGTGAAAACGTATTTTATATCTTCTCAAGAAGAGAAGAAAAGAAAGAAAGAAGGAAGAACAATAAAGGAAGGGTAAAAAGGGGAGAGGGGAATTGAGCTACATTGGGTTCATCTCAGTCATAAAATGAGGGATGACTTCCGTAAAGTTCATATTCTTTCTGCCTCTTGTCCAATTGTTTAAGCAATTATTGAGTGTCTCTTGTGTTCCGGGGGCTATGCTTCAGCCTGAGGTTACAAAGAGTAGCAGGACCTGGCTGTGTCTTCGGTAAACCCCTACTTTCTACACTCAAGTTAGGGAGATAATGTCAAGGAGTTCAGCTTTTGCTTACTCGTTTCTTTTCTTTTCTTTTTCCCTTTTCCATTTCCCTAGCCCTGTCTCTGCACCTTGCTCTTTCCTTCCTAGCTCTGCTCTCTCCACCTCTCTTTGACCACCGTGCACAGTAATACTTTCATTCACTGAGTGTATTACATTGAGTTTTATCTCACGTGTCCTTTACTTTAGAAATGAGTGACTGTGTGATTCATGGAACCTCTCTCCACACACAGGATTCATTTGCTTTTTGGTGTGTGGGACTCTGGATGGAAAAAATTTCTTGTCCTTGAATTTAGGAGCACTTCTATCATGCCTCCTGTAATAAGTTTGGAAGTTCTATTTGCTATATTTTTGGAGGACTGATTTTAATCATAAACATATAGGCTCAGCAAGACACCCAGAAAAGTAGGATGTTTTTTCAGGGCTCCTAGCCTAGCGCTCAGGTGAGAACACAAGTTGTTTAGATTCAGGGGCATTATGGTGCTCAAAGTTGACTTTAAATGAATGATAGAGTGAGAGTAGCTGGTTGAAAGGTTTGGTGATTGGAAAAGGTCTTTCTAGCTTCATCTTTCTCAAGCAGTGTGAAATATGCATAGCAAGTCTTATTTTCTATTTAGGCAGATCCATCCCTTTGCTGTCGATAAGAACAAAACCAAAAAAGGTCACAATTTTTCACTGTCAACAAGAAACAAAGAGCAAATGAATTAGGGCTGCAGCCTGGAAAACAGGAGCCAGGATGGGAAAACAAGAAAATGAGAGCGGGCCCTCATGTGTTGCTTCCTGGTCCTCATGGGCCTGCTGAGGACCCCCTGCCCTACCCCCAGAGGTGAGGCCTTCTCATTCTTCATATCTTTGTGATCTTCGGTCATTGTGTCTTTGAAAGGAAGGGGGGCAAAAGAAGAAAGGATGAGACAGAAGATGGAGGCCCCCCACCAGAAGAGGAAAACCGGAGTTGCACTCACCCAAGGAACCAGTCTACTTCTTGAGCAGATTTCCTTGAAACACGTTTATTTTGTTTATTTATTCGATTATTTTTTGAGACAGACTCTTGCTCTGTCACCCAGGCTGGAGTGCAGTGGCTTGATCATGGCTCACTGCAAACTCCGCCTCCTGGATTCAAGTGAATCTCCTGTCTCAGCCTCCTGAGTAGCTGGGATGACAGACATGCACCACCACACATGGCTAATTTTGTATTTTTAGTAGAGATGGGGTTTTACCGTGTCAGTCAGACTGGTCTCAAACTCCTGACCTCAAGTAATCCACCTGCCTCGGCCTCCCGAAGTGCTGGGATTACAGGCATGAGCCACCGCGCCTGGCCTTCAAACTGCAGTATTTTCCATGCTCCATGACATGCTTAATAGGCATCTTTAAAAATGGTGGTGCAGGAAGTTCACCCACACAACAAACAACCCTATATTTTGCATCTGAATTCTCCTCTGCACTTCATCAGGCATAACTCATTGTGAGGGAGCACATTAAGATGGCAAGAAGAGATTTCCCAGACCCTGTTGACTGTTAGGTACCTGCTAGGTGCATGCGGTCTAGGTCCTCATTAGCATGGAAAGTTTGGGAACAACAGGCAGAGCTTTCTCTGGTCCTGCACACAGTGAGGAGGATCCAGCAGATGTAGGAGGAAACAGGAAGTGGATGTGTGGTCCCCTCACCTTGGAAGCAACAAGCAACTCAGCCACATGATGAACAGGAAGGAAAATGTCTGACTGATAATAGGTGACAGAATCAATCATGGGAAGAAGGTCCCTTTGGGTCAGGGGTCCCCAACCCCCAGGCCATTGACCTGATGTGTCAGGAACCAGGCTGCATAGCAGGAGGTGAGTGGCAGGGGAGCGGGCATTACTGCCTGAGCTTCGCCTCCTGTCAGATCCACAGTAGCACTGGATTCTCATAGGAGCACGAACCCTATTGTAAACTGCACAGGCGAGGGATCTGGGTTGCACACTCCTTGTGAGAAGCTAATGCCTGATGATCTGTCACTGTCTCCCATCATCCCCAGATGGGACCATCTAGTTGCAGGAAAACTAGCTCAGGCTCCCACTGATTCTACATCATGGTGAGTTGGAGAATTACTTCATTATATGTTACACTGTAATAATAATAGAAATAAAGTGCACAACAAATATAATGCCCTTGAATCATCCAGAAACCATCCCCCTCCCCGTCCGGGAAAAAATTGTCTTCCATGAAACCAGTCCCTGATGACAAAAAGGTTGAGGACTGCTACTTTGGGTTATAAACCCCAAATGGGCCCTGTGTGAAATGATAGGGAAGTTTATATTATTAGTAATATTAATTTTTATTTCATAAAGAGTTGCCCTTGAAATACAGCCATTATTTATTTATTTATTTTTAAAAACTTGACATCTATTTTCAAGTTGTTTTAATGAGGTTACTGCAGAAAAAAATGAGGAAGAGACAGAGATGGGGTAAGGGGCAGACAGAGGAGAGAGAGAGAGAGAGACACTTTGGAAAGTAGATTTAAGCTAGGTGATGGGTTGATAGGTGCAGCAAACCACCATGGCACACGTTTACCTATGTAACAAACCTGCATGTCCTGCACTTGTATCATGGAACCTAAAATAAAATAAAATAAAATTTTAAAAAAGAAAGTAGATTTAAAAGGCAGCTGTTTGAGAGGCAATGAAAGTCTCTGTTGAGAGTGAGAAGAAATTGCCAGGAAATTCATGCTGGCTTAGCAAGTAAACTACCTCTGAAGAAGCTGATTAGTGTTTTATTTCCACCCACCCCAATGTTCAGCCTCCGGGGACTGTAGGAGGCCACCCGAAATAAGCATGCAAGGGTCCCCTCATGAGAGACCCACCAACTCCAGCTGTCACTCTATTACCCCATTTCATGTATTCACTTTGAAATTATGATGGGAAGTTGATGCCTCGAACTGTCTGCCTTTTGGCAACCGACTTCCTCTTGTGTCTGGAGCCATCAGGTACACATTCACTGTTGCCTGGATCAAGGGCCTCTCCTTGGGCCCTGGCCCCAGGGCCAGAGCTGCACCCATGCTCTCAGCTCCCCCAAACCCTCTACACCCACCTTCCACTGCATGGGAACACAGCATTACCAGATCTTTTGACTTTTCCAGAGAAGCTGCAGATGACAAATTGTGGCTCCATCTGGGGTTTCATAATTCAACTCCTAAATTGCATTGCCAAAGGGTGGCAAATGCCACGGCCCTCTTCTGGAAGGGCCCACATGTCTTTGCCCACAGACAGTATTTACCAAACATGCCGACGTAGCCTCCTAAGCAGATGTGAGGACCATTTGGCCCAGCCAGGTGTTTTCTCCCACCCTCTCCTTTCTTGCCAGCCTCCTCCTTCCCGTCCTCATCACCAGGCTGTAGCTGGCCTCAGGGGCACCATCTCCAGTTGCCATTTCAGACCCTTCCCTTTGAGGGATTTCTGGGCCTGTTGAGGTATTTCTGGGCCCCGTTACCTCCAACTTTGCTTCTTCCAAGGCCGTGTAGAGAATGGCTTGGTGTTTCTAATTGGGGGAGCGTTTTGTTCCTGGGTGATTGTTATTGCAGAAGGAGCTTACATTGCACTTAGAATGGCAAAGACTGCACAGTGTCACTGTGTGTTCTTGGGCAGAAGCCGGGCCTTGTTAAGGAGATGCCAGTGTTTCTGCAGTGCCATCGCCAGGCCCGGAAGAGGGTGTCCTCAGCTCCCCAGAAGAGGCCAGTGTCAGGAAAGAACATTCCTCCACCTGAATGTGAACAAGCCAGAGAGAGAACAGGGCTGGTGCCCACAGCCCCTGGCAGATCATCCGAAACCTGACGTCTGCTGAGGGGAAGAACTTTGCCCTGGGCACCTGGGAAAAATGAGAGTGTGGCCTGCCACCCGGCACTGTGACCATCAGACATGGTGGACACCAAGCCAAAATAAGGGCCCTGGGAACAGCTGGGGCGTGCGGCTCCACCACCATCTGGAAGTAGTGAGCCATGGGCCCTGCAGAGTGGGAGGAGCAGCAGGCAGCTTCCGAGTCTCGTCCACCCTCGGAGCTAGGCCTCCTTCGCAGTTTCCACTCCGAGAGCATTTTCTAAAAGCACCTCCCATGCAAGGTACCATTGTGAGGGTTTTGCACTTATTCACTTGTGGAATCCCCATGAACACCTTTGCAGGTAGGGCAGGGGTGTCTGGCAATGTCTAGAGACATCTCTGATTGTCACAGCTGGAGGAAGTTGCTGGCCTCTGGGGACAGAGGTTGAGGATCCCTGAGGCAGGGATTGGTATTGTCAGTCCTATTTTACAGATGGAAAGACTGACAGAGAGAGATTTAGGGACCCACTCAGGGGCACCCAGTGACTGTGCAGGAACCTCTGCTTCGCCGCAGCCCACTGTGTGCCCCGCTGACCTGTGTGCGTCTCTGCTAGCCCCCATACTCATCTCTCCACGTGGGCAGAGACCACCCTGTTGAATGCTCGAGAGATCCCTTGTAAGAAGGCTGCACGTACAGCACATGGTGTTGGGACCTGTTGGTTCCCCAAATTAAATGATTTGGGAGAACTTTCAAAAGAAGCAGTCAGAGAAAACCCCGCCCTACCAATCTGGCATCGGGGGAGCACCGGCCAAACTCAATAGAGGCTTTTTGTTTAAACCTCACACTCTTGGATCGTAAAAAGAACATCTGCATTGTCACATATTTTAACATGTAATAATCCAAGAAGTGTGAATAATAAACACTTGGATAGGGCTGATTTCTTCCGTTCTCCCACCAGACAGGACTTGGTCAGATGCCTCCAGATGCTGGAGCTCTCATGACTGTGTCAGGAACCTCCTTCAAGAAGCAGGAACGGCACCGAGGAGCCCAGTGGGGCATCTAGCTGCTTCGCAGAGTAAGGCACAGATGGCAAAATTTTCACGCCGGGTTACCGAGAATGCTGTAGGTTTTATACTTTCAAGAGTCTGTTTTTTTTCCCCTTGATCCTGCTAAGTTGGACAGTGACCACCGTCTGTTAAATACCTTGCAAAAAGCCTTCTCAACAGCTGGGCTGTTCTGTACATTTAATCTCAGTCCGGAAGGAGGAGGGAGAAAAAGCCTCATCAGTAAACACCAGCAAGCCACCAGCTGCTACCACCGTGTCCTGCAATTGTCTGACCCCAAATTCCTCTCCCTGGAGCTCCTTGTTCCCGAAGCCCCTTTCAGAGGGATATAATATTTTCTTTAACAATTAGCACTCAGGAGTAAAGTGCCTGGGAACACAAATGAAAGGATTACTCTCTTTGCAGCATTTTGCAGACTTGCTAAGGTGCGTGAAGATAGACCCCACTCATTTTTAAACAAAAGGGGTAAATGGGCTCCTCTCATACAGGCAAGATCTGGGGCCATAATCCTCTGTTTTCAGCACTTGGCTTACACCCTAAACCCTGATAAACAGTTCTTTTGTTCTCAACATTCAGATGAGATTGAATCTCTTCCAGCGCAGATCACCTGCAGCCTGGGAAAGCGTTCTAGTGCCATCTTGAGCTGCTTTGTGGAAAGGACCCGAATGATCCAGGAACTGCTGGACCGTGTTTGCAAGGCTGTCTCCCAAGGCGCCAAGCTGCTCTCTGCCTCCAGGTCTCCAGACCCTTGGCATCTACTCTCCTTTGAATTCCCAGGTGACCTTACTGACCCCACATCAAGTGGGAATGCGCTGAGGCCTTTGGAGGTGGCCGTTTGAGCGAAGCCAGCCACACTCGCCTCCCTCCTCCCACCCTCCCTGAGGCCCTGGAGGCACGACTCACTCTAGTAAAGGAGGTAGCCCCTGATAGGAGCAGGCAGAATTAACTCAGGGGTCAGCCCTGACCCTGGCCTCTTTGAGCTCTTCAAACATCATTTAACAGCAATTAGGTAATTGGGGAAGGTAGATTTCCTGAGAATTAGTCCAGGATTGGGGTTAAGAGGCATCGTATGTGGAATCGGAGGGAAATGGCGAGGCAGAGGCTTCTTGTATACAAAACCTGTCCCTTCTACCCTGTTTTCCTTCCAACTAATCAGCCACCCACACTCCACCTCCAAGCTGCCACCTGGGAGTTTTCAGTGTCTTGTATGGTCCTCACATTGCCCCAGGCCCAGGTGCCCCACTCAGCAGGGCTCAGGTTTCAGCAGCCCCAGGCAGAGTTCTGTCTAATTTATGCAGGTCCGTTTAACATGACAGAACTCAGGGCGAGTGGGACCTCTGCAGCCTGTCCTTGGCCGGCTCCCACACCTGCAGTGCCTCAGTGCACCCAGGGCACCTCGAGTCCCTTATAGAGGCTGGCATTTCCTCGTTGCATGCCACTCTCCACCATTGCCCCACACATGGGAAACCAGGGTGTTTTCAGGATGCTTCTCTAAGATAATGCCAAGAGACTCCTCTCAAAGCTTTCCCTGAAGGAGCAGGGTTGTCTGTGTCTTGAGTAAAAGTAAGCATATTCTATGGTTGCTCTGATTAGGGTGGGATTAAAGTTTTTATTTTGTTTATTTTACATGGCATTTATTAAACATTTCTTTATAATGAAGAATAATACTCATATGGCACTGGTTCACAACCAAGGAAGGTGGTTTGCCCTCCAGGAAACACGTGGCAATATTGAGAGACATTTTTGGTTGTCACAATTGGGTGGGAAGTTGGGTGCCCCTGGCATCTAGTGGATATAGGCCCAGGATGCTGCTAAACACCGTCCAATGCATGGGACAGTACCCCACAACAGAGTCACCTGGCCCTTAGGGCCAGTAGTGCTGAAGGCAAGATCTGACCTGACATGCAGCAAATTGTCAGAATCTTAAGTGTGTATGTCAGTGTGTTTTTACATATAGACACTCTGTGTTAGTTTCCTAATGCTGCTGTTAAAAATTACAAACTTAGTGGCTGAAGCAATACAAATGTATTTGTTGTTAGTTCTGGCAGTCAGAAGTCTTAAAATCAAGGTGTCAGCAGGAGTGCATGCCTGCAGAGGCTTTAGGGATAAATCTGTTTCCCTGCCTTTTCCAGTGTCCAGGGGCCACCTGCATTCCTTGGCTCATGGACCCATCTTCCATCTTTCAAGCCAGCAGTGTAGCATCCTTAAATGCTCCTCTCTCTCTGATCCTCCTGTGTCCATCTTATAAGGCTCCTTGTGATGATATTGGGCCCACCCAGATAATCCAGGAGGATCTCCCCATATCAAGATCCTTAACCTCATCAAATCTGCAAAGTCCCTGTTGCCATGTAAGGTGACATGCCTATAGGTTCGGGGTTTAGATTTAGGACATGGACATCTTTGGGGCTGTTATTCCGCCTTCCACATAGGCTCAAATAAAAGTGAACACTACTTCTGTGATCCAGAGGCTCCTGTGTGCCTCCTTCCCATCAGAACCTCCCCAGCACCGTTCTGATCTGTATTACCAAAGAACACTTTGCCTGTTCTTAGGGTGAATGATTTTTAAAAACAAATCTGTCTTTATTAAAGGCTACATTTGAAACATTAACACAATTACGAAGAAATCCCACCATTGGATCGCTAGAAAGCTGCAGAGAAATTCCTAAGTTGAACACTCAAACCCAGCTTAGAAAGGACCAGAACTTAATTAGAGTGAGACGTGGTTATCTTACAGTGAGACAGATTCATATTTATCATGGGATGGGAGGGCCAGGGAAGGAGGAATGAGAGATGAGATGTACATTCCAGTAATTAAATATGTTCTCAGAGGAGCAAACCATGGCAGAATTGTAAAGATGCTTAATGTAGCTTTCTAAGCCACTGGCGCTAGTATACAAATTGTCCTCTGGGTGAGGGGCATGGAGACTTGGCTACTCCATGGGTCTAGAACGGTAGGTTTGATGATGGCAAATTGCAGTTCATCCAACAAATGCTGCAGTAGTACTTATTGCCAATCCCCAGGGTTCAGGGAATAGGGGGCCAGGATCGGAACGTGAAAGTGACCAGACCCAGGCATTATCGGAGCTCACTATCTATGGAGAGAGGTGGTCACCTAAATGGCGTGTGATATGCCATGTTTGGTGCCAGAGCTTCGGGCTGGGAGGGCAGGGGCATCTGTGAAGGCCGTAGGAGAGAAGCAGAGCTGGACACCCTGGGGAGAGGCGTGGGTGGGCACATGGCACCCTACCATGAAGAGTCTCGTGTGCCTGGTAACGAGTCGGCAAGGCCTGTGCTTGGTGGGTTCTGAGCAGGCTCCTACTGTGCTGGACCAAAGCAGGAAAATTGAAGGCCCACTAGGAGGTGAAATGCAGTGGCTGATAGGAGAGGCTGGTGCCTGAACTGGAGAAGTCACAGGATGGAGGGAGCAGCTGGAGATGGATTCAGAGGGTTGGGGAATGATTGCATTCTGCAGAGCCAGTGAGGCTCATGGCTGGGATGTTGGGGTGACGGTGATCCAGACAAGAGCTACTCAGTGGGAAGGGGAAGGGACAGGGATGAATCTTGCTTCTAAGCACATTCCCTAGGATTGGGTTTTTTAGAGCAGTTTTACATTTAGGGAAAAATTGAACAGAAAGCACAGAGAGTTCCCACACATGCCCCATACTCCTCCCTAACTAATCTTATTATTATTAACATCTTACCTTTGTGTGCTACATTTGTTACAGTTGATGAACTAATATCGATGCATTATTATCAGTTAAAGTTCATAGTTTATGTGAGGGTTGACTCTTGGTGGTATATATTCTATGGGTTTTGACAAATGTATAATGTCAGGTGCCCACCATTACAGGATCATACAGAGTCATTTCGCTGCTGTAAACATCTCCCGAGCTCCACCTGTTCATCCCTCCCTCCACCTTGAACTCCTAGCAACCACTGATCTTTTGACCATCTCTATAGATTTGAATTTTCCAGAATGTCATGTAGTTGGACTCACACAGCATGTGGCCTTTTCAAACTGGCTTCTTTCACTTAGAAAGATGCTTTTTTTTTTTTTTTTTGGAGTCTCACTCTGTCACCCAGCCTGGAGTACAATGGCACGATCTTGGCTCACTGCAACCTCCACCTCCCGGCTTCAAACAATTTCGCTGCCTCAGCTTCCTGAGTAACTGGGATTACAGATGCACGCCACCACGCCCTGCTAATTTTTGTATTTTTAGTAGAGACGGGGGTTTCACCCTGTTGGCCAGGCTGGTCTCAAACTCCCAACCTCAGATGATCCACCCGCCTCAGCCTCCCAAAGTGCTGGGATTACAGGTGTGAGTCACAGTGCCAGGCCAGCAAGGTGCTTTTATGGTTCTCTGTGTGACTTTCCACGGCTTGCTGTGTCTTTGGATTTTCAAGGTGATGTGTTAGTGTGATGGTTGTGAAGACTGAGATCAGAAGAAGCCATAAGACACCAGATAAAGCCATCAGAGGAGCAATGTTTTGCCAACCAATGGCTCAGAGCCCACCCTGTTCCCACCCTGCCACTAGGAACCCTTGCCCAGTTCTAGAGGGGGCAAGATCATGGATGTGTCACTGGCTAATGTCCTTGTCCAAGAGTGACCCAAAGCCAGGTAGAGTTTCCTAGAAGACCATGTTACCTGCCTTCATGAGCAGAAGAAATTTCTCCTTTACCTTTCTAGAGAGTTTTACCCAGGCAGCTCAGAGACCCCTGTGCTTAGGCTGCTCCTGGTGGGGTGAGGAGTAGATGGCAAACAGCCAGCTAAGGTCCTGTCTCCCCTCCCCATGAGACCCCAGGGTCCCACCATCTGGGGCACACTGGCTGCTTTCCCTGCCCAGCATGTCCAGCGGGCTGTCTTGATGAGCTTACCCTGGAACATACGGGGCCTCTTCACATGTTTTTTTTTTTTTCTTCTTCTTCTTAAAACAATAATAGCTGGACTACAAAACTATTAACCTGGCAGTAAATTATGGGAAATTTATTGCTATGGTTGTTTTTCAAAAATTGGCCATATTATCCCAGAGGAGGTACAATTAAACATTGACGAATAAAAGTCACACATGATTTGGATGGCCCCTCTTGTCTGAAGGTTTCAGAGACCACCTCTCCTTTTTCCATCAAATGCTCTGCAGGGGACCTCAGAAGCTGAGAAGTGGCAGAGCTCAATCCAAGGTTAAACACAAAGTCGTCCATGGAACGCCTCGTTCCTCGCTGTTCTCTGTTGCTCTTGCAGCCTCCTGTTTGTGTTTCAGAACATGCTTATTGTGTGGTAGGACCTAGGAGCCACCAGCGCTCCGAAAAGAGCTTGACCTTGACCAGCAGGCTTCCAGCAGGGTCAAGATGTTGCCAAAACAGCCAGGAATTGGGGAACTGATGAGAGAAGAGAAGAAAATCTTGTAAATAGACATGTGGAAGATGGTGAGACATTGAGAGAAAAAATGACAATGTAGGTTAAAGAGGGTCCCAATGACAGAATCCTCCCAGAAAGATGTTCAAAGAGGGAAGAGTACAGCGTGGATTCCGGAGAAGAAGGTTCTTGCTGTGCCTGGGGTTGTGGTAGTCATAGCAGTCTGGGGGAGGGGGTCCACATATTTAGGGCCCTGGGATCATGCAAAATGATGGAGAGTATAATCCCAAATAAAGGCGCTGGGCAACACCACTTGTAGATTTCAGGGAAGGAGAGAGATGGCAGCCACTGGTGTGGTCCATCGCAAAGAGTGGCTGAAGGTCTTAGGTGGGGAGATGCTCCCCAGGGGAACAGGCCCTGGGGAGGGGTGTCCTGTGGTTGTAGCCACGGTGAAGTGGAGACAAGTTTGAGTAGATGCTGGGGGTCTTGAAAGCCACCTAGAGAATATCATTTGTTCATTCCTTCCACCTACACCCACTGGGCACCCACTATATGCCAAGCACTGTGCAGGGCAGAGAGCAAGCCCTGCCTTGGGCCATTCAGGCTTTGTTCTGCAGGCAGTGGGAGCCGCGGAGAGCTGATGAGTGATGGAGGGCCAAGGTGACTCTGGGTTCTAGAGAGACGCCCCAGGCGCACTTCTTCCCATCACCCGGTCATGTTTCCTGACCTCACATCTGGTGTTATCTTTGTGGGGAAGAATGCTTCGTCTCACCGTCTCATCCCAACTCAGGATGGGTGCCTTGGAGTAGGCATGGAGAACGTCTATCCAGACCATCCCCTGGATGGACCTTGATTTGTGCAGGAGGGGCTCCATGAACATCCTAGCCCCATGAGCCTGCTTTGGATGTCTGCAGATCCAGTTAGAGTCCAGGCTTTGCCTCCAGCTCCCCTCATGACAGAGCAAGTCATTTAGTGCCCTGGATTGTAACAGTAGCAGCGGCAGCAGCTCTCACCAGGGCAGTGTTCAGACTCATTCATTCCTTTCTCTTTCGTTGCTGGGTCAGCCTCCTGCTCACAACCACCCTTTGAAGTGGACACTATTAAGATTCTTGTTTTACAGAAAAGGAAACTGAAGACTCAAGAGGTGAAAGAAGTCACTGGCCCCAAGGCCACCCAGCCAGTGTCACAGACGGGGCTTAGATCTGGGGTTGCCAAGTCCCACAGGCTGGCACTACTTCACCTAGAGGGTTGACATGTACTGGGTGAAATGCCAGTTTGGAGTCTGTGACCATCCTCTGCCGTTTGACATGACTCAGGATGACGCTGCAGATGGAATGGAAAGCCCCACCTGGCTGGCTTTCATATCATGCTCTTCCCTGGTAGCTTCCCAGCCCTGGAGAGCTGCGAACAGTGAAACTGTGAGAGAAAGAGGTCCGCGTGGCTATTCCACCACTCTTTCTGTCCTACCCGATTCTCCTCTCTCTTGCCCTTCCTCAGCCAGAGCCAGGCCTATAACTGGAAAGTGGTATCTCCTTAGTTTTTGACACTGGAATAACTATTCTGGCAAGTTTATTTCTTCTGTGAGTTTACTTTTCATTCTGATCTGTCCAGTTGGTCTATAGGGACCCTGAGAGGAGCAGCTGACAGAGGAACAAGAGGAGGGAGGCAGGGCCTGGGGTTCTGGAAGGAGATGGTGGCAGTGGTGGGACAGGAAGATTTTTAGTCTGTTCATCGAGGCTGTGATACATTCCAGCTCTCTGTTTTTCTAGCATTTCGTTGTGATTAGCCTTGTGGTGAGTCCACCTGTGTCTTTCTGGAAGGTTGCTGTACCTCCTGCTTGGACTATGTATCCAGGATCCTTGGAAGAAACTGTTCTGGTCAGCTTTGAGGAAAGGGAGATATCCTAGGCTTTTTCTGCACATGGTCACCCCCAGACAGCCCCAGCTTCTTCAAGAATCCTTCAGAGCAGCGAGAAATCATGCAGGAAAACACACCCTCCCAGCTGTTGGGAAGCCTGGCGTTCAAGGATTTGCATCGTTTTTTGGATCTTGGTAGAAATACATAAAACGATGCTCCTAAAAGGCTGGGAAGACGGCTGGACTGCACAGCTGGCTGGGACTCCAATGAAATTAAAAATAAAGAAGGAGAAATGGTGGGAAATTATTGCAAAAGTATTTTCTCCAAATTGAGGAGGGCAGTAGGGAGATGAGAAGAAATAACTTATTGGAGGTTGGGGAAAGGGCAGGATTTGCTCTAATAAACATCTTACAAGAAAGTCAAGGAGTGTCTTTCTTGGATCCATAACAAGTCGTGCACTCAACATGCTCCAGGAATACGGCCCAGTAGGATTAATGAAGGAATCCACATGCTATCAACATATGGTAGCAGGCACTAACGAGCTCATACCCTAAAACAAAGCAGATGGGGCTTTGTTGGAAGAAAAAACCTTACGTTAGGTTTCAGAGGTATTTTAGGGTAATGATAATAACACCTATTTTCTGCTTTGTCCAAAGCTTCCCTATCGTTGTCAATCGGATAGCACTGTGAGGATCCCCAGCCATGCTTGATGGACAGGAAGCTGGCAGCTCAGCTGTGAGGCTCATAGGCCTGCCCAGGTAGATGGGGTGGGAACAGGTGCCGAACCACGGCTCCCTTCCCTGAGCTCCCTTCCAGAAGAAGGCTTTTCTGTGACTTCTACGTGACTTTTCCTTGTTCCTATTCTCCTCTGGAGTTTGAAAACTGGGGCCAGATATGTTCCATGGGATGCCAAAGTGATCCCTCCCTCCATACCTCCCTATCTCCAGCTCCTTCCTTCCTTCTTTTCTTCCTTCCCTCATTCCTTCCTTCCACTGAATTAATTGCATTTGAAAATGAAGAGAATTCATGTTACAATCCAGATATGCAACTTCTCTGGAAAAGTTAAATCTGTCAACAATGGCTGTGGTGCTCATAGTAAGACATGGCTGGATAGAGCAGGTGCTTTTCCATTGACAGTCAACCCCAGCCCACATCCATCCTCATTTCCTCCTGCCTGCCACTCTAAGGTGTTGGAGTTTGTAACCTCAGATTCTTGGCCAGAATCCACCTATAACCCACCTATATAGGGCAAGCACTCTCCCAAATCTTCAAGGCAAATGAGGAACAGAGATTGAGAGAATGATCTGGATAATGAAAGGGAAAGTTTTAGTTCTTGCCAGAATTTGATGGACAATATGCAGTGGTGTCCACATTCGACTTCAAGCTCATCACATTCCCACCAAGTCCTCCACAGCCTGAATTTACGTGAAACAACTTCAGAGTTTATGGGTGTAGTTCCGATCCAGCTACACTATGTCAAGTTCAGCTAACCTGTTTGGTTAACGGTCTTTTAAAAATATCAGTGGAAACTAAATGCTCATCAATAAAGGACTGGCTAAATAAAATGAGATATTGCATATGAGGGAACTCTAATTCGCAGTTAAGATGAATGAACTGCAGCTCTGTTGTTATAAATTTAAACACACACACAAAATGATGTTCTATAACGGGAGCTGGCAAAGTACCATCCCGTGCCCATTTTTGTAAATAAAGTTTTATTGGCACACATCCATGCCCATTTGTTTACTTATGGTATGTGGCTGCTTTCACACACAGTGGCAGAGCTGAGTAGTTGCAACAGAGACCATATGGTCTGCAAAGCCGAAAATGTTTCTCAGCGGGCCATTTACAGAAGAATATTTGCTCTCCACTACCCTCTGTTATTTGGAATACATATATACATATGTATATATACACATATATTCACACGTATGTATTCACACGTATGTATGTATACACACGTACATACGTGTGTATATACACACATGTAAATATACATATGTATGTGTGTGTATATACACACACAGAGAGATATTTAAGTTCATGGCAGAGATTCATTTTGAGTGGTGGTCCAAAGTTAGATCATAAATAGCATCAAATGTTCTTGATCTGAAAATTCTATTTCTCTAGTTTAAAATAATACTTGGAGCAGTATGAAGAAATGCTAACAGCTGTCAAATTTCAGTTAAGGATTCAGAGGTGTTTGTTTTATTGTCTTAACTTTTCTGTATTTAAAATGTTTTAAATAAAAATTATTTCATAGAACAAAAAAGTTTTAGGACTGGAACAATTACATCTACATTATAAAATTCTTAGGGTGACATTTGTAATTACATGTTTAAAGTGATCTACCATAGGGATCTTCTTAAATATTCGGTGTATTATCCCTTGTTTTAGTCTACATTATTTGGGAAGACAGGATTTCTTTTTCAGATTTTCTTCTACTTGTATATTTTACAAATTCTCTTCTATATCTTTATAAATAGTTTCTAGGTACCACCGACAAATTATCTTAATTCAGGCACCAATTTTCCCTCGTGGTCCTGTTTCACTTGCCCTCAACACAGAAACAACAAACAGGCCCATCCAAGAACAACAGTCTGTTATGCAACCAGTGCCTTCCAGCATGGAAATAACCCCATCTAGGAGCCCAGGAAAAATAAGCAGCCCTGGGTCTTGTCTCACTTTCTCAAATCACATGGACAATTTACATCCATGAACTGGAATTTCAATTTGATCTCAGAGTTTACATGCGGGGGCCAAGGCACATTATGAGGGGAGGAAGGGGAGCTGCTGAAGCTGAGAAGAACTGGAATTAAAGTCATGCAAAGCAGATGCCGGGACTAGTGGATGCCAATGCAAGGCAGGTGCTGGGTTGGGCCAGGTGACTTGGGAAGAGTGGGCTCCCCAACCTGGGCCAGCCTTTGGGCAGCTTAGGGGACAGTGGCCGAGCAGTGGAATCTGGGGTCTGTAGTTGCTCCACCTCTAGCTCTTTCAAGGAATTGAGCATGGAGTCTGGCAATTTCAGCAGAGTATATCTTCTTCCATACCTGAATGAGGGATTATGCTCAAACTGCTGGGCAGCCAAGTGGGCGTCTTTTGAAAACAGACTTCTGGAATTTCCCAGACTTCTTGCAAATAATCCACAGTACTTTGTTGGGGTGGAAAAACCTGAATTTCTTCCTACTATGTCTGGAATACATACAGTAAAGTCTTTATGACTTGGCAGGGTGTGCCTGGCCAGGAAGACCTCTGCTCTTGGCCAGGCTGTGTAGCAATGAACTCGGTGACCTTGGGAGATCAGGCCCCTCCAAGGGTCTCTGCCTGAGGGGTTGGGGGGCTGGGAGGGTCAGGGGCCCCAGCCTTTGTCCTTAGATTTCCTACAAGTCAGATGATCTTGGACGTGGTTTGTGATCACTGCAGATGTGGCCAGGTTGGCTGCCAGCTGCTGAGAGGCCTGGATGGAGAGTGAAGGAGACAGGGAGAGTGAGCAACTGGCTCTGAGACCCAAAGCAGGGCAGGAGGGGCCCCTTTCCCTGTGTGGGTGTGGCCTCCAACTGGGGACCCTATGAGGGCCTCTCCCAAGACTCTCTGCAGCCATATAGTTCCATGACCTCACAGCCATCTAGCCTGGCTGGGAGTATTCATTCTTCTGGCAGCATGAAGTGTCCTTCTCCAGTTCTAATCTGTCTGCAAAGTCCTCAGACGCCAGCTTTCCACACCATCCCCCAGACCCGTCGCAGCTGCCTGCCCAATCCCCCTAGAGAATCCTGCAGGAGAAGGAACTCAGGTCAGACATAAACCTGAGCTCGAGTCCTGCCTGCCGCTTGCTAGCTCGGTGACCTCAACAAGTACTCAACTTCTCCAAAGCACACATTCATCGCCAGAAAACAGGGATGATCACACCCCTACCACCTTGTAGGGGTGTGACAAAGACTCAGGGACATGAGGACCAGAGTTCTGGGCCCATGACTGGCCTGTAGCACTCAACCTAGGACGCCTCCTGAGACCAGTGATGGTTCTGGTCCTTCTCTGCTGGGGAGAGGCACTTTTGCTGATGCCCTCTGTTGACCTCTGCAGAGCCCCCCTTAGCCTCTGCCCTTCCCTTAATGAAGGAGGCTGCCAGGCACAGGCAAGGTCAGGATCTGGGCCTTCCCTACCAACCACAGCTGACAGGGGTGAGTTCTAACACCACAGCCTATCTGGGGGCCCCGGTGGGCGGCACGGCTCCCTCCTCCCTACCCCAGCCTCGTAGACAATTCCCTTTTTACCCAGGGACCCTCTCTTGCATGCCCCGCGTGGCTCTGCTCACTCATACATGGAGCCTTCCTCTGTGCTGACACTGTCCTATGGGCTGGGAAATGGCACTGGCCAAGGAGGCCGGGATGTTAAGGAGGAGGCATTCGGGGAGAGGACCACAGAAGGAATGGAAGGGACATGCAGGCAGGGGTTAGGACTTCAGCTGAAATAGCACAGGACAGTGTTGGGGTGACTAGGCCATGCTTCAGGCAGGCTGCTCAGGGAAGGCTGCCTTGGGAGGAGGGGGCACGTGGGCTGAAACCTGGCTGGGCAGAAGGAGGCGCTTGGCCAGGAGAGGAGGGCATGGGTTTCAGGCCTGGGGAGCAGCTGCTGCAAAGGCCCAGTGGAGGTTTGCGGAGGAGGAGGGGGTGTGGGCAGGCCCTGGTCAGGTCCCTGAACTTTGTGGGAGGAGTCAGGATCCAACACTAAGCACCCATAGTGGTGGGGGTTGTTGAAAGGTCCGATTTCCACTTTAGACTGGGTGGAGAATGACCTGAAGTGGAAAGGCGAGAGTAAGAGGGGAGAGAGGGTGGTGGCTTGGTCTGGGGTGGGAGACCTGGAAAGAAGGGGAGAGACTGCATGACTCAAGTCCAGGAAGGAGTCTGCGCTCAGTTTCTCCTGCCCTTTACTATGGGGCACGTTTTCTCATTTCAACTCAGGCTAAATTAAACTAATTTAGCCTCATGGAACCTAAGAATTAATGGATGGCCCAATGACCCCAAAGCGGCTGAAATAAGAGAATCAAAAACCCTCCACAGCGAGGGCGTAATGGAAGATGCTTCTGGGCCCCAACCTGCTCTGTCACAGCTGGGTTGTAATAAATGAACACATTTGGGAACTCCGCTGTATTTCGCTTCATCAAAACAAAAGAATGGAATGTGCCACCCCGGTTCCTATTGAAAGGGCCCCTGGCCCCCAGAGCTTCTCTGAATACCTAGGACTGTATTATCAGGATTTCTCAGAAATCGCTTCCAAACACAGCTGCCGCTCTTTAGGGAATGGTTGACCTTAATTAAATTATTGAGAATTACTTTAAGATTCATGTTTTTCCTCATGTTACTGAAAAGTAATCATCGTAATAATGAAGACCGCATGTGTCCTGGATCTAATTATTCAATCATTATATTGTTAGATAGTTCCTATTAGTTGCTTTGGCAAAAGGGTCAAATGAAAAAAGTCAGGCATTCTTTTTCGTGTTGACATTTTATTTTCTATCAATACAATTCGCTCCAGCCCGAGACATGGCAGAATGGGACGTGAGCTGGCCTGCGTGGGGGCTCAGCTTTGTCCTTCATGGAGGTTGGGTCCGGAGGGAGGTGAGCAGTGCCCCTGACTGATGCGCCATGCATCACTGCTGGACTAGGGCTGGGACTGGGCCCCAGAGCCAGGGTCTCCAGCACTGGCAAGAGGGAGCTGCTGGGTCCTTCCTTTCTCGCTGGGCCTTCTCCTTGGATCCATTGGCCCCCGTAGGTACTCCTATCCAGCCTTCCTGCTTCCCCCAAAGTCCTCAAAAAGTAGTTGGGCTCTAAAAGATAAAAACAAATCAGCAAAAGTAGAATGAGTAAATGTTTGAGTACACACCTAGAAGTTTCGATGACCTCAAGTATAGAAAACTGTAAGTTACTTTCCTCGTAATAAAGTTTAAGTCATCAGAACAAAATGAGCAAAACAGATGTATCTTAAAATGCAAACTAAAACATTATAAGAAAATGGTAAGGACAAATTACAGTAATTTGTGACTTTGCATGTGAGTAAAATCCTGAATAATTGAAAAAGCAAGATGATCAAAATCTTTTCAGAGATTATTGCAGCCAAAAAAAAAATCTCATGTGACCTGGTAGGAGTTGTTGCAGGGCTCAGCGTGGCCAGACCCGAGAGGCCCTGCAGCACCTGTCATAGGGGACTCGTGCTCTGTGGCACGTAGTAGCTGCTCAATAATTCCTCCCAGAGGGGACTGCTGACAGAGTCCTTGCTTTTCCCTGGAAATAGTGGATTGTCAAGCTCCAGAAAGAAGAAACTTAATTTGATTTTGTCCCCTGAGTCAGTACTGATTAAGGCTATCATAAAGCAAATTGGCTGAGTTGGGGCCCATTTCAGGAGGAGCTGGAGTTGCTCTGCAGCCCAGCACGGTTCTGAGGGCCCCAGGTGGTGGAGTCTGCAGCAATGGAGGAGGGGAGATGGGCACTCAGTATTAACCCAGCTGCAGGTGAGAAACAGTGTCTCAGGGTTTAGGGGGGGATATGTGAGCCTCCAGGGTTGCAACTCTGCCTTGCCCTTTGCTCAGACCAGCACGTCCCTCATTCACTCTATTGCCGTATGCATTCAAAGAGTGGGTACCATAGTTCCCAGCAAACATGTGGCTCCGGACTTGGCCAGATATGCCTGGGTACCCATGCTGGTACCCCATGTGTGAGCTGTGTCTCATCTCTGCATGGGGACCTCTCATCTCTGAGTCTCATCATCTCTGTGGTTACTGTGAGGAATTCAATGTGTGCTAAATGCCTAGAAGCATGTCCAGCACACCTTTTATGACAGGGCATGTCAGTGCACGTGGCACTGCCAGCTTGTTTCCCATCCCCTCTGCTGGGGACAGGGGCTGAGTCAGTTACCTTTGCCAGCATGTTCCCAGCACTCAGCAAAAAGTGTGGCACAGAGTAACCTCTCAGAGATGGTTTGCTGAATGAGCACACCAACCCTCAGCTCATGTGACCCCCAAATCCCAGCTCAGGATGGAGAAGGCAAGTTGGGAGCAGGGCCAGAGCTAGGACAGGTACAGGATGGAGAGAAATTGCTGGGAAAGGAGGCTGAGGTAAGGCCAGGGCGGTGAAAATGGGAGCATGTTACTCAACCTCTGCCATGCCGGGTCCTGGAGAAAAAGATGCCTGCAGCTTTGTGGAGGATAGGAGGGAGCTGGCTGTGGTTGTGTGAGGGCCCTTGTGACTGTGAAGCTGGAGAAACCTGAGGAGGGTTGTCAAAGGTGTGTTGGCCTGCTGCCGTTAGATTACTTTGGTTGCAAGTAATGGAAAACCAAACTCAAGTTGACTTAAACAATTAAGGGAAGTTATTGGTTCCTGTAAAGGCTGAGAAGTCCCAAAGTGGATCTAACTTCAGTTTAGCTAGATCCAGGGACACACAGCAGTGGCACCAGGGACCCACTTTCTTTCCATCTTGTTGTTCAACCTCTTACAAAGTCAGCCAGGGCATTTGCATGTTGTCCCAACATTTGTCACTTGCGAATGGCTCTCTCTACTGCACAGGACATCACAGGAAAATCCCAGAGCAAGTGGGATGGGACTGATTCCTGGTGCTGAGACTCTGTGGAGGGACAGGCTACTTCTTTGTGGTTACTCAAAAGGCGAGGAGGGGTGATGAAATAAGCCATGTCTAAGCTGTGTTTCCTGGAGCCCAGGGTCGTCCCAGAGGAAGGGGCTGAAGGAGATGGGTGAGCTTCCAATTCACTCAGAAGGGCTCCTCTTTTATCTGCCTTCCACAAAAGAGTTCAGACACAGAAAGGCCCAGGGGCAAGCCTGAAACTCACCAAACCAGCTGATCCGAAGCACATTTTACTTTGAGTGCTCATTGTGTGCTCTGTTGAGTGCATTAACAGCTTCATAGCAACCCAGGAAGTGGATGCTATCACAACCCTCCTTTTACCTACGAGAAAGTGGAGGCCCAGTTAGCTAGTGGTAAAGCCAGAATATCTGACTCCAAAGCCTGTGGGACAAACCCATCTCTCCACCAAGCCATCTTCTGTACACAGCCACCCCTTCAAACACAGATGCAGTAATGCATACAGTAGGTGTTCAGCAGGTGTTTCTTGACTGAATGACTGCAGGTCTGCCTGGGGCCATGGCTCATGCTCTTTGTACACTTCATTTCTCTCAAGTAGGACAATATTTAGCTTTCCTCCAAAGAACCCTGCTGTCATCTTTGCAGTTAAGAAGTTCAGTTCTTCCCCGTTTTTGTAATTGCAGGATGACCCCTAGGCCCATTTTCCAGGAATTATTTGGAATTGAGAGGGAGCAAACTCTGAAGGAATGCTGAAAAGCCTTAGAATTGGTTCTGTCTGTGTCCCACCTCTTGCAAATCCCTAGTTGTTATTAAACATTGTAATTCTTGTATCTATAGGAGCCCTTTCCCCAATTAGTAAATAGATATGCCTGACTGCAGTCACTTGACTTGGCTGACTCATTCATTCCTTCACTCACCCATTCACTTATTTATTCACTTATTCATTCACTCATTTACTGATTCATTCCTTCACTCATTCCTTCACTCATTCCTTCACTCGTTCCTTCATTCACTCATTCATTCCTTCACTCATTCATTCACCCATTCACTTATTTATTCACTTATTCACTCACTCATTCACTCATTCATTCCTTCACGTACTCATTCATTCCTTCACTCATTCATTCCCCCATTCACTTATTCACTCATTCACCAAGTCATTCATTCATTCACCAAGTCATTCATTCACTCACCCATTCACTAATTTATTCCTTCATTCACTAATTTATTCCCTCATTCATTCACTCACTCATTAATTTATTCACTCATTCACACACACATTCATTCATTCACTCAGAGAATTCAATATATTCATTCTCTCAGGCATTCATTCACTCAGTCACTCATTCATTCACTCCCTCATGTATTCAGATATTCATAGAGCAGCTCCACATGTTCATTACAGTTGTGGGCACTGTAGAACATGATGTTGAACAAGGTAGGTCCCTGTTGTCATGGAACTAACTGCCCACAGTGGGCACTGGACCTGCAGACAAGTAAGCAATGCTAAGGGTGGCACCAGCAGAGGGGGAGGGCTGCCCTGGCGGTAGTTCCAGCAGGACCTGCCTTTCTGGGCATCACAGGGAGAGATCACTCTGTGGAGGAAGGAAGTTACCAAGGCAAGGGGAGTGGGTTGGAGGGAATGGAGAGAAGTGTTCCAGTCAGAGGGCACGACAGGGGCAAAGGGCAGCTGGACATGGGTTCCAGAAACGGAAAGCAGCAGTGAAGTGGGAACACAGGAGGGAGCCAAGGGAGTGCAGGGTCCTTGCCATAGTGTCAGGGCGGCGGTATCGCAAGCCATCTCCAGTTGCTTCTCTCATGCTTGGATGTGTAAGTCTTGATCAAACCCTCCCCTGCATTCCTGAGAGCTGCAAGCCATGCAGGAACTGCAGGTAGGTCACCCCCCTCAGGAATGCTGCAAAGGGCAGGAGCATGGCCCTGGGGAAAGGAGGCTCCCACGGGACCCACTTGGGTACCACTTGGGGGACCCAGGCCCCCATCATGTCCCAACAGCCCTACAGACCTGTCCCTCTGGGAAAGCAATGGTTTGGTGAAGTGTCAACAGCGTAGCCCAGGAATATTCTGGAGATACCTAAGGAAAGCAGCATGGGTGTAGGGGGGCACCTGTTTCTCAAAGCCAGGGGGTGCTGAATGTTGTGGTGGAAGTGCCTGGAAGCTGTGGATTGAGGCACAAGAGCAAAAATGGGATGAACTCAATGCAGTCCAGACTCTCCTGTCCCCTGCCCACAACTCCCAGGGTGCTCAGTAGAGACAGACCCCTGCAGGTCCTTGAAAACCAAGGAGTGGCTCAATAATTAGGTTGATTTGCATTTAATAGGGGCACAAATTGCAGCAACCACTAACCATGGCAACAAGCAATTATATTCGGCTGAAATTAAAAATGAAAGTAAAAGAAGGTACACCTAATAAATTCAGCCAGTTCCTTCTTGGTCATGGGGATTACAGGGAGGATGACAGAGCTCTGGCTCACAAGAACTCACACTTGGTCAAATTCAAGAATGTCACCGTCCTGAAATTCTTAGCGATGTTTAACAACGGGACCACGTTTTCACTGTGCTGGGCCCCATACGTGATGTGGCTGGGCCCAAATGCAGCATCTGGCTGCCATACCTGGTTTGTGCCTCCATGAAAATGTCCTTCCCTCTGCCATATAAATGTATTCCATCCTATTTCTCAGATGATTTCGTGGCAGCGTTTTCTTTCTTTTCTTTTTTACTCAGCCTTTTAAAGTAAGGTATAGCATGTGACCAGCAAAGTTTACAAATCTTATGAGATGACTTTTAACATATGGTCTAACTCTTGTAAAAATATTAAAACTTCCATCCCCCACAGAAGGGTCCTGGCATGTCTTTGGAGTCACCTGGCCAGGAATCCACCAACCTGATCACTATCACCGTGGGTACATTTTGTGGCACTATTTCACCTCTGAAAGATTTTCTTTTCTTTTCTTTTTTGAGACGGAGTCTTGCTTTGTCTCCAGACTGGAGTGCAGTGGAGTGATCTCGGCTCACTGCAACCTCCGCCTTCTGGATTCAAGTGATTCTCCTGTCTCAGCTTCCCGAGTAGCCGGGATTACAGGTGCCTTACACCATGCCCGGCTAATTTTTTGTATTTTTAGTAGAGATGGGGTTTTGCCATGTTGGCCAGGCTGGTCTCGAACTCCTGACCTTGTGCTCCGCCCACCTTGGCCTCCCAAAGCACTGGGATTACAGGCATGAGCCACCGTGCCTGGCCAAAGATTTTCTTTTCTTTTTTTTTTTTTTTTTGAGACAGACTCACTTTTGTAGCCCAGGCTGGAGTGCAGTGGCATGATCTTGGCTCACTGCCACCTCTGCCTCCCAGGTTCAAGTGATTCTCCTGCCTTAGCCTCCTGAGTAGCTGGGACTATAGGCGCCCACCACCACGCCCAACTAATTTTTGTATTTTCAGTAGAGACAGGGTTTCACCATGTTGGCCAGGTTGGTCTCGAACTCCTGCCTCTGGTGATCCGGCTGTCTCGGCCTCCCAAAGTGCTAGGATTATGGCATGAGTCACCATGCCCGGCCAAGATTTTCTTATATAATTTCCCGACTACTCTTGTGGGTTATTCAGGCCCCTGGGAATCCAGGAAATCTTAAGGGGAGAAATAAAATATAGAACTTCAAGTAACTCTTACTATGGCAAAAGCACCTAAAGTTGAAAGATGTTCTAAGTCTTTCAAATAATGTAAGACATAATTCCATTTTGGAGGTGCATTTCTGCAATGAACTTCTTGTGTCTTTTAGGTGGTGCTTTCAGGGATCTGGAATCATATATTTTGAGATGATAGACTATCTTAAATTATCTTAATTGTTTCATTAACATGAACTTGATATAAAGTAGCCTGTTGAAGTGCATTATAAGGAGGGAAAAGAGATTAATAACCTAATCAAGCATTTGGAAACAACTGACATGCCTCATGGAGAGAGTACTCTAAAATTTCATTTAAAATGTAATTACATTGATTGGAAAGACAGATTTCTTTGTTTCAGAGAGCAGATCTTATAGTTTGAGAGCATTTAGCTGAATTGATAGAATTATATTTAAAATGCTATCTTCTTAATTGTATCAAAATGTAATTTTCAGGCTTTTACTGCACAAAGAGTTGGGTTTCTGGAGCCTTCTGCCCTTTTAATGTTGATTTCGTGTGACCACTGGTGTTTCTGGGAACAAGAAACATAAAAACAAAAGGATTTATATTTATGGTGTTTTAGTTCAGAGCCAACCTTGTATAGGGAAGGTGGCTGTGACCTTTGTAGGTGGGGGTGCAGGTGAGAGGGGATAAGGAGGGGGCACTCTGCCAAAGCTCTTTGAGAAATGCGCCCCCACTCTGGGTCCTCGGTGACCTCAACCTTCCTCCCTGGATGCTGCCTTTTCTTTCTGGAGTAAGACCTTGGCATATTTTTAAAAATCTTCTTGGCAGTGTCAGATTTTCATTATTTAAGGGAGGTTGCATTTTTGGAAACAAGTCATTTGGAGCTAAGACTAGGTCATGATAAGCAGGGAAATATCACTCTGAGATAACATTCCGGACAGTGAGTCAAGTCCCCAAAGCCGAGGCTGATCCCCTCACATGGCTTCAAAAGCCCCCAGACTTTCGTCCTGAGGGTCCCCTTCCTCCAGGCCATGCACACATGAAGATATTGAAGCACCTTGTTGCAAATAGCTGCATAAACAAACAAGCAAACTAGAAAACCACCTAAATGCCTCGGACTGTGCCTTGCGGAGGCTCCTGGCACCTGTGCCCCACAAGAGCTTGTCACTCTAAAGACACTGAGAGATATGAAAACATTTCTGAGAGAATGTGGAGGTGGGGGGATCCCAAGAATCAAACTGTAAGTACACATGACAGTTGCAAAAATAAAAAGAGCTGCTGCATCAGGGTCATGGGATTGGGGGACTTTTCCCCTTGTTTTCACCTAAAACTGTGTCTTAATGAAAACTAAAATCCAAAGAACAAAGATGAGCACGTAAAAAGGTTCTATAAAAAGCAGGCTCCTATGCAATGTATTTCTGAAGGAGAGGTGACAAGGTTTGGGCCGGTGATGCTGTCTTTAGAGGCTGTCTCAGAATATATCATAATCTGTTAAGGTAACCTTGGCTGGAGAAGACAGTGTGTGTTTGGAAGCACATGTTTCCTTACATTACTTACTAATAGTAATAAATAGCATTTGTGAAGTTTACAGAAAATGTTCCTGCAAAATAACTCACCCTGTCCAGTGCCACCCAGAGAGGCTATTGCTCCTGTCTCTACATGATGGGGGGACAAGGGATGCTGGGAATGCCCTAGATAATGTTACTGAGGGTTCACAGCAACATGATGGGTCCGCAAGTAAGTAGCCTGTCTCCCCATCTGAGGCCTCATCAGAGGGAAAAGGACTTGAGAAGATACCAGTCTCTTCTATCCTCTGAGACAGACAGGCTCTCTTGTCTACACCCCCTCCCCATAGGTTTCCCAATTTTCTTCAAAATTGATTTCACTCAATCCCCATGGCATCCCTCAAGATGCCTGCTATTTGACCTGACTACCCTTACAGGTGGGAGATGAAATCCTAATCTGAAGTCAGGAGATCACAAATTCAAATTCCTACAGGAGTCAGAGCTAGGGATGAGAGTTCCTGTTCTCATGTTAAATACATAGGAATCCTCTTTACTCTCTCATAGAAAGGTCCATTCCCTAATTTTTTACTCAAAACATGAAGCTCTTTTGATTTATCTGTTCCCATTATTTACAAAGCCTGAGATAAAGGGAGATGTTCATCTAATTTTTAAAAAGTACCATGCAACCAACTGATAATTGGCAAGAAAAATAGACTCAGGGAAACAATAGGGAATGGTGGGGACTGTGGCAAAATTGGAGTGTTCACATTTTATCCAAAGGGAGCTCAATTACAACTGATAGCTGCCATGTGAAAAAATAGACCTTATGTTGTTACATTTTCCTATTTTCAAGAAGAAGCTGGAGACCCAAATATGAGAAAATTCCTAATTTTAAAGTATATTGAAAGACAGAGTCTCATTTTGAAGATTTTCGAGACATTATATCAGTTAAGTGTCTTGGTTTGGGTTTCCCTGGAAACAGACCATGAGACAAGGACTCAAAGACAAATGGTCTATTTGAGAGACAATCTTAGGAAATACTCCTGGGAGAGTGGGAAGGGAGAGTGGGAGAGGAGAAGAATAACAGATATGCTGTTGAACAGGTAACTTCTGGAAGCAGCAAAAGTTCAGATTGCTCAGAGATGGTATAGAACAGTGCTTTTCAAATAGTCTATGGTGAAAGATTTGTTTCTGTTGCCAAGCCATGGAGGGTTGATATTTTTGTAAAATAAAAGATGGGAACAGGCCAGGCGTGGTGGCTCACACCTGTAATTCCAGCACTTTGGGAGGCCAAGGTGGGAGGATCACAAGGTCAGGAGTTTGAGACCAGCCTGGCCAATAGGATGAAACCCCATCTCTACTAAAATACAAAAATTAGCCGAGTATGGTGGCTGGCACCTGTAGTGCCAGCTACTTGGGAGGCTGAAGCAGGAGAATTGCTTGAACCTGGAAGGTGGAGATTGCCGTGAGCCGAGACCATGCCACTCCACTCTAGCCTGGGTGACAGAGCGAGATTCTGTCCCCCCAGCCACCTCAGAAAAAGCATAGAAAATACAAGCCCCATTTAAAAATTATTAATTTGCTTCAACAGTTTTAAATTAATGTTCCAAACTGCTGTAAAAGTTTCTAAATGCTGGTGCTCAATTTCAGTACTTAGCCCATCACAGGCTGGTAATAAACAGCTGAGAAAACCAGCCCACACTGATGCGGAACCCACACTTGGAGTACTGGGACGGGTGCAACTAGCTCAGGACTATCCCATCTGAGGGAGGAGGAACCTGGGGTATTTATCCACCCCCTCCTGCTTGCACACGATTAGGGTCTGTTTCCAGGGGCAATTCCATGTGTTCTAGGTAGGCTGGGTATTCCTGCAGCCAAACAGCCCTGCAGCTGAGAGTTGCAAGGAATGCTGGAAGCAGCCTTTCGGGGTAGAGGTGAGTGCTAAGGGAATGTGGATGGGGCAGCAACAGCAACTGCAAACTAAAAATCTTGCTTCATCTCAGCTCCATGGTCATGGTTCTCCAAGTGTGGCATCTGGGCTGGTAGTACCAGCATCACCTGGGAACTTGGTTAGAAACGCAAATTCACAGGCCCCACTTCAGACCTACCAAAGTAGAAACTGTGAGGGTAGAAGCCCAACCATGTGGATTTTGACAAGCCTCCCAGAGAATTCTAATATATGCTCAAGTTTGAGAACCACAGCTCAATTGCATTTTAAAGCAATTAGGCCAAGGAGAAATATCCTTGTTCTTACATAAAACCAACATGACCTTAACTAGCATTTTGGCTCCTTTCTTTCGACAGTCTCAAAGTGAATCATTTTCATAAGAATTGCATTATTGAAATAAATATGAAGTTTAAACTGTATATTTCCTGTCCCTAAACCATACCAATAAGTCCAATGTGTACAAATCACTTTCAAATCCACCCATGGAGATCTGTACTCAGTGATGTTACTAGAATCACTCCTCTGTTAGATATCAATAGTGGCAGATGATAAACTCTCTTCTGCAATGCGACACCTTCTTTACTAATAGACCATTAAGCTGTCTGAAACAGAGTTTCACTGATTAAACAGGAAATGCCATCTGTAGAGTCTGCTATCCTTCCAGGGTCTGCAAAGGATGGGACCCATACAAAAAATAAAAGGCCTTTCCTTTGCTCAACTTTTAAAACAATTCTTATTTTTCAAGGCATTTTCATATAAACAAAGAGAGCCTGGTCATAACCTATGAAATAGGCCAAATAATAGTAGAGATGTCAGTATTCTGGGGACAAGGAAACAGCACTGGGATGAGGAGGGACTTGCTGGGTGTGTGTGTTTGCTGAGGGTGGGGTCCCACCTCCCCCCTCTAACCTCCCCCTCCCCCTCCTCCCCTCTCCCTCCTCCTCCTCCCCCCCTCCTCCCCCTCCCCCTCCTCCCCCTCCCCCCCTCTCCCCACCTCCCCCCTCCTCCCACCTCCTCCCCACTCTTCCCCACCTTCCTCCCCTCTCCCACCTCCTCCCACCTCCTCCCACCTCCTCCCCACCTCCCACCTCCTCCCCCACTCCCCATCCTCTCCACCTCCTCCCCCCTCCCCACCCTTCACTCCTCCCACCTCCCCACCTCTCCACCTCCTCCCCGACCTCTTCCCCACCCCTTCCCCACCTGGTGCTGTTTATTTCCTTTAACAAGAACCAGAACTTGGATGGTTTTGCTCAAACATAGCAGCTCTGACACCCCCAGAAAGGCTGGGAAACGTAGAGGTTCTGTTTAGCTTTCTGTCCCCGCTGTCGTGAAATAGCCCCTAGTGAATGAAATTCTGTGCACAGCTTCACCACCCAACAGAGCGTCACCCGCTCTGGGCCTCACCTCCCAGGTGGTCAGGGTTTGTTGATACCTTGGTGTCGCCAATGAGTCTGATGAAGACGGAAGGTTTTAATTAAATAGATAATTGGTCCTGAGAATCGAGATGCAAACAGAAGCACAACAAATGTGCTTTGCTATTTGTAGACATTTGTCAAGTTTAAGTGAAAGGGCCACATTAATTTGAAGGTTTAATTTCTTGGCATTTGTGGCTGTCTCTGTTGAAGTGGTTCTCATCTGGGGTGATTCTGGCCTCCCCCCGCTGCACTGTGGGTACATTGGACAATGTCTGGGGATGTTTTTGGTTGTCGCAAGCAAGGGGTGGGCAGGCTGCTGACATTGAGTGGATGGAGGTCAGGGATGCTGCGATACATCCTGCAATGCACAGACCTTCACCACAGAGAATGATCTGACCCAGGCTAAGAAATGCTGCTCTATGGCTTTAAGCCACTACAATTTTTCACAATCGATCATAATAAACAAAACACACTAGAAAATAGAAGAAGTTGGGGAGGGATTCTTAGCATTAAAAGTACAGATTTGCTATAAATGAAGCTGGATGTCTTGGTTTTGTCCCTGTTTGCCTGAGGAAGGGTTATGCCTGCTGAGAGTTCATTAGTTAGTAGTTTTTGGGTCTATTTTAGGCAACCAATCAACCAATTTTTTTTTTTTTAATGAAAGTTTAAACCCTCACCCTAGGCGAACTGTATCAAAATAAGGTTTAGGCATGCGCAGGCTCTTCCTGCTCTGGCCAGCTGCTGGCCTGAATAAGATGCTAACTTTTCTCACCTGTACAGTTCAGCTGCCTTTGATGGATTTTTATTGAGTGTCTACTCTGTTAGCCACCACAGAGCTACTGTTAAGTTGGGGGGAACTGGGAGAGAAGAGGTTCAGGCCAAGTAAAAAGTAGAACATCAGAAGGAGACCAGCGAGGAGCTAATGGGGTGAGACTCAGAGGAGCTGAGGAGGGAGAGAAAGGGAGAGGCAGGGTCGGGAAGGTCTTCCATGAGCCCTGGCCCCCAAGAACATCAGGTTTCTCCCAAGGCACAACTACTCCAAAGCCCTAGAGAAAATTCTCTGAAGTCTTGGTGGTAGAAATTTCATTGGAATTCAGAAGTGGGTCTGTTTGGTTTCCTTCTTTCTACTCTTTCATCCTTCTACCTGCTTTCCCAAACACTGGCACCAAGAAGAAAACAAAAGCCTCTGATGCACGAGCTCCCTAGAGCGCAGCAACAGGTCTTCCAGTTTCTTAATTGGAGACATAAAGGCAATCATGCCTGCCTCCTGCCTCCTGTAGAAATGAACACATTTTGGTAAACTATTTGAAGATGCACGGGAAGACGCAATCATTCCTGGCTGAAATGGACCATTGCAGGCTCACCTCATGAAACACATCTCATCTGCCCCCTCTCATAATCGGATTATTAGTGTGAAAATGGAGCCTGAGTGCCCGGTGAGGAATATCCCTACAAGAATATTGATAATATTTACAATGTCTAGAGCGCCTTCCTTTGGTCTGGTGGTTGGGAAAGGGGTTGGAGTGGTTCTGACATAATCTTCACTTCAGAAGCCTGGGTCCTACCAAGAGCAGAGGCCCTGAAACAGACGCTCTCCTGAGAGTCCATGAAGGAACGACGCTCCTTTCCGGTACTGGGCAGACCCAGTAACTCCGACTTCCAAGCATGTGGCTGGGACAGCTCCATTTTCCAGGGAGCTGCTGTGATGGTTTTTGACCTGATAGTAGTGACTTGGTTCAGTTGTTTCCTGAATGTTTTTACAGAAATAATCAATGTATTTCCAGTGTGGTGTTCTCTCTTAGCCGACAAAACAAGAGGTGAGGCTCAGCCTGGAGTGATTCCATTACACCGGATGGGCACAAGATACAGGCCTCTTTGGTTACCGTCCTGGAAGAGATTTCATCTAGAGGCGGCTAAACAGGAAACTGGAATTTCTCTCCTCTCAAATGATTCATTATTGCTGCAACATCTTAATAAAACAGACAAGGGGTCAGTAATTCGAGCTCAGTAATTAAATGGAAAAAGAACAGCTTAGTGCAATGGTTGAGCGTGGTAATAGAGTCTGACATATAATGACATATAAACGAAGGGAAGGGGAGTGGGGGTGACAAGGTAGGTGAGATATTAGACAGCTGACCCCAAGCTTGTCATTTTCCAGTTGGTGCAGAACTGAGCTTTGTTCGGGTACCATGGCTTTTGTTGGCCAGGGCCATTGTTGGGGCCTTTGACAGGCGACCCAGGCAATTTCATTTATCCAGATATAAGACAATTAAATGAAAATGAAATGTTTGTGTATTTCCATTTCTTTTAATATTGGCAAATGTGAAGTTTCCTAAGAAGCTTGCCTGGAGAAAGAAATTTATCTCAGCTTTCAAAGTGGGTGAGGTGGAAAAGCGCTAGTAAAATTCCTCCTGTGACTTTGGGGGCTATACGAGTAAGAAGGAATTCCACAGGAAAATGGAAAGAAAAAAAAAAAAAAAAACCACCTCCAGCTGTCATCTTCACTGTGCTTATCTCTTGCCTAATTATAAGATTGAGAGGACGTTGCCCCAGGCAGTGAAGGGCTTGGTTTAAGAAAGAGAGCTGTAAGGATGCTTGGTTTACCTAAATAATAGGCTTTGTCAAATACCTATGGAGCGGGTGAGCTGTCATTCCGGGAGCTGGTTTTCCAGCACTCTGAACTGTCTTGTGCCTTCCAGCAGCCCTGCTCTGAAATTAAACAGCCAACCTGAAGATTAGGGGCTCCCGTGAAGGGGTTCATTGCAAGTACTGCACATGTCTGTAGCTAGAACCCAATTTTATAGGCCTTCTGGTTGTCAAGTTTCACTCTCCTTTTCCTTTTCCTCTTCAGAGATAATCACACAAACAATTTCATTTGTCTTTCATGCAGAGAGAGAAATAGCAGGTTTAACAGTCCTGAACACCCATCTATGGTTATCTCAGTGTTCTTTATCTCTGAGTCAGGGGACTTTTCTACCTCTTGACATTCATGTCTTCCTGAATGCCCTGGCGACTCCTGTTCTCAGGGCCACCCAGCGCCACTGCCACAACTTCCAACAGATGGTTGTTTCTTCCTATGCCTCTGTCCTGACCCCAACTGTCTAGCCAGGTCCTTTTTCCCTTCCAGGGTTGGAAAGTACTTGTGCCGACAATTTTCCAAGCCCTGAGCACATTAATCAGTTGCTCCAGATCTGCTGGTTGAATTTTAGGCCACTAGCACAGAGCACAGTGGCTGCACTCAGGGGTGTCAGACGTCCAAAGAGGGACAGGGGCTGCGAGAACCTGGCATGGTACAGCACAATGAAAACATCGAGTGCCAGTCAGGTCTCCCAGACTAGGCACTTGCTTCACAACAAGCTAATTATTTTATCGGCTTCCTCTGTATGTGGCAAAGGACAGTGGAGCTGCAGGAAGCACTTCGATTCTTCTATTCTGTCAAGGTTCAATGTGATGCATGGAAACCTGAAACCTCACCAGGACTCTCTCCTTCTTAGACAGGGAAGGGATGAGAGTCTCGTAAATAGAGTCCTGGTCAAATTCTGGCTTACCATGGCCCACTGGGCCCAGAGACTCTCCAGGGTCACTGCCCGGTCTGGTCTGGGTGTATATTTTGGGCTGTCATGACCGGCAGGTGGAGCCATCCCACATCTGCTCTGTGTTCTGTGAGATAAGAGCACTTTTAGTGGGGAAGGTCAAGTGTTCCCTCGGCAGCTTCAGCCCCTGGGGTCCAGATATCACATCTCATGAGGCGGGTGGTGATGAGTACTACCCTTAAAAATCTAAAAGTGGCCAGGCACAGTGGCTCACGCCTGTAATCCCAGCACTTTGGGAGGCCGAGATGGGCAGATCACGAGGTCAGGAGATTGAGACCATCCTGGCTAACACGGTGAAACCCCGTCTCTACTAAAATACAAAAAATTAGCCGGGCGTGGTGGTGGGCGCCTGTAGTCCCAGCTACTCGGGAGGCCGAGGCAGGAGAATGGCATGAACCCGGGAGGCGGAGCTTGCAGTGAGCTGAGAGAGCACCACCACACTCCAGCCTGGGCGACAGAGCGAGACTCTGTCTCAAAAAAAAAAAAAAATCTAAAAGCTTCAGGGATGAGAGTCCCCTTCATATCTCTGTGTGCTTCATCTATCTAGTCCCTGCAGAAATGGAATGAGTCCTGCAGGATGACTGTCGACCACCATAAGCTCACCCAGGTCGTATAGTATCCCTGACTCAGTTTCTGTGCCTGGGGTGTTCCTCTTGCGAGAACAAATGAATTTGGCCTTAGGTACATGGTCTGCAGTCACTGATGCAGCCAATGAGTTCTTTTCAATCCCAATCAGAAAAGAAGACCAGAAATAGTCTGCATTACACTGGGATGGACAATAGTATGCCTTTATGGTTTTACCCGTAAGTTTGCCAGTGAACCCCCCCGCCCTCTATCATAATAAAATCTGGACCATCAGGACATTCCTAGAATATCACCTTGATCCATCACACTGATGACATGATCTTGATCAGGCCAGAAAAGCAAAAGGTGGTGGCTGACATGCTGCGGCCCTTGGAAAGCCACATACGCTTCAGAGAGTTGGAGATAAACCTTGTGAAGATACAGGGGCCTGTTACCTCCCTAAAACTTTTAGGAGTCCAGTGGTCAGAGGCATGCCAAGACATTCTCGTCAAAGTAAAAGACAGAGAACAGCATCTCCGTCTGCACCTAGTAAGAACTGATCCGGCCAGGTGCAGTAGCTCACACCTGTGATACCAGCACTTTGGGAGGCTGAGGTGGGAGGATCACCTGAGGTCAGGAGTTTGAGACCAGCCTGGCCAGCATGGGGAAACCCCGTCTCTACTAAAAATACAAAAATTAGCTGGGCACAGTGGCGGTGCCTGTACTCCCAGCTACTCGGGTGGCTGCGGCGGGAGAATCCCTTGAACCCGGGAGGCAGAGGTTGTAGTGAGCCGAGATCGTATCATTGCCCTCCAGCCTGGGCGACACAGCAAAACTCCATCTCAAAAAGAAAAAAAAAAAAAGAACTGATTCCTGGTGTGCCTTGGTAGAGATGGAATGCCCAACCACAGGACACCATGTGACTAGGGACAACGTGTGACTAGAGGTCACGCCTGCCCATCCTGGGGTGTGTTCTGTCCTCACTGAGTCACGAGGTTGGGTGGGCCCAGCAATAGTCCATCGCAAAATGGAGGTGGCACAGGAAAAAGTGTAGGCAGGACCAGAGGCTACCAGCAAGCCACATGTGCAGGCGGCTCAAAGCTCCTTGCCTCTGCCTCTGCTGTGCCACTTCCATTTTCTAATGGAAGTCCCCTAGATCCCCGTTTGAGGGAGGCCTTGCTGCCTGGCTGCCGGCAGGGCAGTCAGTAGAGAGCCTTGAGTTGACATTTCCTCCAGGGTCGGCCTCAGCTGTGGAGAGCTGCACCCCCTAGTCTCTCCCTTCTGGGGGCCAATGACATGAGGTGACTAGGCGACACCTGGCCATGTCAGACTGATGAGGACCACCCTGACCACAATGTGGCTCATGCACTTCGCCAGATGCTCCAGGGTGTTTGGGGCCTGCATAGTTCACCTCTTCCCTTCGCCCAAGGCTGCCACCACCCTCCTCCTTTAACAAGTGCTGATCTTGGATAATCCTCTCCCACTTCACATTCCTTTTTGGCATCTGCTGCTGGAAAACAACCTTCCCAGAGACCCAGCAATAGAGCAGTGATGTAAATCTCCACAAATGTTCTCCTTGCTCAAATAACAGGTCTGTGTAGCTGAATCGTTTGGTGAGATGGTTTCATTTCCAGGCTGGTGGTGGCTCTGCCATCTGCAATACTTGGGTTCCAAGGGTATCCTGCTCATTTCTCTGCCAGCCCATGGGGGTAGGGGTGGAGAATGTGAAAAGGAGACGCACCTGCTTCTTAAATGCCTTGGCCTCAAAGTGACACACTTCACAGGGCCACATTCACAGAACAGGGGGTGGGGCAGCCCCGGCTGGTGCCACCTGCTGCCCATGTGGTCTCCCCTTGGTCTCGTGGCAGCAGAAGCTGACGTTGATGCTAGCAAGTGAATGTAAGCTGTATGTTTGGAAGATGATCCTAGAAAACACTAGGAGAGGATGGAGAATGACACAGAGAGAGGGAGAAAACCCATACTAGGTGCGTTTTGAAGCAAGTTGCCACCTTGTACAAGCAGAGTTCACACCAGCATAACTCGGGGAGGAGGCAGGGTAGCGCACGCCTGAAGTCAGCCCCCCGGGAAGGAGGTAACCGCATCACCCACCGACCCTCTGCTCGTGGTCACTTGAGGCTGACCCCGACGGCATCAACTCTCTGGTGCTTTAGGTGTTTGTTCCCTGCGTGGAGAGTGGCAATGACTCAACCAGCAGCCCTCCTCCTATGGGTGCAAGTGCAGGGAGGAAACGCCGCATCAGCCTCACACTCTTAGTACGGAAGGGAAGATAAATTTTAGTGGACTGTTAGCCCAATATTATCTACTTAATATTGTTCTTCAAAGCTACTCACTTAAAATGGATTTACTTTTGAAATATTTGGCCTCCCTCCCTCCCTCTCTCCATCCCTCCC
>NW_016810038.1:2536812-2541794 GCF_001698545.2 Rhinopithecus bieti | reverse complement strand
TCCCTCCCTTCCTTCCTTCCTTCCTTCCTTCCTTCCTTCCTTCCTTCCTTCCTTCCAAAGCACTATGTTTCAGGCACTGTGCTAACCACCCAGATTGTAGCAGTGCAGAAGCAGTTCAGGACCAGCCTTCCAGAATTTCTGTTTGGTACAGAATGACGGAAGAATTAGGTTGAAGCCAATGGTAAATTCCATAGACCTGAGGGGATACCCATGACCTTTCCATGAATTTTTTAAACACCCATTTTATTTGTCAACAAGGCATCTCCAAATATTGTTTTTGTTGTTGTTATTCAGGAAAAATGCACACGTGCAAGTGGAAATGATCTCTGTGTTGATGTGTGTCTGTGCACACAGGCCTGTGCCTGTGTGTGCCCGTGTGTGTGTGCACACGTGCCTGTGCCTGTGTGTGCCCGTGTGTGTGTGCGCATGTGCCTGTGCCTCTGTGTGCCCATGCATGTGTGTTTGTGTACACGTGCCTGTGCCTGTGTGTGCCCATGCGTGTGTGCGCATGTGCCTGTGCCTGTGTGTGCCTGTGTGTGCCCGTGCGTGTGTGTCTGTGGCGTGGTGACAGTGCAGTCCTGGGGAGCCCGGCACATCAAAGGGTCACTGGAGGAGTGGTTCGCATTGCTTTTGAAGAGCCTTTCTGCCTCTTGAATGCAAACACAGCCCATCCATCTTTCCTCCAACTTTAATAATAGTTTTGTGAAAGCCCCAGGGACTCTTTCCCTTGCCTAACCTTCAAACCAGATTTACAGTCAAGGAATGTTAGACATGAATTAATTACCCCACTAAATACAAGCAAGACACAAGTGCACATAAAAGGGAAGAGAGAGGTCCTTATCTCCCACACAGAAAAGGTTACCAGAAAATGCTGTTGCGTGATTCCTCCTGCCGTCTCACCCCCAATGCATTGGAAAGCCACCTGCTCCAAGTCATTTTCTAAGGAGAATCCCTCCCTCCCCCAACTCTCCTCTCAGCTCCAGATCCACAACCCTGCATCCAGGCATGGATCCCTCACTTTCAAGGAGGCAGAAGGGCAAAGCCCCTGTCTTTTCTCTTCTGGGATGGCGTTTTAATTGCCTCTTGTTGCAGATGTGATTTTTGTGCAATTATTTCTAGCTTCTGAGGAGGTAAATGCTTTGTGCTGTGTCAAAGCTGCTGTGCATTTTATCTTTTAAATTGACTTTCATTTGCCTCAGCTGTGATTTCACCAACTCCATCAGTGCCATCTCTGGAAACTTCTCAGGGAAATAATAAAAAAGTTCAAAGCAAACAGACAATAAAAACCAAACAGCTCTTCATTGCCAATCTTCCTGTGAACTGGCATGACTTAGGATGCCTCGATTTCAGAGGAGGTCTGTGGGGATTAAAAAAAAGAGAGAGAGGATGTCAATTGCTCCCTTTTCAATTTGACTTGAAACTTATATGATAAATAAAAGTATTTGACTTGAAACTTACATGACAGATAAAAACACTTTAAATACACACACACACACACACACACACACACACACACACACACACACAGAAATTGGTACCAAATCTTTTCCACATCAAACTGCACTTTCAAAGTTCTGCTTGTAAATAAATGCTAGAAAAGTAACTTCACGGCTGAGGGCAATGTTAGGACAATTCTGTAGACTTGGCCCCTTTAGAATGAAAGTTTCAAGGTATGACAAAAAAAAAAATGGTGGTGGGGTGGGGGAGAAAAAAAGGCCCCTGGAGCCACAGTTTATTCAATATATTGAATTCAGATTTCATAAACAGCAAAAATGTCATCCTAGAGAGCATATGCAGAAATCTGTTTTCTTCAGAACTTCTAAAGTGGAAACCGAAACATACAATGAAGACAATTAGATGAAATTTGAAAAATGTCAAACCAAGGAGAACTTGGGCAGCTTTAGTCTGAGACAGCTCGGAAGGGGATTCATGCCTGTATACATGGGTTGGAGGGGGGTGGTGTTCCTAAATGAAGGACTGCAACTGCCTGGAATGACAGGATCCAGAAATATTTGAATCAATTAAGTCGAGGAGGGCAGAACATTTTTGAAAATCTGCACTGCTGCTTTGTAGGTTTTTAAAAAATCTAATCTTAATAATTCCACGTCCAGGTGACACTGACTGTGCGAGGCAGCTTTGCCTTCCAATTCCGCATGCCAAGGTCAGTCTTGTTTGTAACCACAAGGGAGGGAATAGCGGCTTGTAAAGTTTGACCTGGACACAAATCAGGAGGGAGACCCTCCATGGGCATGCATTTGGAAATTCAGGCTGACCCAACCTAGTTTGGGGTGGGGGAGCCCAGGGCAGAAGAGAATGGGTGGTGTGGGGAAAGGCCCAGGGGTCAGCAGCCTGGCTCCAGACCATGTCTCCCTTCCTCTCTCACTATGGTTCCTTCAACTTCTTAGAGTCTATTTATTTGCCTTCCCTTTAAATGGAGAAAACGATGGCTGCTTTTCCAGCTTGTGGTGAGGTTTCCAGAGCAAGCCTATGGGGTGAGCTTTTTAAGCAATTGGTTTGCTTGGTGATTACTGTGGTCTTTGAATAACCCCTCATTCTCAATCCCCAGAATCACTTGTCTCTTGTGTATTGACCAGGCCACTTCTAGAAGGCAGCGTTTTCATGAGCCACCCTAAGCACTGCTGAGGTTGACGGGGGGCATGGCTGTTGACTCCTGTGCTGAGTACCACACAGGGAGTATCTTAGGGAATCCTCACTGCAAAACAGGGGGTATGTGGTCTTCAAGCTGTGAGTGAGGAAACTAAGTCACAAAGAAGTTGGAAGATCACACCTCGAGGAAGGGGTCTGTCTCCATTGCGCACAATCGTGCCCAACTGTGTGGTCCCCACAGTAACTGCCAGCCCTAGGAGCTACTTACATGTAAATGAACTAACATTTAATTTAAAATTCCATTCCTCTATCACAACAGCCACATTTCAAGTGTTCAAAAGCCACACAAAGCCCGTGGCTCCCATCCTGGTTAGCGCTGACATGGACCATCTCCATCACTGCAGAAAGTTCCACGGAACTGCACGAGTCCTTCTATTTAAGTCTCAACTCAGGGACAGAGGGCTTATAAAACAGGGTAAATTTGGTAGTGATTATTCACTTGTGAAAAAAGAATTGTAGACTCCCAAAAGGAGTTGCCCAAATGACTTCTGTTAACCAGAGGATTGAAAAGTCTATTTTCATATGATTAACTGCTTGACAGAAAAGGCTGTTCAGGGAGAGGGGAGGGAGTTGGTGATGAGGCTCTGGAGACATCTCCAAATGTTGGGAGATGCTTTTTCATGAGGAGGGTCTAAAATGCAGATGGAGCAGAGTCCCCCTCTGAAGGGGACACCCTCAGGCCAGCAGGTTCCAGGTTGCCTCCTCAGCATTTTCCTCCAGCTGGATTTCAGCTGCAAAACTGGGATGCCCAGCTGCACAGAGCAGGTCAACAGTGAATCTGGAATGTTCCATCTGCAGACTCCTACCTCTCTCCCCACCTGGCTTCTGGTCCTGGCTTGACCACCAACTTGCTGTGTGACCTTGAGCCTTTGACTTTCCGTGCCTTCACCTCCCCACCTGTAGATGAGAAGGCTGGGTAGCCCTGCAGCACCCTACACATCCCCTTCCATACCTTCTCTCGGTCACTCATATTTGTGTGAGGTGAGGGCAGAGATCAGAGCATGAACAAGACAGCACGACCCACTCATTCCATGCTGTTGAGTCACCTACCTGTCCGTCAAGTTCTCCAAGCCGGCCAAGTGTGAGGTGCTCGTGGGTGAATGATAGCCTGGATGAGCCACTGAGTTCACCTTAGGGTTCAGTGTCCCTGGAAGTAGAGTAGGAGCCAGAGATTCTTGTTTAATGAAGACATGCTCTTGGGAGCCACCTGTAGGGGAATGAAAGAGAGGGCTGGAAAAAGAGCCAATCAAAGAGGTGGATTCAGGAGGATCCACTCAGCCCCACCCCATAGCAAAGTCTGGAGCCTCCGTTGCTCCTCAAAGTCTCTCCACTCCTGAGTCCCAGAGGCGAGAGACCTAGGCTGGTAGACTAACCCCATCAGGCAGTCACTGATTCTGCTCATTCATTCATTCCATATCTCAATATTCCCCACCCCTGTAGAGGAGGAGATACAGCCTCTCAGGTAGCCCCGGGCGAGGCAGCTTCCACAGGCCAATGGCAGTCTTCCAAAGATCAGTGCCTGTGTGAGCCACGAGTTGTCGTGGGGTGGGGGCGAGTGTATCAGGCACGTAACGGGGCTTTGGGTGGACACCCATAGCTTCCCCCACACAGTTCTAGTATCTTTGTTTTCACGATTCTTCTATTATTGAAAGGCAAGGAAAGGGCATTTGATTTCTGTTTGAACTTCTCTCACTCCAGGTTCTTGGTTTTGCTTTGCCTTTTTTCAAGTAGAGGTACATTTTCATTCTTTCCACTGTTTATTGAGGTCCCTCAAATAGCAGTGATACCTCCTCCCCAGGAAGAAATGAAGCCATCTGGTTTTGTCCCCAGCTAGCTGTGCCATGATAAATGACAGCTCAAAGGTTTCAGCCAGCACAGAGCACAATGGAAAGTCGCCTCATTAACAAAGTGTATCATTGCATGTTCTGGAACAATCCATCCCAAAGGGGGCTGCATTAATTAGAAATATTTTCATTCAGCATGAGGCTGTGGTAGAACATTTGGCCGTCTGGAAACAGGAAAGAGATACCCAATTGCCCAGTTCACCAACATGTTTTGCAAAGCCTTGGTATTTAAATGTCCCTAAATAGACACTGCATTTGGCTTGATGCAACCTCCCCCTTTAAGATTCCCATTTAAAACTTTTGCCTTATACATGCGATACTTTTCTCATTAGTCACAGTGTTTCCTTCTAATAAGGTGAAGTGGTCAGGGAAGTTGAAAATAATTCTTTTCTTGCCAGACAAGAAAGAAAGGAAATGTTTTGAAAGACTTACTCCTTTTTTTTTTTTTTTTTTTTTTTTTTTTTTTTTTTT
>NW_016810038.1:2471820-2536409 GCF_001698545.2 Rhinopithecus bieti | reverse complement strand
TTTTTTGAGATGGAGTCTTGCTCTGTCGCCAGGCTGGAGTACAGTGGCACGATCTTGGCTCACTGTAACCTCCGCCTCCTGGGTACAAGCCATTCTTCTGCCTCAGACTCCCAAGTAGCTGGGACTACAGGTGCGCGTCACCACGCCCAGCTATTGAAAGACTTACTCTTACCTTTCATGATACACTAGGCTTGTGTCTGTGTCTCAACAGCTGAGAGAAGCCTCTGGCTTCAGCTTATCCATCTTCAAAGCCTCAGATGTCTCAATGCCCTGGAAGTAGCGAAATTAAATCTGACAATGATTAGGAGAGTAAGAATGTTACAGTACATACTCTTTTTTGTAAAAGGCTGGAATTAGGTCTGGGTTGCCCCTGGCTTCCCATTCGTAGCACAGATACATTGGAAGTGGTGTTGGAAACGGCTCAGTAGGTAGACCATGAGTTGGGAGTTCAGATGGACTTGAATTCAATATCCCAGTGCTGCCACTTATTGGCTGTGGATTTTGGATAATTCATTTAACCTCTAAGCCTCAATTTCCTCCTCTGTAAAATGGGAAAAATAATACAAATCTTATAACATTGCTGTGACAATTAAGTGTGCAGAGTAAACGCTTAATACACATTAGCTATCATTGTTGTTAATGACAATATTACTGGCCTAAGGTTCCCATAGGGCTCAAAGCCAAAGTCCTCAAAGAACAGTCCTCCTTCCTGGAGGGAGTTTATTTCACATGTATTTTTCTGGACCTTTCTCATCAATGAGTATTGACATTTCAGTTTCTGGTCTCCACCTCAGGGAAGAGAGTGTGGGTGGGAAGACCTCTCTTGGGAGCTGGGCTTGTCTTGACTCCTCCTTGGGGGAGTTTCATACTAAGTAGAGAGGTCAGCTTTCTTTATGGAAACTCAGCCTTCTCCCTGGACTGGGCAGCTCAGAGCAACACAGGCTGCAAGGGAGCTTTTGTGTCTTTTTCCAGAAGGCAACAAGGCTAAAAATGTAAGAGTGTAGGTCAGTTGGTGACCCCAGAGCTCAGCATTCTAGTGGACTCTGATGGTCCTGCTGATAAGATGTAATGAATGTTAGAAAAAAAAAAATTCTAGAGATAAGGGTTACAGAAGATTCCCATGCCAATCACTTTCCCTCCCAATTGCGGGAAAGAAAGACGTAGAATATAATATCATAAAATTTAGAAGATGATAAAACAACCTTGCCTTTTCTCCTTGGGTGAAATTTTTTCCATTTTTGGACCCGTTTCTACTTCGCTTCCCTGCTCACATATGTCTGCATAGGTTTAATTAGGATGAAACATCCATGGTTCAGCACACTCTTCGACAAATGAGGGAAATAAGCACAGAAATAAAGACAGGAAACCCCACTTGCATACCAGTCTTGATCACCTGGGATTCATGGCAAATCTTTCCCTTGGGCTTTCAAGGCTGCGTAGGATACAGATTTAAAGAGGGAAGCAGGAGATGGCCTGGAGCAGGTGGTGAGGCTTTGGTGGTGAGGCCTCGAGAGCAAACACAGAAGTTCCCAGGAGGGAGAAGTTCCTTGCACCCCACGCGCTTCTGCCCTGCTGACCAGTGTCGTTTTTTTGCAAGAAGGAAAAGGCAATTAAAAGTGCTTCCAGACACTCCTCTAATGGATCAAACAATTAAATTCAACATGTGTCTCTTTAGCTCCGATATTTTGTTGAAACATAATGAGCATTCATTCGCCTCTTATTGTAAATGAAATATTCTCCAGGCTGCCATAATTTGAAGAAGGGGATTCATGAGGAGCTTTTCAGCTTAGCCAGGCACAGGGTGGCATGTGACTGTCAGGGTAACTGACTCAGCAGAGGTCTGAGAAGATTGTAGGGTCTCAGAGGACGGACTCAGGGCATGGTGTGAAAGAGAGGAGGCGCCGTGAGAATTTGGGGATGTAGGAAGAACACATGGGAAGGCAGTCTTTTTAATTCGCCTGTTTCCTAACCAGATCCTTTCCTTTCCCTGCAGTTGGGAAGTTTTTAGAGGATTCTGAAACGAATCAAGGCATACTATTAGAATGATACCATCTACAGGACACAGATGCCCTTGCTTCTCTGAGTGTGGAGGGAAGACACTCTTGGCGCTTCTTATTACTCATTTCTGGCTTCTTTGGAGAGAGCCTAACAGTTGTTCCCATATCCTGTGGGCAAAGGAGGCTGCATGTCTGGGTGAAGCTGTAGCAGCACCCAGGCTCAGAATTACAGACGCAGGGGTTCTCTATGGCATCCCAGGGGAAAATGACTTGTGACAAAACCATTTCCAGACAAAGAGCTAAAGCTATTTAGATGTATGATGTCTCCAGTACGAAAAAGTTCCCAGATAAATAAATACAACCCAGGGATTTTACCCTTGACCACTGTGATCCAGAGCCCGTAATGTCAGAAATGGGCTATAGGGATCAGGGATAGCATTCAGAATGTGCCTGATTCAAACACATGAAAATCTGTCAAAGGTAAGGTTACATTTGTCTTGACTCCAACAATTGATTGCTAGGTCTGTACGGTATTTTTTTCCCTCACTCCCTCCCTGCCTCCCTCCCTCCCTTCTTCCCTCCCTCCCTCCCTCTCTCCCTTCTTTCCTTTCTTCCTTCTCTTTTCCTCCTTTCTTTTTCATTTTCCTTTCCTTTCCCTTCCCTTCCCTTCCCTTCCCTTCCCTTTCATTCCTTCCTTCCTTCCTTCCTTCCTTCTTTCCTTCCTTCCTTCCTCCCTCCCTCCCTCCCTCCCTCTCTCCCTTCCTTCCTTCCTTCCTTCCTTCCTTCCTCCTCCCTTCCTTCTCTTTTCCTCCTTCCCTCCTCTCTCCCTCCCTCTTTCCTTCTCTCCTTCCTTCCTTCCTTCTTTCCTTCTCTTTTCCTCCTTTTTTTTCCTCCCTCCCTCCAATTCTTCCTCTTTCCTTCCTTTTATGGCCAGGACATTCCAGTCCGCTTGTTTATAGAGCTGAAATCAACTGGCTAATTGTCAGTTTTTCTCTCTGCTTTGTAATAAGCATGCCTTACCTGAGCTGGGTGCTTACTCATGCAAGATAATAAGAAATACAGAAAGCCACAGGAGCATTTAGAAGACAAACAAGTCATAAAATTGCCTATTAGGAACTCTAATTTAAAATCGTGTCCAAAAGCTTCTGCATTCTTTCTGTTCACACCCAACCTCCACCCCCTTTTAAAAATTTCCAGCACTACATGCAACAACGTGGATGTTTTCAAAGGTCATGTCCACCAGGCTCCCTTAAAGCCTCACTCACTTTCTTATCAAAGGAAAAGAGGGTGAAAAAGACACCAAGAAATTCTGGGGAAATGTTAATTAGGTACAAAAAGGCAAATGCAAATCTCAGATTTTTCCAAAAGCTAAAATGAAATTGCTTTTCCACACTACCTGTTGCTGAGAAAACGTACTGAGGCAGGTGGCTGAGTGGGTTACGTGTATGAAGATGGGGGACGCTGCAGCCCGAGTCTGTGTGTAAGAGTGCTATTCTACAGGAGCCAAAAACTCCTTCAAAAGGTTTCTGTAACCAAATGAAAATAAAAATGTGTTATTTTCATGTCATGTTAATGTGCTTTTTTTCCCCTTGCCACTAATTATGCTATTTCAAGAAAATAATTGGAATTAGCTAGAAGAAATTAAGAATAGAAACTTGCAAATTATATAACCTTAATGAATCTAACTTTTGGTAATGAACTTAGTTGCTACTTAGCATGCATCACTAAAGCCTGCATGAAACAGAGGAGCCCTCCTCATTCCTTAATTCTACTGAACCATTCTTAATCATTCATAATTAAGTCTGCCTCAGAAATGATAGTCTCCATGACAATATTGATTTAGTTTCTTTTTGCATCTTGACCAAATGTTGGGAATGATAGAATTCTGAGTCACAAAAGGCTAGTGCCACCAACGAAGATCACAGAAACAAAAGGATAACGGAAGGGCGTCACCAAAGCCCTTTCTCTCTGAACTTCCAGAAAAAGGAGATAGGAAACGAAGGAAAACTGAGTGTGGGGCTTACGTGCTCACTGGCTCGCTTTCAGCCTGAGGTAGCAACTGAGAACACATATTGATACCTGAAAAATAGAAGCCCAGAAAGGTATGTATCTAGGATGTGGGAGCAAATGTCTTCTGAAGGCTGGAGGAGAGACCCTGCTCTCCCTCACCTCGTCTCCAGCTTCCTTTCTGCTTGAAAGATTATCAAAGTCTGCATTTACAGAGAAAGTGAGTTGAATGAAGAGAAATTCAAAAAATGCCCTGTTTAGTCTTCATCACCTTCTTACTGGGTCCTTTAGTTGAATACACTCTGGACTTGAGAATGTGCGCTGTTACCGTGAACTCGAAGAACTCCAAATTGCCCTCCAATGGTGATCACTCGTTTCACCTGCTCTTCATAAAAATGTTCTCCTCCTGCCAAGAGTCCCCAAAGCCCCATCGTCTGAACCCTGAACTCTGACATTGAAGAAAATGAAGTCAACTCAAATGCTCAGTTCACAAAGCAGTGCGATTATTTTTAGAACATGTAGTAATGAAAACGGTAATGCTTACAGTAAAAGTAATAGACTCAATGAAAGCCTATCTTCAGAGATATAAACAGGAGTCAAACAGTGCATAAGCCTCGTATTTTAAAAGTTCAATGAAGAGTCTGCCTTTAAGGGGGGTGGAAAAGACCCAGGGCGTTAATGGGCCTGCTTGAACATGCTCTGTCTTGGAATGCCAGATTCCAAAAGTCAGAATTTTGTTAACTCTTCAAGATCTGTTTGTGATTTATTGTGCTTTTTCCTTTAATGCCTTCCAGCCAGTTGGGAAACAACATTTTATTGAATGAGAATCTGATGTGTATTGAATGGTGTACTAGAGGCTTTTTAAAATGACATAAAATTGTCCAAGGCCAGCAACATCTTGCAGATGAAATTGCTGAAGCATCATGCAGACAGAGGGCTCCCTTTGGGTGAGAAATGTAACATTTGAAAGGCTGGGTTGAGTTCCACATGAACCCACGCTTGCCACCCCAGACTGTACCCTCACAGTGAGACTTCGAGTCCTGAGTAAGCTTGGTGATGTGTTGAGAATAGTAACAGAGAGGCAGACAGTCCTGAGTTCGAGTTTGAGTTCTGCCACCAACTAGTTGTGTAACTATGGCCAAAGTCATGGCATCTCTCTGAACCTCCATTTCTTTAGCTATGAAATGAAGACAGGCTGGGTGTGGTGGCTCATGCCTGTAATCCCAACACTTTGGGAGGCGGAGGTGGGAAGATTGCTTGAGCCCAGTTCAAGACCAGCCTGGGCAACATAGTGAGACCCCATCTCTACTAAAAGTTAAAAAACAAAATTAGCCAGATGGGGTGGTGCAAACCTGTGATCCCAACTACTCAGGAGGCTGCAGCAGGAGGACTGCTTGAGCCCCAGGAGGTTGAGGCTGCAGTGAGCCGTGATTGAACTGCTATACTCCAGCCTGGGCGACAGAGTGAGACCCCGTCTAAAAAAAAAAAAAAAAAAAAAAAAAAAAAAAAAAAACCCAGAAATGAAGATGATTACCTCTGCTCTACCTGCTTTCTAAGTTGTTGAGGAATTCAAAGGACACAGGAGACATAAAAGCAAAAGGTAAAGTGTTTGCAGGTTGCAAACAGAGCTTTCTCTGTACCAGTTGTGTGACTTGACTTTAAACAAGTCACCAAACCTTTTTGTGCCTCGGATATCTTGCTTATAAAATGAAGATAATAGTCATATCAATCCCACAGGATGATAGTGACTATTATGTGAATAAATATGAAGTGCCCACAGGATGATAGTGACTATTATGTGAATAAATATGAAGTGCCCAGCACATCATAACTGCTATACACATGTTTCTCATTCTTACCCTTAATGTTCATGTTTTTTTGAAAAGAAAAGAGAAAAGCAGATTGTTCTTTTTCCTCCAAGAAGGACCCAGATTTTGTCTATAAAGGCATGGGACCTTCATAGAACTTCCTGGGGATTCCCTGAAATAAATCCTGAAGGACAACAAAGCCGTTAAAAAATGGAGTCAGTGATATAATTTTAAAAGCAACATGTGGGCCAGGCGTGGTGGCTCGTGCCTATAATCCCAGCACTTTGGGAGGCCAAGGGGGGGCGGATCACAACATCAGGAGATCGAGACCCTCCTAGACAATATGGTGAAACCCCGTCTCTACTAAAAATACAAAAATTAGCTGGGCCTAGTGGTGAATGCCTGTAATCCCAGCTGCTTAGGAGGCTGAGGCAGGAGAATCACTTGAACCCAGGAGCATGAGGTTGCAGTGAGCCAAGATTGTGCCATTGCACTCCAGTCTGGTGACAGAGCGAGACTCCATCTAAAAAATAAATAAATAAATAAAGCATGTAATACCCACAACATGGAAACAAATGAGATTTTACTCTCAGATAAATGGATGTCCAATGTACATGTTTATCTATGAGGATTCATGCAATAAACAAATAGCAGAACACTTGTTCATCCACCTAGAAGCTAACATGTGTTGAGCATCTGCTGCGTGTCAAGTCCTTGCTAAGTTCCAGGGATGTGCCTGTGAGAGAGACACCTTGACGTTCTCAGAGTTCACAGCATAGCGGAGGAGAAGGATGATGAAGCGAAGTGCCCACGTGTCAAGAGAGGAATAAAAAGGAATGGGTGGTGGGTTCTTTTGGGTGTAGGGGAAGGGATTTGGAGAGACTCAGAACTGGGGAGAAGCTTTAATTGGATGGAGAAGAAGTCACCCCTTCTGGGCAGAGCAAGCAGCACAGAGGCATGGCCACATTGGGCGTGGGGAAGGTATGGCAGGTCAACCCTTTGTGGGAGCAGAAGGATGGAAGAGCTGGGACAAACTCACAAGGAGCCTTGGAAACCATGCTGGGACTTTAGGCTTCAGTGTGGAGGCAGCAAGCAGATAACAAAGCCCATAAACTCATGTGGAATGTGAGCTGTTCTTTATTTTTTAGTGTTCACTCCAGGTGGGGCGAAAATCAGACCAGAAAGGGCAGAGACCAGGCCCTGGGAAGTCAGATAGAGGCTTTGGCAAGAGACAGTTGCCAAGATGAAACTGGCCCAGATGAAACTCCCTCATCTCCTGACTTTGACACATGTCAACACACATCTCTCATCTTCTAATGAGAGGTGACAGAAGAGAGGTGCAGGGAAGGGGCATCTCGCCATCAGCAGCATTTCTCACTTCACCCTATCTGGGAAATCCAGAGAAACAGCACGAGAAGTGGAGATGGGGGGATGAGGCCTCTCTACATGGAGGAAACCCAGGAAGAAAGAGAGGGCCTGGAGTCCCTTCTCTCCATCCTCTGGGATTGGCTTTCTGGAAATGAAGAGAAGGGTGAAGAAGCCCTGGTGTGATTTCTCAGGGGATGAGCTGCAAGAATCGGTAGGATCCCTGCAGGACCAGCATTGATAGTGGAGATGGAGGTTGTAGGAAAATCATTTTATTGCCCTGGATAGAGTGGCTGCCCGTAATGAACATGACACTTTTCAATTCACACTGAATACATTAATTGATGGAGGAGCACATGGTGGGATGCATACATTCCTCATTGATATGTGTCATTGGAAACCAAGAACTAATATGGAAAAAGATTGTGTGAGCATCTTCAGCAGTCCCTAGGTAATCATGAGGTGCAAGCACATCCACAGGTAGCCTTGGGAAATGTTCCAATCCCCTTTCCCTTTGCTGCTGCTGCTGCTGCTGCTGCTGCTTCTGCTTTAATTTTAAAAAGTTATTGTTGGCCTGGCTCAAAGATCCCTGTTTTTCTATTCAAACAGCTTTCTTGAAGTTTGGAAAATAGAAAATATTCCCCTGGGTGTAAAGAACACACATTTCAAGAATGAGTAACCTGGCAAAGCGAAATTAAAAAGTTGGCTGTAGATACCACAGTTGTCAGACACAGTGTTTTATTATCCAGGTTCTTAAAAGTAAGTGCTAAGTAAAGGTTTCTTCCACCAGTGTGCACAGAGGACTATTAGCTTGCTCTCAGATTCAGTCTTCAGGCGCTTCTCAGACATCGCCTCCAACACCTGCTCAGCTGAATATCTGATATTGCTTTTTTCCCTCTCTCTCCACCTTCTCTCTCCCTGAGCAATAAAAGCCCAAACACATACTTGTCATTTGCCCTCTGACATAGCTAAGATTTAAAATGTCGACAATATCTGAAATATAAAACAAATCCACTGCTTCTAGAACAACAACCACAACAAAGCCGCTAATAGTTACAGTGTCTCTGTCAGTCCCTATTTATGAGACGCTGATGCCTTCTCACCACAGACGTGGACCCTGGGGCAGCTGGGGAATGGGAGAAGCGATGCCATGATATAGGGCGACAGATGATGGAATGACACTGAGAAGCTGAGTGTTTTTTAAGTTTCATAGGAAATGATGATTCCTCTTGGCATGGAGACACTTGGATCTCCTTTCTCTCCCGAGGATATAGTTATCCTCAGACTGAGGTGGAACAAACATTCAGCCGGGGATGAAATTATGACTTTAGCTCATACAAGATGTGATACATTTGCACATAGCCAATTAGCATCGGGCTCCTCAAGCGGATGTCCAGATCCACACTCGGGTCCTCAAAAAGCTTCCAAAAGACAGCTGGGTGTGAAGCCGGAATGCCCCAGTTGGAAAAAGCCTCCACTGTTTATTGGCTCTATTATTCAGAGGGCAAGCTAAGCCATCTTGGGGCCTCACTTTCCTCTTTATAGAAGGAATGAACACGGTTTACATGTGGTGTCAAGATCACACGAAAGCATGGACATGCAGTGTCCTAGCATGGTGTCCAGCCTTCCTGTCTCTCTCCAGGCCTCCCTTTCTTATTCATCATCCATCCATCCATCCATCCATCCATCCATCCATCCATCCATCCATCATGAATTCCCGTTCATATACCAGACACCATGCTGTCACTGGGCACAGAGCTGTAAACAAGAGAGATTGTGTCTGCCCGTGTGCAACTCACAGACTGAAGAGATGAAAGAACCTTTCCAGACTTTGCTAAGTGCTGGGAAGAGAGCAAAGCAGTGATGCTTCACAGAGCACTGGGCAAGAGAGCCGGGAGTGGTCAAGTCCGGCTGCTGTGGGGTGGGAGAGAGGGGACAGTCGTGTTAACACCCCTGCAAGGGCATGTTTTTGAGCACCCCATCTGTACCAGGCACCCTGCCAGACTCTGAAACGACATTGATTAAAAAGAACATCCGTGGCTACCACCCTCGTGAAGTTCACAGTCTAGTGGGGCACATGGCTGTTACCGAAAGAATCACACAAAGAAGTAGAAAATGATGAGACTGGTGTGGGCAAAAAGAGGGGCTCGGTGCCAAGATGGCCTATGTTAGGAGTATTTGGCCCATTAAAGGGTCTGCGAACATGGCCCTGAAGCAACCGTGTTTGAGCTGAGCCCTAAAGGTGGAGTATGGTCAGGGCAGAGGGAACCACTGGGCCAGGCATGCCTGGGGTGTGGGGCAGTGAAGACCCTGAAAGGAAGCAGAGGGCAGGGTGCGGCTGAAGGAGGTGTGGGTGTAGGGGAGCCTTGTGGGAAAGCCTGGCCAGGCTAACAATGCAGCAAGGTTCTGCAGATTGCAGGAGGCGGCCTGGGTGCTGAGCAGCGCATGAGCCACCTGAGCATCGGGGGGAGGTGCATCTGCCCTCAGAAGCCAGGCAGAGTCGTCCTCTAGTCTCTTTTGCTCTGTTTCCCATCTTACCCCTCCTTGTCCTCCCTGGGTCAGAAGGAACAAAGGGGGCCCAGCCCAGTGAGTTGGGGAGCCCAAGGTGGAGGTGACTGCCCCCTTAGGGTGACTGCCCTAAAGGTACTGCCCCCGGGATTCCCTTCCAGGGGCATCTTATGTATGTGACTGTGTCCTGCTCCTTTCTGGTCACCTCAGTGGTACCGCACTGCAGACACTGGAGTACATTTCACCCACGGCAGGACAATCTAGGTTGAAAATTAGTTTTTGCAGCCGTGTTTGTAAAGTAGAAGATTGAAAACCCTGTGTCATGTCCATCAGTAGGGAATGGGTTGAACAGCTCACAGCAGGACTTCTTAACTCCGGCATTATTGACATTTGCGGGGTGGGGAATTCTCTGTGGTGTGGCCTGTCCTGTGCATTGCAGGATATTTAGTAGCATCCTGGAGGGCAGAATCACCCCGCAGTTGAGAACCACTGGATGAAGATTCATATGCACTATTGTCTTGTTGCTCAAGAAAAGAATGGAGGGTCCCTTTTCTGATTAGCAATCCCAAGCAGACCCGGCATGAGCACCCCTCCCTTGAAGCCAGCAGCTCAGCGTAAAGAGCTCCCAGACAGCCCTTGTCGGGCCTGGGGACAGAGGAGGGTGAGGACTTGAAACATCACCAGCAGAGAGTAGAAATGGAAACCACCTGTGCACAGTTTTCCTCCATGCAGGCTGGCTCTGCAGCTGCAGTAAGAAACATCGAGAAAAGCCGATGAAGTGAAGAAAAGGGTCCAGACAGATGTGTTTCCTGTACACATTTCAAATGTGCTGGGCAGAGGCCGGCGGAGGCCCTATGGGATGCAGAGAGGCCCCGCTGTGTTGAGGTCCCAGCTGCCATTTTGCCTGCCTTCTTGGACTCCAGGATGTTGGCCTCAGGCTCCCCGATGACCAACCCTGTTTGGGGTTAAGTGAGCACTGCTGGACAAGTCATTGAGAAAAACTCCATCCTGAGAGGCATCTTAAGCCTCTTGGGATTTCAATATGCTTAACTGATTCCAGTTGGTGTCAAATCAGCATGTTTTGCCTAATTATATTCATTTTTGCAAGTGGTCGTCATCGGTTTCATTTACAAGAACTCAGAGTAGCCCCAAGAAATGAACTAGATAGCTGGCAGAGCAGCCCAGAGTGGGGAAAAAAGTCTGTTTTTGTGAACATTGATTGACACATGCCTTTCCATAATCCCAGGCTTGCAAGGAGTCGTGCTCATGGCTGCCTTGTCTACTTTCCATCTCTCAGTGTCTCTCTCTTTGTAAGGCCTCCTTTGGACGACTGCAATGTAAATCAGTGGCTTACATCAAGTTTTCCACTAATAGGAGTTTTTCCTTTCTCTAAAAATGGGAAAAGGGGCCTCCACAGGTCATCAAAAATGTGACTTAGGCCTGGTGCAGTGGCTCACGTCTGTAATCCCAGCACTTCGGCAGGCTGGGGTGGGTGGATCACCTGAGATCAGGAGTTCAAGACCAGCCTGGCCAACATGGTGAAACCCCATCTCTACTAACAACACAAAATTAGTTGGGCATGGTGGTACATGTCTGTAATCCCAGCTACTGGGGAGGCTGAGGCAGGAGAATTGGTTGAACCTGGGAGGTGGAGGTTGCAGTGAGCTGAGATGGCACCACTGCACCCCAGCCTGGGAGGCAGAGCGAGACTCCGTCTCAAAAAAAAAAAAAAAAAAGAAAGAAAGAAAAGAAAAGAAAAAGAAAAAATGTGGCATAAAAACAGAACATCTGGCCAGAGATCATTGTTTAATGGAATCCTCTCCGAGGGTTCCCTCTCTTGCAGACCCCTCCAGAGCATTTCAGAGAGAAAAGCCTCGAAGCCCAGAACCGAGAGGCAGACCAGAAACAACTGAAAGCATGCCCCAACTTACAGATCCAGCCCGTGTCAGCCTATCACCTCCCCGATTGCGGGAGTCAGACACAGGTACCCTGGAACAGAACAAGGTGTGCAGTTGGGGAGGAGACATGCCACTGTCTAGCTTGGGGCCCACCTGCAATGTAGCCCCCAAATAACAGTGAAGTGGTTAAGGGCACTTGTTCTGGATCCAGGTAGACCCAGGTCCAAATGACAGCTTTCTGACTGACTTTCACTCATTTGCCTGTGATCTTAGGCAAGTGACTGGCAGCAATGGGGTCCTGCAACGTGTGGGCAACCATATCTCCCCTGGGGGTGACGGTGAGATCAGAGGAAATGTGTGCAAAGCACTAGTACAGGGTGAGGCTTTGGCACACCATGCACTGGGCTGGCTGTGATACGTGGTAGCTGGCACAAGGTCAGGCCTCTCAGACAGCTGCAAGTATGTGACTATTGGGTTATCAGCAATGTTCCCCAGCTCTGATAATTCTCTCTCTTCACCCCAACCTGTGGGAGTATGGAAAACGGGTACTAGCAGGAAAAAAGCTGAGGGTTTGGCAGGATTCAGGCCATTTCAGGGCTGTTTATGGATGGAAACTTCTCGGTCTTTGGATCACAGCAAGGAAATTTTTTTCCAATCCTTGGGTAGCTCATTTGTGAGGCAACAGCACCCCCTGTGGTTGGAAAGCAGCATTTCTTCTAGAATTTTCTCTGGGGCTTCAGGGAACCTGCACCCAAAAAGTAAACAGGGGTGTAAATGAGTGTGGTCTTTATCCAAGGAGGTAAAGGCGGCCTCAGCTTCCCCCCTCTTATCTGTGGGTGATTGCATCCATTTCCTCCCCCTCATTCTTCCCAGCTTTCATTGCTTCTAAACTGCTGACAGTGGGGACAGTGGGGAGGGAAGTGTCTGTGTCTGAGGAGCACGCAGTACCCCCTCGCATCCTCTCAGGCTCAGCTGCACCGGCTGCCAGCTCCAGCTCCACCCTCGGGGACAGCACTTACTCGACACATCCGAGTTTTGGTTTGTCCTGGCCTTTTACAGTCCTGGGAACTGTGACCGAACCCCCAGTCACACTGACCTCTCCCCAGCACCCTTCACCACTACCACTACAGAAACTTGCATGCTATTTGGTTTGGAAATTCCAGAAGGCCCAACTCGTCTGTGTGGGTCCGTGTTGCCCCTGCCCAACTCCCAGCTCTGTGGTCTCAGAAAGGCCAAGCTGCCTCTCTGAGCCCCTGGAGCCTCAGCCCCTGAGGGACCGTGGTGGGGCATTCACAAAGCAATCCATGGTCATACCTGGCTCCAGCAAGCCCACAGGCTGTGCCTGCCATGTTGACACGCCCCTTCACACTGCCAGCGAGTGTCTGTGTGGTCCTGTCTCAGGGGCTTCCCCCACCTGTGGTCGGGGTGTCGTCCCGTTCAGCCTTGTGACATCTCTGCGAGCTCCCCTTCTCATTGCCAACCTACCCTGAGAGATGCAGCTCGGAGAGGGGAAGGGGCCCGGCCTGCTGGGGATGTCCCTCCAGTCTAGAGCAAGATTCTCACCCAGTCCCCCCATGGCCCAACAGAACCCTGGGGGCTTCCAGGCCCCACACCTGCTACTCCTCATGGCCCCTTTTCTCAGCCTCTATGGAAGCTTGGAGATGCAAGTTGGAGAGAACAAAAGCTCAGCAGCCCTTCCCAGCCACTCCCTGCCTGGCAATCCGCAGGCTGACAACACAGAGAGGCTTCAGGAACAGGCCGGCTTTGTTCTCACCTGCTCTCTTGAGCAATCTGTGATGGCTGTCAGAGAAACGCCTGGTTTAATTAGTTCTTCACTGATTACTATTAAGTGGCACGTTACGTAATTATCCCAGGACCGGTCCCAAATGGAGTCTATTTCAAGCAGTTGCCTGGATTTTGTGAATGAAAATTATGGTGATTCCATCTCTACTACACCACCCAGCACCCAATCAACCTATATAATGGCAAACTCAATAACCCCCCAATGGGCGGTGAACAATGCCATGGCTCCTGCGTCCAGGCTGTCTGGCAGCTCACAGGATGCTCACAACAGCCCTGACATGCGTTTGTCTCATAGGTTGGAAAACTGAGGTTCAGAAAGAGTGGGTAATTTGCCAAAGTCATACAGCTGGGAAGTCACACAACTGAGAAGTCATACAGCTGGGAAGTCACACAGCTGGGACTGGAACTCAGGCAGCCCAGCTCCAGAGTCCCAGCTGCTAACCTCTATGCAGTTTAGTTAGTGACGACAACTGCTGTTTATTTAATGGCTTATGTTGTTAGTTAACCACAGAGATAGATGGTTTGTACGCATCATCTTTCCTAATCATCACTACCAAGTGGAGGTGGTATTACGCCCATTGTACAGATATAGAAACTGAGGCACAGAAAGATCTAGCTAGCTAGAAATGGCAGAGATGGTTTTCTAGGGCTTGACAAGCCTGTTAGCACATACTCTTAGCTAGGAGGCAGCACTGTGGAAAGGTTTGCCTTTGTCCAGACATAGAAAGTGTGATACCCCGTCAGAGCTAATGCACCTGCTCCGTCCAGGCACTTCCCTTGGATCATTCAAAGCCCACATCACCTTTGTGGGATTGGTCCAATTATTATCCCCCTTTCACAGATGAGGAAACTGAGCCTAAGAGGAACTGAGGGAAAGACTTTGCCAAGGTTCCACAGCTGGTGAGTAGCAGGACCGGAACGTAAGGTTGCTAACACCACAGCCTAAGCTCTTGGCCATCACTCTCTCAGTTACCAGGATTAATATCACCATGCATGGACTGACCTCTGTTTAGGGATGTGCTTTGGCCAGAAAATGAATTCTAAATGATTTTTCCTTCAGGATGGGCAGTAGGGTGCTAAGAAGACACTATTTCTTCACTGGTCTCTGCTCTGAGAGAAGGGACGTGCTGGACATGTAGTTGCCTGGGACTGGGGTTCTGGGAGGTGATTGGCTCACGGAACTGGTGGTAAGAAAACCCAAGATGCACATCCTTTTTTGTTGTTGTTCTGAAACAGAATCTCTCTCTGTTGCCTAGGCTGGAGTACAGTGGTGTGATCTTGGCTTACGGCAACCTCTGCCTCCTGGGTTCAAGCGGTTCTCCTGCCTCAGCCTCCTGAGTAGCTGGGATTACAGGCACCCACCACCATGCCCGGCTAATTTTTGTATTTTTAGTAGAGATGGGTTTCACCATGTTGGCCAGGCTAGTCTTAAACTCCTGACTTCAAATGATCTACCCTCCTTGGCTTCCCAAAGTGCTAGCATTACAAGTGTGAGCCACCGCACCCAGACCCAAATGCAAATGCTTATTGCTTTCCCCGAGTCTGCTGGGAATCCTGTCCTTCTTTCTAGACTCCCATCCTTCATCCTTCGTATCTTAGGTCCTCTGCCTACTCCTCCAGTGACACTTCCACAGAGGACAGAAGCTTTTTCATTTGTGGAGAAACCCGTCTATTGCTTTGTCTGCTCAGCATCTAGGCGCCTTTCTTTGGTAGCAGCAACTTATTCTACCTCGGAGAGGAGCCCACACTCACTCTCAGTCTACACGGCTGCCATGGGGTTTACCCTTCCTCCTCCGTGACCTAGTGGGTAAACATGTGACTCAGCCTGGCCAATCAGAGTCATAGTCATTTGTTAGTGATGGGCATGTGACCAAATTCAGGCCAGTGAGATCAGGTCTGGGAATTTTGCTGAGATTATTGGGAAGGCTCTCCTTTTCTCCTGCTGGGATGGTAGTCTGGAACTGCTTTTCTGCAAGGCCTGAGAAAGAAGCTGTGGTTCTAGTCTTCAGGATGTCCCCCCACGAGTCTCACCTCCTAGTATTCATGTCCTTATGTAGTCCCCTCCCACCTTGGATAAGGCTGACCTGCGTTACCATAGAAGGTTGCAGGAATGATGGAGTGTGACTTTCAGGCTAGTTCATTAAAGACATTGCAGCCTTCACCCTGATCTCTTGGATCTCTCTGTCTGTCTGGGGAAAGCCTGTGGCCATGTTGGGAGGTCACTCAAGCAGCTGTGTGGTGATAGCCACATGGAAAGGAACTGGGGCTTCCTGCCAATAGCCATGAGAGTGAGCCCTGTTGGAAACAGATTCTTCAGCTCCAGCAAAACCTTTAGATAACTGCAGCCCCAGCTACTATCTTAACTACAATCTCATAAGAAACCTCAAACCACTACACCACTTCTAAATTCCTGACCCGCAAACACTGTGAGATAATACATGTTTATTGTTGTTTTAGGCAGCCTAATTTTGTGGTTATTTGTTGCAAAGCATTAGGTAGCAAATACAGGCACAAACACAGAATACAGCACTGAGAGGTAGAGAATGTCAGATTCCTCATATTTCAGCCACCTAGATCCAGCCATGCCTAAAGACAGCAAGCTTTGATTTCTCAGTTACATGAGCCAATCATTCCTCCTTTGGCTCAAGCCAGTGTGGATTTCTCTGCAACTGAGGAGCCCTCATCAATACAGAGGTTGTCACGAAAACGTGTGCCCCAGGAGCCCAGAAAAATCTCAATCACCAGATTCCAGGAAGGGCAGGAACCACAGGAGAGTACTTGGGGGTAGAGGCAGCAGGTGGTGGAGGTGCGTTACACTAATGTCTGCCTGAGCACGCCGCAGCCCTTGCTGCAGGACCTTCTTCCTCTTCGCACACAGCCTCCCCTGGATTCTTATCTTCTCCTTGTCCTTCTCCTCCCCGCCTCATGCTTCCTGCTTTCTTGTTGTTCCAGCTTCTTTGTGTCTTCACCTTCACCTTCACCACAAGCTCCCCTACACTCAGGCTTCTCCTTGGGTTCAGCCCATAGAGACCTTTGGCAGGAGCTCAGCCAGAGAGAAGAGACTGAGATTGGTTGTTTATCCCCCTGGTCCCCCACATAAGGGTCTAAGTGTCAGTGGCACCCCTCTGCTAGCCCTCAGGTCACTGGTGCTGTCGTCAGATTCCGGTAAGCATTCCTTCCTTTTGCCCCATCTGGCAAGAAGGTGGTCGTGTCCTCCCACCTGATCTGGGCCCACACTATTTTTCTTTCCAATTATATAAATAAAACATTTGCAATTTTAAAAACTCTACAGTTTGCATGGGTGAGGTCAGGGATGACAGCACCAATCAGGCCATGGGGACACAGTGTCTCCTGACAGCAGCATCAGGGCTCAGGCAGGCTGGGAGGACACATCAGAGCTGGCGACCTTGGACGGGGCAGTAGCTCCCCCGGCCCGAGGAGTGCCGCCCCCGTGTGGCCGTGCTGCCCAGCAGGCTGGCTCCTTCCCTGTAGGGTGCCAACAGCAGCTCCTGCTCCTCACGAGTCCACTTGATCATGGCCTCGGGTGAGCGGTAGAGTAACGTGAGCTTGGCAGACAGCTCCTCCTCCAGCTCCAGCTCACGGGTCTTGCACACTAGGAAGATGTCCTGGCAGAGCTCGAGGATGTGGGCGACGCACGGCAGCTCCTCCAATATGATGGAGTGCGAGATCTCGCTGAAAAAGTGCACACGAACTTGCCCATGACCAGTGTGACCCCCTCAAGCCCACACCTTATAAATTGTCCCTGTTCTCAATTCCCCTCTGCTTTCACAGTCTCCTGCCCATGCCCTGGCTGATACAGTGATCGATACAGTAACTGTATCAGTCATATCTGTTTTGCAGAGGAGGAAGCTAAGGCACAGAGAGGTGAAGCAACTATGCACTGTCACACAGGGAGAAAGTGGCAGAGCCAGGATAGCCAGGCAGTGTGAGTCCAGAGCTTTTCAGCTGTGTTCTGAAGGCAATGTAGTGACAGGCTTTGATCTGTAGTTTAGAACAAAGGCTTGGACTGAGGTGTGGATGCTGGGCTGCAGGGAAAGACGCTGGCATCGTCCAGTTCTGAGATGAGGCAGCAGGGTGGGAAGGAAGAGCAGTAGACGCCACACTGGCAGAACATGGTAGAGGGTCCGGGATGGGGCCTGGGCTTGTGATGTGGGTGGTTCGGGGGATGGTGATAGCCTCCCCTGCGATGGGAACAGATATGGAGGCACTGGTATGGCTCATGGCTCTGAGGGCTGGGTTTTGAGACTCTCAGAGCATCTTGGAGTCGATGTTGGCCTCAGCTCCTGGGAAACAGGATGCAGACCCCTTCAAGCTCGTGGACTTTCTTCATCCGCCCCCTGAAAGCTGGCAGCATCTGTGGCTCCCATTGCAGTCGTGGGCTGTGTCTGATCCTGAAGGCTGGGCTTCAGCCTGCCCTCCACCCCCACACACATCTGAGAGCCTACTTTGCGTTAACACCGAAATGCGTCAATGGGAAGCTCAACGCAAGCCCCTGCTGGGAGCCTTAACAGTTTCCAGCTAACTAACCATGCCTCATGTATGTTTAAAATAGTTTTTGCTATTACTGCAAGGCCCACAAATCAATTTCTTAGTCACAGAGCCTACTTCATCTCCCAGCACAGGTGAGTTGAAGCAGGATGCTCATTAAAAGAAACAATGGGGTATAAACGCAAGCACAGCGGATGGGAGCCCCAGGAAACGTGGATCAGCACTGCTGGCGAATGTTTGCGATCAGCCAGAGACATGCAGTCCCCAGGGAGGTACAGAGCGCGCCATCCCCCAGGCAGAGCCAGACACCGCCCCAGGCCCTTCTCCTTTGCCATCTCCCTGCCTTCCCACACTGCCAAGGTGGCAGGGGCTCTTGCATCCCCATCCTACAGAAGGAAACATGAAGGAATTAGAGGTGGAGCCACTCCAGCCAGGCAGTATCTTGAATATTCCTTGAGTACCTACTGGGTGCTTGGTTCCATGCTAGAAGCTTGGGCCACAACGGGGAAATAAGACCACCATGTCACTGCTCATGGAGCACTGGCATGCAGATGGGGAGACAATACCACAACAAAGAAGGAGACATCCCCAGAGTGTTCACGCTCTGAAAAAAGTAACAAAACAAGTCGATGTGATATTAAAAATCTCTGGGAGGGAGCTGAGGGTGCATGTCAAAGAAGATCTGAGACCCAAGTCCCTAGACTGAGTGCCTCATGAGGGCCTGGGAGGAGCCTCTCAGGCAGAGGGCAAAGCATGTGCAAATGCACTGAGGAGGGAACAAGCTGAGGCATGAACAGGAGGGCACAGCGGGCCAGGCTTTGTGTACCATGCTGAGGAATGTGAGTGAACTGAGTGTGCTGAGATGGCACAGGCTGGGGGAGAACAGGGCCCTGCTTTTCAAAGTCCAGGCATCTTCTTCACCACTGTGGGTCCTGTTCCTAGGTTCCAGGGCTCAAAATGTGAATGTATCCTTTGGGAGGCCACCATCCACCCCCCACAAAATGCATATGAACCTGTGTAGAGATGCAGACACTGATATGGATGTGGGTGCAGATAGAGATGTGCATAGAGATGTAGCTAAATATAGAGTGACATTGTGACATTGCAATTGATAATGATTGAAGATTTATCATGAATGATAACCATAAAGGTAGCCAAATATGCCATCTGGGCCAGGCGTGGTGGCTCATGTCTGTAATCCCAGCACTTTGGGAGGCCAAGGCAGGAGGATCACTTGAGGTCAGGAGTTTGAGACCAACCTGGACAACACAGCAAGACCCCATCTGTACAAAAAAGTAAAAAATTAGCTGGGCATGGTGGTGTGCACCTGTACTCTCAGCTATTCAGGAGGCTAAGGTGGGGGGATTGTTTGAGTCCAGGAGTTTGGGGCTGCAGTGAGCTATGATTACACCACTACACTCCAGCCTGGGTGACGCAGCATGACCATCTCAAAAAACAAAAGAACAAGCCATCTTCACAGATCCCATTTCTTATGGAAACTGATGCCCAAAGCAGCCTCACTGCAAGCATCTTTCCTATGGAGCCAAATCAAGTGTGTCTTCTTTGCCCCTAATCTAGAGAAGAGTCGTTGTGCTGGCAGCCACTGTTGCCTGCTGCCCCTGAAGGCCAGGCCTGGAGATGGCCTTCTGGTTGAGAAAGGTCCTGGTTTTATTTTTTTGCAGATGGGAAAACAAGACTGGGAGAGATCACCATTGATTTCATAAATGTTTATTGAGTATCTATTACATTCCTGGCCCTAAAGATACAAGAGTAAATGAGAAAGTTGAGGTCCCTCTCCTTGAAGTAACTTGTTCAACGTCGCACAGCTACCAAGGGTCTAGGCTGGGATTTGCATTAGGTCAGCCTAACCTCAGAGCTGTTGTTCTCTCTCCTAGGGCCACCTGGCTGTGATCAGGGACCTCTGAAAGCCCAGGAGATTTTTAGCAGGAAATCTCCAGGCAGGGACATGGCAGTTCACACCTGACTGGGATTCAGGGTCCCAGAGCCAGTCCAGGTAAGAGGGGTGTGTCTTCCACCTTGGGAGCTTGGCCACTCCCAGCCCAGGCCCTATTTGGTGTCCCCTACCCCCAGCAGTAGTGGAGGCACCTAGTCCTTCCTGTACCTGAAGAAGTGGCCCTTGGACTGGTTAGTCTTGGTTGTCTGGCGTCTTTGTTACCTCGTGATATGGTTACACTCTGTGTTCTTACCAAATCTCATCTTGAATTGTAATCCCCATAATCCCCACATGTCAACGGAGAGACTAGGTGAAGGTAATTGAATCATGGGGGTGGTTTTCCCCATGCTATTCTCATGATATTGAGTGAGTTCTCATGAGATCTGATGGTTTTATAAGGGGCTGTTCCCCCTTCGCCCTGCACTTCTCCTTCCTGCTGCCTTGTGAAGAAGGTGCCTTGCTTCCCCTTTGCCTTCCGCCACGATTGTAAGTTTCCTGAGGCTTCCCCAGCCATGCTGAACTGTGAGTCAATTAAACTTCTTTCCCTTATAAATTACCTAGTCTTGGGAAGTTCTTTATAGCAGGGGAAAATGGACTAATACACCCGAGTTGGCCTCTGCCATGAACCCTTCCTGTGATCTTCCCTCTATGACTGTACTGGTATCACCTTTTCCTAGAGGTCTCTCCTAACCCATCACCGATTGCTCTTGTGCCACCCTCTGCAGATCCATGTCTCAGACCATCATCTGGGACTGTCCATCACCTTCCAGACTGGGAGCTCCTCAAGGGCCAGCTTTGATTGTACTCAAGTCCTAGCACCCGGCCCTGAGGCAGAGCAATGGCAACACCTCGTGACCCCCAGGCATGGCCTTGAGGCCAGCCAAACCAGCCACCTGCACCTTCTTCGCAGAGGCCATGCTCCCCATAGCCTCTGGAAGTGCACAGGATCTCTCTGTTCTTTCCATTTCTTAGATGCATGGTTCTGAGCATGCATTTACCTTTGTGTCTCCCTCAGTTAATGTCTGGCTTCCCACAAGGCGTGTAAATATCACGACAGGTGCAATGGTAGCCTAGTTCACATCTATATCCATTATACTAAAGGTAGTGCCTGGCGTATAATACATATCTGATATGGCTTGGTTCTGTGTCCCCACCCAAATCTTGTGTCAAATTGTAATTCCCAGTATTGGAGGGAGGACCTGGTGGGGGTGATTGAATCATTGGGAGACTTCCCTCTTGCTGTTTTCATGATAGAGTTCTCAGAAGATCTGGTTGTTTGAAAGTGTGTAGCCCCTCCCCCGGTGCTTGCGCTTGCTCTCTCTCTCTCTCTCTCTCTTCCTGTCTTGCCCTGGCCATATGAAGTCCGTGCTGGCTTCCTCCTCACCTTGTGCCATGATTGTAAGTTTCCTGAGGCCTCCCCAGAAGCAGAAGCCTGTACAGCCCGCAGAACTATGAGCTGATTAAACCTCTTTTCTTTATAAATGATCCAGTTTCAGGTATTCCTTTATAGCAGTGTGTGGATGGACTAATATAGTATCCAATAAATATCTGTTGCTTTGTTGAATGAATGAAGGAATGAAAGAAAAGATGACACCCTGGTGTCTTAGTGGACCTCTGAAGGAAGGCCAGATTACTCCACAGGGGTTTGTGCTCAAACCATGTGGGAATTTCAAAGAACACCTTCTTCTGCTGTTCCCAATCCACCTTCTCCAGACCTGGAAGACCCTGGGACCCCAGAGTCCTGGTGCGACTGTCTCAGCCCAGGTTGTCCTTACCCCTCTACCCCTGACTCTTGTCTTACCCTGCTGGACTTTATCCTCTGGGACTCAGCCCCACACTGGGCCCAGCATGATAGCCCTGCTCCCTTCCTCTGTCTCCCTCCTCCTTCCTCCTCCTTCTGCCCCACCTGACACAGCCCAGGGCCTTCAAGGTTCCTATCTGCTCTGCCAGCAAGGCCCACCCATCTTCTTCTCTGCCACTAAAGGGGTGCTGGGACCCGGTGTCCCCCAGGCTCCCATCCTCCATAGCCCCCACCCACCTGTGCTTTGGCAGGAGATGAGCCTTGAGTGCTCAAAAGTCACAAGCCCCCCACATCCCCAGGGGTTCAAGGAAGGGATCTTAAGGCCTCCCTGTGCCAAGGCCAATGTCTCACCAGAATACCTGGTTCCTGAGGCCAAGGCTGGGGTCGGGAGATGGGTTGTGGTTTTGTTTTCTATTTTTATTTAACCCATAAATATTCCAATACATGGCACTAAAAAATAAGAGATCTGCCAAATAGGGGTGGCCACACATGTTACTATTAACAGTTAAAATATTAAAAATTCTCTAATATCATGAAATATCCTGTCAGTATTTAAATTTTGAATTGTTATTTTATCAATATGTTTGAAAGAGGATCTATAATAGTCTATACATTGCTAGGGATTCACTGAAATGGATCAAAACTCATCCAATATGTTTACATTTAGGAGTTCATAGTGACACTGTCGGTCACTGTTAGAGGATGTCAGGGAACCAACTTATGATTTTGAAAAGTGATCAATGAAGAGAAAGAAGGAGCATTTGTCCTGCCTTTCCCATGAGGGCCAACCAAGCCCCTGCTTGTCAGTCCTTGGAGGTGTTGGGAGTGGGATTTGGGGACCCGAGGCTGACGCGCTACTCCAAGCAGTCCTGGTCATCTTCACATGGCTTCATCAGGCTGTGGTGCACCCTGACCTCTGCCCTCCGGGGAGGAGAAGAAATCCTCCTCAGTCAATAGGGCTGCCCCCATTCCATCCTCGCTTATGGATTCATCTCTCAGGGCAGTTGCAGAATTTGCACTCCCAGGGCCACATGAAAATGTCCCCTTCCTCCCAAAGTATGAAGATTTTGAAGACAGGACAGTTAAAATATTATAAATTCTCTAATATAATGAAATATCCAGTCAGTATTTAAATTTTGAATTGTTATTTTATCTATATGTTTGAAAGAGGATCTATAATAGTCTATACGTTGTCAGGGATTCACTGAAATGGATCAAAACTCATCCAATATGTTTACATTTAGAAGTTCATAGTGACATAGGACAACAGAGCATTAAACTGAGCATGGGCTGCTGAGCACAACAGGCTGCACACCCCACCTCCAACCCGCAGGCCTCTGAGCACAACAGGCTGCACACCCCCAGGGCTGCCCACCCCACCTCCAACCCGCAGGCCTCTGAGCACAACAGGCTGCACACCCACAGGGCTGCCCACCCCACCCCCAGCTCGCAGGCCTCATCCCCTGGGGCGTAAGGACTGGCAACCTCAAGGGAAAGGAGGGGAAGGGGCCCCTTCAGGTGCAGCTGTGTTCCCACCCTTGTCTCCGGATGAAGAGGCTGCCCAGGCCTATTTTGCAGGCCACGTGGGATGAGAGAGAAGCCATCTCCAGAGACCTCATGAAGAACCAGTCGCCAAAGCCAGAAACCAGACAAGCGCTAAGAGAGCCCGGAAAGAAAATTCAAAAAGCCAGCCTCAGAGCCATAACCTTTCCTCTATCACCAAAGTGTCCTGGCCTCTGCTTTTGGCCCTGGCCCGTGCTAAAATGTCACCACTCAGAGTGCAGCTTCAGGTCCATGCGACTGGGGCTGCAGGGGCAGGAGGGGGCCCTGGTGCAACCCGGCCCTCACCAGGTCCCGAAGCCCCTCACGCCAGCTGCAACAGTGAGAATGAGGACGTTTGTGACATTGCCAGATGAGATGGTAACTAATGGCCCTGCCAAGCCCCAGGGATGCAGGGAAGGCTCCATGCAGCAGATGTTCCATGATTACGAGGAAATTGATGCAGGCGGAGGTTCCTGAGCCCAGGGGCTCTCCACCTCTGGCAGGCTGAGCCCAGCCTCCTTAAGGATGCAGCTCTGCTTGCGCCAGGGAAGGGGAATGGGGAGGGAAGAGGGGCCATCTTGTTGGGAGCAGGGAGTCTACAAAGAGCCCCAAGCATCTGCTTCTAATTCATGACAACCTGGCTCTATTCTTGCTGTTTTTTCCTTAAATGAAGTTAATAGTTTTAAAATTTGCCATATGTTGGCTTGGTTAAATTCTTTGCAGTGGTAACCCAGGTGTGAGGACCAAGTCCTGAAAGCCCCTGGAGTTGACTCTGACCACCTGGCTTGTGTCACACCCTGAGGTGCGTGTGTCTGAAGGAAGCAGGTAACGGGGAGGGTCCCCATAAAAAAACTGAGGGGCCATTACCAAGGAAGGGGAACATAGGCCAGTGGGCAGTAGTCTCACCCAAGGACAGAGAAGGGCTTGAAAAATTACAGATGGCTGGGCCATCCTGGGGCTCTCTTGGTCCCAGTGTAGCCTGGGAATCTGCATTTTAAAACCTCCCCAGGTGATTCTAATGAGCAGTGGGAGAACTGCTGCTCACCCTACCTCTGAGAGAGGCTGGAAGGACAAAGGGCTTACAAATTCTGCTATTATACTGATAACAGTACTAGCAATTGTTATTATTTTCAGTGAGAAAATTGGGGGCTCAGGGAAGTCACCTGGTACAGCCAATCTGGACGGAGGGCCCTGGCCTCTGCCATGCCAAAACCTGTGCCTTGGAATCTATTTTAAAATAGAATCTATTTTAACTTAGCAAAGTCAGAATATTTGCATGATTTCTGTTCTAGTCCATAATCAGCAATCACTTTTTTTGTTTTTCAAGCAGTAGGCAGTTCACAGGGCTGAAAGAATTGGGAGGTGAATTAAAAACTTTCTCCTTGAAGTGTTCCCAAAATCCAGACTCTGGAGCAATTAAGGGAGCCCTTCACAGCTGAACAGGAAACTCTGGTCATGGGGGCAGAGGGCAGGGCTCTCCTTGGCACTGCATCAGTTATCAGCCTGGAGAGAGGCCGAGAGGCAGGCGCTTGACAGGGCATGGCTCTTGGGGGTCACGGCTGAGTGCTCCTGGACTGGGAAAGGTCCCGAGGGAAGGTACCATGACCTTCGACAGGGGCCCTGAGGCCACCTGTAAGTTCTTTCACAAAGAACAGCCTTGAACTTCTGTAGGGAGGCAGGGAAGGGAAAATCAGGGCTCCCAGAGGCAGGAGGAGAGAACCCCAGGACTCGGCTGTTGGTACTGCCAGTAGTTCCCTTTCGTCTGTCTCTCTGTCTTCCCTCGACACCTGTCACCTTGTGCCTGTGGCAGAGCATGCGTCTGAATCAGTGGGAGGGCTTGTTCCAACACAGCTTGCTGGCCTCACCCTGAGGATCTGATTTAGGAGATCTGGGGAAAGGGAGAACTTGCATTTCCAACGTGTTCCCTGGTGAGATTGATGCTGCTGGTCCAGGGGCCACACCTGAAGCGCTTCTGTCTCAATTGATGTTCTCAACAGTTCTCTGAGGGCAGAGGAAGAGACCAAAGCTCAGAGCCGGGAGCTAACATGCCTTAGGCCACACAACTAGCAACTGACAGAGGCAAGATTCGAACTCAAGCTCAGAGATCCTGGAACCCACTAACCACAAGGTACCCTCTTCTCACTTTAAGCTTTCTCCCTAGACAGTCTGAGTCAGGGCAGCCTCTTCAGAGACAGGGACTGGAACTTAACTGCACATTGGAGCCCCTGGGAAGCTTCTAAAATTTCCAGTGCTGGGGCTGCCTCCAGACCACTGAAATCTGAGTCCCTGGGGTGGTGCCCACCAGGTTGGCAGGACATCTTTAAGTTTCCAGGTGATTTCACAGCATGGGGGCTACATTTGGGACCCTGGGCCTCGGGAGATTCAGAGTGGCCTCGGCAGCAAGTCTGGGGTGGGGTGGATGCTGCAGGTGGCAGGCACCTGCATGGTCAGCCACACCCTGGAGGTGGCCCTGGGTGACCCAGGAAAGGGTTACTGTCCTCCCTGGAGGCAGTCGGGGAAAGGCCTTGACTATGGTTGCCGGATAAAACACAGAGTATCCAGGTAAACTTAAATTTCAAATGAACAGAGAATAATTTCTTTAGTATGCCCTAAATATTACTTGGAACATACTTAAAATTAAAACAATTATCTTAAATTCTAACTGAACTGAGCATCCTGGATTGTATCTGCTCAATGCAGGGGCAGAGGTCCCAGCCTCCAGCACCAGCAGCTGAAGGTGTATTCTCCTTCATTTGATCAAGCGTTAGGAGCCACGGTGTGTGGCAGGGCAGGGAGACGGCATCTCTGCTCAGCAGGCCCGGGCTGACGGGGAGGTGAGGTGGGAGCCCAGGGACCCTCAGTAACCTAGAGCCTCAGGTGTTTAATCTTGCATCGTGGAGTTCCAGCCCTGCTGGGCAGATGTGTTTCTTTCCATTTTTCTTTGAGGATTGCAGCCCTGGGTTTACTTGGGAAAAGAGGCCTCCATGCGGGGCCGGGAGTGGGGATTCTAAACAAAGGGGAGAGTAGAGAGCGCCCCCTCCCCAGCAGGCTGCCGGAAGGTCCCATGCAGGGTGCGTGGACCCTCCCCTCTGAATGCCAGTGCCTTCCAATGCAGCAGCCGCTGGTGGTCGCTGTGGAGCACAGTGCCGGCCCTACCGGGAGGTCACTGACCCATGGGGCCGCTCCGGTTCCATCCTCGCTTCCGGGTGCAGCTCTCACCTGGTTGCAAGGTTACGCTTCTGCTTGGGTTCTTCGTTTTATTTTTATTGACTTTGTCCCTTCTTTTGTGTTGTGGCATCGCCTTGTATCTTCCATTGCTGCGGTAACAAGTCACCATAAACTTAGCCGTTTCAAACAACAGGGCCTTATTATCTCACAGTGCTGTAGCCAGGAGTCCAGGTGCGCGCAGGGAGGTCCCAGCCTCGTGTCTCACAAGGTTGAGCGGTCAGTGTCGGCGCGGAGCTCCTTCCTGGAGGCTCTGAGGCAGAACCCTGCCCAGCTCACTTGGTGGTCCGCTGAATCCAGTTCCTGGCGCTTACAGGGCTGAGGTCGCCACTCCTCGATGGCCGTGAGCCCTGGCTGTTCTGTGCTCCTGGGGCCTGCCGCGTTTCTGCCGGAATTCTCCATACGGCCCCTGCAGCAACAGCGGGTCAAGTCCTTGGCTCACCCTTGGAATCCCTCCACCTCCTGCTGGAGAAAGTGTTCTGCTTTTAAGGGCTCATGAGATTAGACTGGGCCACACAGAAAATCCAGGATAATCCTTTCTTTTGATGGCGATAACCCTAATCACATCTGCAAAGTCCCTTGTACCACTGGTAAGGTAACATAGTCATGGCTGTGGGGATTAGGGTGCGGCACCCCAAAGGAGCCGTTCTGCTCACCACAAACCTACCTATATAGCACAGGGTGGCCATCCCTAGTGGGCTGCTAGATGGATCTTACCCTGTGGGCACACTCCTGCCACGCCAGACTGGGACGAAGGTCCCTCCAGGCCTCAGCAGGCTCCCTGTGCGCCTGGCCTTGGAGTGCAGGTCCTGCGTGTGTCCTGTGCCAGTTCCCGCCATGCCTCCTTTCTGACGCGCCTCCCTTCTGTCCTCCAATCCACACGGCGGTACTGTGGACCCAAATGGGTCCACCAGGCAACCTCGTGATTTTTCTTTTCAATGCACAAGTAAAATGTCTCATCCCATCAATCTGAGGGACAGGAGTAATCAATACAGAACTGTGCTGCAGGTGCAGCCAGGGTTTGGGCCCCAGGATGCCCAACTATCCCTAGCCCACACTCAGGGCTATTGTGGGATAAAAAGAGAAGGGAACTGAATGGGGGAGGTGAAGGGAAGGAGAGGAGTCTGGTTCGAGGGTCAGAGGTTGGTCTCTCCTGACATGGTGTTAGGAGTGCACTGGGGTGTAGAAAGTGCCCTTGCAAATGCACTGTGGGACAGGAACACTCTGGGGGGTGGTGTGTGTGGGGATGTGCAAGTGTGCAGGGGTGGGGGATGTCCATAAGTGCCCAGAAGCAGCAGCTGCAGTGAGGGCCCATTCCCTGCACTGCCATGTTGGAGGGGGCAGGGGACAGCCCACCTGAGCTGGCTGCCCCCAGGAGTTAGTGGAATCCCTTCTTTGATTGTGTTTGTTGGCTTCACCTGTTCATGGGCTCCTGGCTGAGGGAGGACACACCTAGGATATTCACAAGCCCCAGAGCACTTCTGAACACCTGTGAGAGATGCCCAATGGATGAATGCTTGGGGCATTAGGGTACCTTGAGCTTGAGATGGGGCTGGGGGCAGATGCCATAATGGTCTTCTGCTCCCTTCTAGGCATGGCCAATTAATGACAACACTTGTTCCTGCAGAACAGATCCAGCTTCATGATCTTTTTGAAAAGAGTTTAGGGTCTACTAAAATAAAATCCTTTACCTGCCCGCCTGATTACACTTCAGTCAACAGAAACTTAACCAATCACCTTTTTTTTTGTGCCAGGCATTGTTCCAGGCACTGAGATAGTATGAGATCCCTTTCTCCCACCCCACACCCCACAGGACAGAGGTTCTTGACCCCCTGCCTACACATCAGAATCCACCAGGAAGCTTTACAAAATTTCCCGAGAGATTCTGATGTCATTGATCTTGGGAGTACAGCTTGTTAAAAGCTGCCCAATTGATTCGAATGTGCAGCTGAATTTGAAACTGCTGCACCATGGGATATCTGATTAATCACACCCACAGCCTTCAAACCCAGCCCGTTGCAGTTAAAAGAAAGTTTTTCAAAGATGCATAGAGCATGACTGAGGATTCTATATAGGAAAAGGGGAAATTTTAGGCTATTAAACTGTCTATTACAATTATGATTTAACATCAATATAGAGAAGCTTTGTCATTAAAACAGTTTTTTAAGGTTATTGTGTGAATGAGAACACTAAAATCGAAAATTTGAAAATACCTGCTGTTCCCTGCCATCCTCCTGGAAAACTTCCAGGCAGCCCCAAATGTCTGTAAAGGCTCCTTTGTGAAACATCTATTCAAATGAGCCACAGGGTCCCTATTATAAAGCCAAACTGTTCCTGTTTTTCCTGCTGTTGTCACTGTCACTCTGGCCCATGCAACACCATCCCCTGACCGGGAGGGCAGGAACCACAGCCCGGGCAAGTCCTCGAGGGGAGGGATCTTTGTTTTGTTCACTGACACAGTCCCAAGACCCACTGCAGGATGAGCGCTTGGCAAGTGTTCTTGTGAGTGAAGATCTCTAACAGTCAGCGGATACAGTAGTTGTGCTGCACCCTCATGCCTCTTGCTCCTGCCAACATTGCTAATGAATCAATCACGACCAGCCTTCCCTTAAGCCTGGATGCAGTCCTGTAGCTCTCAATCCCACAATCCAGGGACCAGCAAAGGCATCACACAAATTCAGATGATGTCCTTCTATTTTTAACCCACATCCAGTCTGACCTACAGTCAGAATTCTTTCCTCCCTTCTTTTCTTCATTCATTCATCCCTCCCTCACCAAGGGCAGACAGCTCGCAGGCCATTAGATCAGCGGTCCCCAACCTTTTTAGCACCAGGGAACAGTCTCCTGAAAGACAGTTTTTCCACAGATAGCGGGAGGTGGGGTGGGGAGGATGCAGGGGTGGTTTTGGGATGAAACTGTTCCACCTCAGATCATCAGGCATTAGATTCTCATAAGGAGCACACAACCTATATCCCTTGTGTCACGCACATCCATGTGAAGAGACCACCAAACAGGTTTTGTGTGAGTGATAAAGCTTTTTAATCACCTGGGTGTAGGTGGGCTGAGTCCGAAAACAGAGTCAGCGAGGGGAGATAGGGGTGGGGCCATTTTGTAGGATTTGAGCAGGTAGTGGAAAATTACAGTCCAAGGAGGTTGTTGTCTGGCGGGCAGGGGCGGGGGTCACAAGGTGCTCAGTGGGGGAGCTTCTGAGCCAGGAGAAGGAATTTCACAAGGTAATGTCATCAGTTAAGGCAGGAATCGACCATTTTCACTTCTGTGATTCTTCACTTGCTTCAGGCCATCTGGATGTCTACATGCAGGTCACAGGGGATATGGCTTAGCTTGGGCTCAGAGGTCTGACGCCTTGCACGTGCAGTTCACAACAGGGTTCATGCTTCTGTGCGAATCTAATGCCACTGCTGATCTGACAGGAGGCTGAGCTCAGGCGGTAATGCTCACTCACCTTCAGCTGTGTGTCCCGTTTCCTAATCCACACGTGACCTGGGGGTTGGGGACCCTTGGGTTAGATCATACACAGCTTCGTAGACCCTCTAAAGACATTTACTTTTACCTGAGTGGTGTGGAGATACACAAAGACCAATCAAAGGAGAACAGGCTAAGGCAATTTATTCAGAGCTTGCTATAGCCAGGGGGTCATGACCAGCACATTGGTCTGGCAGAGACTCAAAGGCAGGCAGGGGAGTGGAGACAAGGGAGAGCTTAGTGTGTGCCCTGACTGGAGGCTGTGCGCACAGGGAAGCTGAGACAGCTAGCTAGAAAGCCGCGTGTCTCCTGTGATTGACTAGGGATGCATATTTGGCTTTCTCTGGCTGGTTGTAAGTTGCAGCTGGGACAGAAATTAGGGAAGCTGTCAGCTGTTAGTCAAGTCCTAGAATCAGTTGGGGACTAATTGTTACCTGGGTTATTGCTTGACTTCCTAGATTATCTGCTAGAGATAATGATCCAACTTCCTACAAGTCTGATTGTATGTAGCAGCCTGGCTTCCTGGACCAGTTGCCACAGATTATGGGCCAGAGTTTTGTATTTACATATGGTCAGGCCGTGGTCCATTTGTATATTCAGTATCTCAGTGAGATAGAGCAAGAGGGGTGTTTTCCCTTAAAATATTTATTGAAATATAATTCACATATACAATTCACCCACCTAAACTGTACAATTCAGGGTTTTCTAGTATATTCACAGTTGTGTTGCCATCGTTCAATTTAATTTTAGAACATTTTTATTCTTCCCCGAAAGAAATCACATGTATTCGAGTCACTCCTTCCTCCCTGCTGTGCCAGGCCTAAGCAACCACGAATCTACCTTCTGTCTCCATAGATACTTATTCTGGACTTTTCGTATGAATGGAATCATATGGTATGCAAAAGCTTGATTTTCCATTGAAATAGCAGAGCCCTTAACTGCCCCCTCCCTGCCCATGGAGGGTCTCTATCCTTGCTTGGAAGTGCCTTATGACAGAGAGCCTCTGTTTACAGGGTCCAGTTCCCTGAGTTGTAATGCATGTACCCACCTATGTAACAATAATGCACCTATAACCACCACCACACTCAGAAGAACAAACATTTCCATCTCCTCCAAAATATTTCCTCTTGCCTTTTTGAGGCAGATGATGATACATTTTTTGGTCACTATAGATCCATTTTGCTTTTCTTGATTTTCACGCAAGTGGAATCATATGGACTTTTTGGTGTCTGCCTTCTTTTACCCTGAAAGGTGGTTTTTGAGATCCATTCATGTTTTGAGTGTATCTGTAACTGGTTAGATTTTTTATTGCTGAGCTGTATTCTACTATATGGAGATACGGCTACTTACTCATCTGTTGATGGTCTGGTTTTCAACTATGAATTCAATTTCTTAGTTGATACAAAAGTTGATACTTTCCTTTAAGTTGTTTCCGGTTTGGGCTATTATAAAGTTGCTGTGAACATTCATGTGCTTGTTTTTTTTTTTTTTTTTTTTTTTTTTTTTTTTTTTTTTTTTTTTTTTTGAGACAGAGTCTCATCCTGTCACCCAGGCTGGAGTGCAGTGGCATGATCTTGGCTCACTGCACCTTCTGCCTCCCAGGTTCACTCCATTCTCCTGCCTCAGTCTCCCGAGTAGCCGGGGCCACAGGCACCCGCTACCACGGTCGGCTAATTTTTTGTATTTTTAGTAGAGACGGGATTTCACCGTGTTAGCCAGGATGGTCTCGATCTCCTGACCTAGTAATCCACCCACCTCAGCCTCCTAAAGTGCTGGGATGACAGGTATGAGCCACCGCGCCTGGCCGCTTATCTTTTTTGTTGACTTATGCTTCATTTTTCTTGTGACAACACCTAAATGAAACCTCATGGAAATTAAAAGCGTATTCATTTTTTATTTCTGGTCCATGTATTTTGGATCAGATCTAAGACCTATGCTAAAGAGGGGATCAAGAAAAACTTCAGCTGAATTAAATGTAAAAGAGTTTAATTGAGCAATGAACGATTTGTGAATCAGGCAGCCTCCAGAATCACAGCTGATTCACACAGCCTCCAACGCAGCCAGGTGGTAGAAGAAGATTTATAGACAGAAAAAGGGAAATGACATACAGAAATCGGCACTGAGGTACAGAAACAGCTGGGTTGGCTACAGGTTGGCGTTTGCCTTATTTGAACACAGTTTGAACACTCAGCAGCCTGTGAGTGGTTGAAGTATGGCCGTAGGGATTGGCTAAGACTCAGTTATTGTTACAGGCGCATACTCCTTAAGTTAAGTTGTCAATCTTGTCTGACTATTAAGCTGGGTTACAGTTCACCCACAAGGACTCAAATATAGAAATACAAAGCCCTTCTCGGGCCATATTTAGTTTGCTTTAACAGAGGTAAAGATTTTCTCCTTGGTTTCTTTTATTTATTTGTTTATTTTGAGACAGGGTCTCGCTCTGTCACCATGCAGCTGCACTGGCACGATCTCAACTCACTGCAACCTCTACCTCCTGGGCTCAAGCAGTTCTCGTGTCTCAGCCTCCTGAGTAGCGGGGATCCACAGGTGTGTGCCACCAGGCCTGGCTATGTTTTTTTGTTTTTTGTTTTTTTTGTATTTTTAGTAGAGACAGGGTTTCACCAGGTTGGCCAGGCTGGTCTTGAACTCCTGGCCTCAAGCAATCCACCCACCTCGGCCTCCCAGAGTGTTGGGATTATAGGCGAGCGCCATTGCGCCTGGGCCTTGGTTTCTTTTAGACACTTGATAACATCAGCTTTTGTGTTTAGGTCTATGGTCAAATTTGAGTATATTTCTCCATAGATTTTATGGTAAGAGGCCAAGGTTCCGTTTTTTTACATGAATATTCAGTTTTTCCAGCTCCAATTTTCTAAAAGATTATCCTTCCCTATGGAATTCCCTTTGCTCCTTACAAAAAATCAGTTGACCATGTATGTAAGGATCTAGTTCTGAGCTCACACTTCTATTCCTTTGATCTATTTGTCTTCATTGCAATACCACATTGTCTTGATTACTGCTTTTTAAAAACTTGTGAAGCCAGGTAGTTTAAGTCCACCAATTTGTTCTTGTGTTTCCAAGTTGTTTTGCCTATTCTAGGTCCTTTTTATTTCCCACATAAATTTTAAACTTAGCGTATTACATTTACAAAAAGAGTCTGCTGAGGTGTGGATTGGGGTTGCTTTAAATCTACAGATAAATATCAAGTCTTTAATCTATTGTGAAAAGAAAATAAATCTCTGTACCCTAAAATTGCTGAGCCCAAGGGAAAAGTCAAGGTGGGAACTGCCTCCCATTCTCTTCCCAATCAAAAGTTCCAGTAGACTTTTTTAGTAAAAATTAGGCATGGTGATAGATTTATTTGTTAGTTACTAAAACTGATATAGAGCTTTTCTCTAAATATAATAAAGCCTCTGATTCCCTGGAGTTTTCTAACATACACCAATCATGTCACCTTTGTGGTGTGGTTTCCAGCTATGAAAGATAGAAAAGCTACATACCTCCCTCACAGTTTGCCCACAAGGAAATTCCTTGTGGAGGAAGGACAGACGTCGAACTCAAAGTCATCCCTCTGCTCAGGTGAGAAAAATGCATATCTGATTGTTTCTAAGGCATAAGTGACTATTCCTAAATAGTCTAAATTGTGCATTCATTCCTTTAGTGCATTCACTGAATACACTAAATTGTGCATTCAGCGAAAGCCTAATCAGAAACTCAAAACAATGCAACTGGTTTTCTCTTATCTACCTATGACCTGGAAGCCCCCTCCTCACTTCAAGTGGTCCTGCCTTTGCGGACCAAACTGATGTACATCTTAAATATATTGATTGATGTCTCGTGTCTCCCTAAAATGTATAAAACCAAGCTGTGCCCTGACCACCTTGGGCACATGTATGTCATCATGCCTCCTGACGCTGTGTCATGGGCACATCCTAACCTTGGCACAATAAACTTTCTAAATAGATTGAGACCTGTCTCAGATACTTTTAGGTTTACACTATGAGCAAGGTCTCTCTGTATTTATTGAGGTCTTTAAAATTTTCTCTCAATAAGGTTTTATAGTTTTCAATGTATTGATCTTAAATCCATTCTGTTACATTTATCATTATTCCATGTTTTTTGATGCTATTGAAAATATTTTAAAATTTCTTTTTTCAGTTGTTTGCTAATATATAGAAATATAGGCCAGGTGTGGTGGCTTATGCCTGTAATCCCAGCACTTTGGGAGACTGAGGGAGGTGGATCAAGAGGTCAGGAGTTCAAGACCATCCTGGCCAATATGGTGAAACCCCATCTGTACTAAAAAATGCAAAGATTAGCTGGGCGTGGTGGCATGTGCCTGTAGTCCCAGCTACTCAGGAGGCTGAGGCAGGAGAATCACTTGAACCTGGGAGGCAGAGGTTGCAGTCAGCCAAGATTGCACCACTGTACTCCAGCCTGGGTGACAGAGTGAGACTCCATTTCAAAAAAAACAAAGGAATATAACTGGTTTTGTATATTGATTCAAAGCAATCCCAATCAAAGTTCCAGTAGACTTTTTTGGTAAAAAAAAAAATAGCCATGGTGATAGATTTATTATTAGTTACTAAAACTGATATGGAGTTTTTCTCTACATATAATAGAGCCTCTGATTCCCTGGAGTTTTCTAACATACACCAATCATGTTACCTTCGTGGTGGTCTGGTTTCCAACTATGAATTCAATTTCCCAGCTGATATAAACCTATTGATCTCTATTTTCCTTTAAATCAGCGTTGGTAACTTTTTGCCTTTCAAGGAATTTCTTCATTTCATCTAATTTTTCAAATTTATTGACGTGCAATTGTTTCCACATTTCCTGGCCATCTCTTTGATCTCTATGACATCTGCAATGCTGTCTCTTTTTCATTCCTGATACAGGTAATTGGCGTGTTATCTTTTTCATGATCAGTCTGTAAATAGCTAAAGATTTACCACTTTTATTGATCTTTTCAAATAACTATTTTTTGGTTAATTGGTTTCTCTTTTTTTTAGGTTTTCTATTTTTCTTAATTTCCACTGCTATTGTTATTATTTCTTTCCATTTACTTACTTTGGGTTTACCTTATTTGTTTTAGTAAAATGTACATTAACTATTTTTAAGTGTGTGGCTCTGGTAGTAAGCTGCACAGCTGTGGCACTAAGTACATAATACTAGAGTGCAGTTAGCCCCACCATCCACCTCCAGAACTTTTTCATCTTCCCCAACTGAAACACTGTCCACATTAAACAATAACTTCCCATTTTCCCTCCTCACGACCCCTGGCAACCACCTTTCTCCTGAGTCTGACTACATTAGGGCCTTCATATGAGTAGAATAATACAGCATTTGTTCTTTTGTGACAGGCTTATTTCACTTAGCCTAACATCTTCAAGGTTCATCCATGTAGCATGTGTCAGAGCTTCCATTTGTATGGAGTCTGAGTAGATGCCACAGTGTGATTATTCGTTTAGTCATTAATGGACACATGGCTTGTTTCCACATTTTAACTGTTATGAATGATGCTGCTATGAACACAGGTGTGCAAATATCTACTCAAGTCCTTGCTTTCACGTCTTTTGGGTATATATCCAAAAGTGGAATTGCTAGATCATATGGTAACATTCTATGTTTAATATTTTGAGGACTCACCATTCATTTTCCACACCATTTTGTATCCTGCCAGCAATGCACAAACGTTCCAATTTCTCTGCAATGCACAAGTGTTCCAATTTCTCTGCAATGCACAAGTGTTCCAATTTCTCTGCATCCTTGCGAATGGTTTTCTGTTTCGTTGTTGTTGTTTTTATAATAGCCGCCCCAACGGGTGCACAGGTGTGTCTCATTGTGGTGGGTTTGATTTAATTTTAATTTTTGTAGCTTCTGAGAAGTGGAAGCTTAAGATGGTATTCTTCACCAGTATACTTTGCTACTCCATTTTACTGAGGTTTGATTTCACCAAAAATTTAGAAAGGTAATCCTTTGATTAAAACAAATGATTGTATCATTTAATAGTTACAAACTTTAAGTGTATTTTACGGGAACACAAAGCACTTCAAAAAATTGCCTAAGTCAAACTACTTCAAGGCCGTCTCATCTAGTGTTTTAAAGAGCTGGTTAGTACAGTCACGCACCACACAGGGAAGTTCTGGCTGATGATGGACCAAGCATATGATGATAGTGCCGTAAGGTTATAATACTGTATTTCCACTGTACCTTTTCTATGTTGAGTTATGTCTAGATACACAGATACTCACCATTGTCTGACAGTTGCCTACCCTTTTCAGTACGGTCCCATGTTGTACAGGTTTGTAGTCTCAGAGCAATGGGCTCTACCATGCAGACCAGCTGTGTAGTAGGCTGTACCATCTAGGTTTGTGTAAATACGCTCTACAATGCTCACACAATGACAAAATTACCTAGCAGTGCATTTCTCAGAATGTATCCTTGTCATGAAGAAATGCCTGACTGTAATGGCTTATCAGAGCTGATGGTTACATTTTCAGGAATCTTGTAAGCTACTTGTTAACCACAGTCATTATTAAAAATTAGATAACAAAGTTATATTAAATTATATTTAAAATGCAAATAATTACTTAAAAGTCATCACTTCCTAATTACTTAACTACATTTTGCTATGATCTCTTCTTGTTGTCTGTACCTACTGCATTGGCTTGGGGAGAATTCTGTGAGACGCTGTGCTCACCTCTCCCCAGTGCTCTTTTCTTTTCTTTTCTTTTCTTTTCTTTTCTTTTCTTTTCTTTTCTGTTCTTTTCTTTTCTGTTCTTTTCTGTTCTTTTCCTCTCCTCTCCTCTCCTCTCCTCTTCTCTTCCCTTCTCTTTCTTTTCTTCTCTTCTCTTTCTCTTTCTTTCTTTTGACGGAGTCTCTGTCACCCAGGTTGGAGTGCAGTGGCATGATCTGGGTTCACTACAACCTCCGCCTCCTGGGTTCAAGCAATTCTCCTGTCTCAGCCTCCTGAGTAGCTGGGACTACAGGCAAACACCACTAGACAAATGCCACCCTGCCCGGCTAATTGTTGTATTTTTAGTAGAGATGGGGTTTCATCATGTTGGTCAGGCTGGTCTTGAACTCCTGACCTCAGGTGATCCACCCACCTCGGCCTCCCAAAGTGCTGGGATTACAGGCGTGAGCCACTGCGCCTGGCCACCAACACTGTTTTCGATAGTGTCACATGAGAATCTTCAGGCAGTTGTGCAGGGGGCTTCACGCTATGGAAATCAGTCCTTGATATATAGTTTTGTTGATCGTCTAGACTTTTGGTGATTTTTTCATCACAATAGTGATGGAAAATGCTAACAATGCAGATTACCTTAAATGCGTGTTCTGTCTGTGGCCGTTGTATTGTGAATAGTATCAAAAAAATTGAGGAAATATTCTTCCAGTATTTGAAAACTTGTCGGTTCAGTAAGACAGTTGCTCCCGTGATTATCAAATGAGTGGAGCTGAGACATGTCTTTGTTATTTCGCTTCTGTCTTAGCAGTTGACAGAGATGAAAATATCAGCCAAATGTTCAGGTTGGAACTAAAATTGTCGATGATACCAGCCAGATCGTTTGCTGAACTGGATATCACTCAAGCATTTATTCACAGCCTGATAATGTGACTCTATTTTGGTGATAGAATTTTAAGAGCTGATAATGGATTTTGCAAGAAATAGAGTTATGCTGAAGTTATAGGTGTGTGAAACTTACAATAGATTCTTGTTGTCTATGGGTTCTGGACTACACACCCTTCATACCAGTGGTATGTAGACCAAGCACACATGTGTATGCATATGGGTGCATGTTTTTATTTTCTGACATTCACCAGCACGTTACCACCCCAACCTTGCCAGGGCTCACAGGAAGTCCTCAGCTTTGAGTGTCTCTGGAAAAGAATAGGAGAAAATGTGGAAAAGCACAGCCCTGTGGTTTGTGGCGGCCGCGGGGGAACCTGAGTAGCTACATCTGTGTTTTGTAAACATGCGCCAATTGTACCTGCAGGAAACTGGTTATTTAGGATGGTTAGCACATGAGTCCTTAGAGGACTTGGCTTAAAAAGCACCGATTTCAGAATCTAAAGCTGAGATTGCAAAGGGTTTCCATTGTGAATGAGTACCACAACAGAGGTTTTCTGCAACCCTTTAAAAGATATGACCACAGCAAAGAAGCCCACAGATTAAATAGCTCATGGTCACTTCCTCCAGAAAAGCCTACCCATCCTCAGGGGTCCAAGTGGCCAGTGTGGGCAACACCAAACCACGTGGTTTACAATAGGCATGAGGTCAACACAGGCTCAGGAAAAGGAGGGAGGGGCAGCGTTTCAGATCCATACTGTTCCCAGCATTGTCACCATCGCTGCTGTGCTGCACCCACCCTTCCCTGCTCCAGCCCACATATGCAGCCTCCCCCGAAACCACCTGGAAAGGACAACGGCTGTCCTTCCTGTAGATCAGACTCAGCTCACAGAGGGTCCCTGGGGTCGAGGCTGGCCACTGGTCCCGGTTTTCCTGGTACTTTCCCGGCTTTAGCACTGACTGTCCCAGGTTTCACTGTGTTTGTTCCTTACTGTTGGTGTAATAAATGTAGTAGCTTCAAACAACACAGATTCATCCTCTTGTGGTTCTGGACTTCAGAAGTCCTCAACTCAGGCTTAAATCATGGTGTCAGAGGGCTACATTTCATCTGAAAGCTTTAGAGGAGGATTTGCTTCCTTGCCTTTTCTAGTTTCTGGAAACCTCCTGGTTTCCTGGGGTCTGGGCCTCTTCCTCCATCTTCAAAGCCAGTGACGTAGCATCTTCCAGCCTCTCTCTGACTCTGGCACTCCTGCTAGCTCTTGCAGGGATCCCTGTGATTATAAACTGAATCACAGAGGAACCTCCCCATCTCAAGACCATTGAGGCAATCCCATCTGCAAAGTCACTTTTGCCATATAATGTCGCACATTCGCAGGTCCTGGGGATTAGAATGAGGACATCTAGGGGCACCAACTACACCCAAGAAGCCCCTCAGTCCTGGGCAGACCAGCATGGCTGGTCACCCTACTAGGGTCCTGAAGGCTCATTAAAGCGTAGCCTGAAGCAGGATGTAACCCTCATCCCGCCGTGGCCAATTGACAAGTGCGCCAGGGGCTGGGGGAGATGATTTACACCCAAACCTGGAGGATGCCTGTGTCCTTCCACCCCAGATAGGGCCAGGATGATTCATCTCAACCCAGTAGTGTGCCCTTGTGAAAATTAATTAACCTTTTTGGACCACAATGTCCTCTATCAAGTGAGAGTAATAAACCTTCACTTTGTGCGTTGGCGTGAGATGGAGTGGGAGGGTGTGTGCAGTCCCACACGAGGCACATAAAAAAGAGCCTTGATAACTGGGTGCTCGTGTTTTAATCAAAGCCCTATTGTCATGGGTTTATTCACATACTCTTCTCATTTCAAAGAGGGTTCCTTGGGCTCACAATGGCTCATCAGTTAGAGTGGCGGGACCAGGACTGCAGTTTAGAGCAGGAAATAAAAGGACAGGCTGGGAAATGAACAGGAAGTGAGAACAGGAGCAGGGCCCAGGTGGGGCTGGTGCACAGGACGTCACCCCTCAGGTTGGGATGTGCCCAAGGGTACAGGACACACACTGGGCCTGGAGCCTGCACCTGGGCCACTGACTCCCAGGGATCTGAGTCTGTGTGCTGGGCATTATGTAAAACCACAGGGCCAACCAGGGCATCTCTTAATTAAGGACCTGGATATGAAAAGCATATTTATATTAAAAGATGCAACCTTGAGGACATTATGCTAAGTAAAATATACCAATCACAAAAAACCAAGACTGTATGAATCCACTTCTATGATGTCCCTAGAGCAGTCAGTTCAGGAACAAAAAGTGGAAAGGGGGTTCCAGGGGCTGGGGAGAAAGTGGGAAGGGGGAGTTATTAATGTGTTCAATGGGGACAGACTTTCGGTTTTGCAAGATGAAAAAGTTCTGCAGCTGGAGGGTGGTGATGCATGCATGGACTTAACACCACGGAATTGTGCGTGTAACAATTGTTAAGGTGGCAGATATTAACCGAGGAGAGCTGGTGGCCGTGGTGCCCTTCTAGGTGATCGCCCCTGCAATAGTGCCGCTGTGCTGTAAGTAGGGTGACCAACTCGTCATGGTCTGCCCAGGATTTCCCCAGTTTCAGTCGGAAAGTCTTGTCCCAGGACACCCTCAGTCCTGGGCAAGCTTGGAGGGTGGTCACCCTGCTTGTGAGACACACACACATGCCGTCTTCTGAGGGAGCAGGGCTGCCCCTAAGGCCCAGAGTTCTCAGTCCTGACTGTGCCAGAGAACTAACTAGGAAGGTTCTGGAAACACAGGTGCTTTGGCCCTGAACCTAGGGAGCCTGATTTAACAGCGCTACAGAAGGGTCTGGGCTGCTTTTTCACTTTAAAAAAACATGCTTCTCGACTGGGCGCGATGGCTCACACCTGTAATCCCAGCACTTTGAGAGGCCGAAGTGGGTGGATCATGAGCTCAAGAGATTGAGACCACTCTGGCCGACATGGTGAAACCCCGTTTCTACTAAAAATACAAAAAAAAAAAAAAAAAAAAAAAAAAAAAATTAGCTGGGTGTTGTGGTGCGTGCCTGTAGACCCAGCTACTTGGGAGGCTGAGGCAGGAGAATCGCTTGAATCTGGGAGGTGGAGGTTGTAGTGAGCCGAGATCATGCCACTGCACTCCAGCCTGGCAACCGAGTGAGACTCTGTCTCAAAAAAAAAAAAAAAAAATGCTTCTCTGCAGCCAGAGAATCAATTTCCTAAGTGGAAGTGTAGGAAGGAGTGGCTGCTGGGCCACTGCCCTTGGCTGTTGTCAGATGTCACCCGTTGACCACTGGTGTCCTGGGTGAGGCTCATTGTCTGCCCCATGTCAGGTAGCCCTGGGTAGATGGGCCTCTGGGGTGAGGCTGGTGATTACCCCTCCAGGCCTGTGTGTCACCCACCCTGTGGGGCTCACTCACGTCCCAGACCCCAGGCAGGGTGAATGTATTGCCCAGTCCCAGGCATGTTGTCTTCCATCTGGGGGATCTGGATGAGGCCTCAGAGTGAGCAGGGAACTGGCATGACTGTGGTCTGGGATCAGGGGGACAAGCGGCAATTCTCGCCTTGTTGAGACCTCCTGGACAGAGGTTGCTCACCCACGGGGCACTCAGCCATGTGTGGAGGGCGGAAGCCAGCACAGCTGGTGTGTCTTCCCACTTAAAAATTTGGAAAAAAAAAACACTGGTTCTCTAATTTTGAAAGAAGCAGTCTTATATTGGGGAATGCAGTTTTAAATCTCCTTTTTTTTAAGTGAAGTAGAAAATAAAATACATGTATTTCAATCCTAGGAAAATGCTTAACCAATCTCCAAGTGTCCACTAATACTGGCATCTTTCTCTAATGAATTAAAAAAAAAAACTTTGCCAAAGGACAGTGTTATGATTACTCTTTTATGAACAAACTAGTCGTACTTAATAAAAACAATACTCTTTGACAATTTAACTTTTGAAAATTTATTAACCCCACATGCACACATATGTATTTTAAACTGTCAGCATTTACTATGTGATTTGTTCACAAAAGATAAATTCAGCAAAAGAACGAAAAAGAAACAGACAAACCCCTCTGGCAGGTGTTTGCCCTGCACTCAGGACCTGTTGCTGTGCCCGGCTCCAGGCCGCTCCCTCTGCCCATCTTACAAGACTGTGCATGGACCCCCTGAAACCCCTTGTAATCCGCTAGCAGCCACTAGAAGGAGACGCCATCGTTTCTGAGCTTCACCATGGCTGGGAGGAGAAGCACGGCAGCTGCTCATATGCTGAATAATTTCTGGTTCTCTTTTTTTTTCTTTTTTTTGAGATGGAGTCTCGCTCTGTTGCCCAGGCTGGAGTGCAGTGGCATGATCTGGACTCACTGCAACCTCCACCTCCTGGGTTCAAGTGATTCTCCTGCCTTAGCCTCCCAAGTAGCTGGGATTACACGTGCCCACCAACACACCTGGCTAATTTTTGAATTTTTAGTAGAGACAGGGTTTCACCATGTTGGTCAGGCTGGTCTTGAACTCCTGACCTCAGGTGATCTGCCCACATCGGTCCCAAAGTGCTGGGATTATAGGCATGAACCACTGTGCCTGGCCAATTTCTGGTTATCTTTAAGACAAAATTAATATCGTTGTTGTAATTGTCTTCTTGCTCCTCAGTTCCACCAATTTGCTGTATCCACCGTATTTTAGGGGCTCTGAAATGATAGCCCCCATGACTTGCTCCCCTGGAAAAGGGCTACCTCTTCTCTCACCAATGGTCCCACACCTGGCCGCTTGTTGGAACTTCCTGGGATGCTCTGAGGACACGCTGCTGCCCGGGAGCCACCGCCAGGGATTTGGATGTCATTGGATGGGGATGAACCTGTGCTCAAGGGCGATTTGAAACCTCAGGTGAGTCTGATGATTGACCGAGTGTGAGATACCTGTGCCTGGACAAACGTTTGCACACATCAGGGCTGATTCATTTGCATCCTCAAACACTCAGCCTAGTTTTGCCTGTTAGTTTTAAACTTTATATAAATGGGATGTGTCTGTTTGGGATGCAGTTAACACTGTGATGTGAGATTCATTCATGGTGCGCCTGTTCTAGAGCATGGCTTGGCAGACCTTTTTGGTAGAGGGCCAGATGGCAAATGTTTGAGGCTTTGTAAGCCACCTGTCACCTCTGCTGCACAGTTTTCTTTCCTTCTTTTTTTGCTTTTATAATCCTTTAACCATTCTCAGTTTGAAAGCTATGCAAAAGCAGGCCCCAGGCTGTAGCGTGTGTTGACTTCCTGCTCTAGTTGATTCATTATCATGTTATATTTCCATGTTATGAATATACAAATTTATTCTACTGTTGAAGGATATTGGGGCTGTTGGCAGATTTCGCTGTTATGAAAAACGCTGTTACAGGCAGCATGGAGCATGTCTCTTGGTATACAGTTGTGTGTGTATGTTGGGTACATACCTAGGGATAAAACTGCTGGATGGTGGGGTTATGGTATCTCCACTTTTAGTGGATAAGGCCACACAGTCTCCTGACATGTTTATAGCAATTCATGCTCCCACCTGTGTGTATCAGAATTCCAGTTGCTCCATACCCTCACCAACTCATGGCCTGTCATATTTTCAATTTCAATATTGCTAATGGGTATATAACGTTTATTATCTCATTCTGGTTTTAATTTGCATTTCTCTGATTAGTAATAAGGTTAAGTGTATTTACATAAGTGCATTGGCTCCTGAGAGATCTTTTATAAATCACCTGATCAAGTCTCTAGCAAAGCCTCCCCGCCCCCCCATGTTTTTAGCTCTGTTATTTATTCATTTATTTTTAGTAGAGACGAGGTTTCACCATGTTGGCCAGGATGACCTCGATCTCCTGACCTCGTGATCCGCCCGTCTCGGCTTCTCAAAGTGCTGGGATTACAGGTGTGAGCCACCGCGCCCGTCTGCTCTGTTATTTTTTACTTAATGGTTTATAGTAGTCATTGTACATTTTGAGTGCGAGTCCGTCGTCATTTACATGTGTTCCAAGTATCTTCTCTCACTCTAGACCTCACATTGTACTCTCTCAATGCTTCCTGTGAATGATCAGAAGTTCCTAATTCACGTAGAAAACTTTATCAATCTCTTTCTTCTCTGCTTAGTGCGTTTTTCATCCTGACTTTTAGAAACCCTTTCCTACTTCAAGGTCATGAAGAATGTCTCCTATATTAGCTTTTGGAAACTTTGTTTTAGCTTACAGAGCATGTCTCTTGGTGCACTTGTCCACACATTTTTGCTGGAGTTGATGTTTGCCTGTGGTGTGAAGCAGTGCTCGAGATTTGTTTTTCCTTTTAATGTGAATATCCAATTGGTGTGGCACCATTTATGGAGAAGATCATTACTGGCAGCTTTCAGTATCACTCTTATTATAAATCATGTGTCCATATATGTGTGGGTTTATTTCTGGTTTCTCTCTTTTCTTCCATGGACCATATGACACTGTCTGAATTTCTGTAGCCTCATCATTAGTCTCAAGGTCCAGCACAGCAGCTCTCTTCCCTGATTGTTCTTTTTCATAAAAGATTTGACCATTCGTGGTTCTCTGCATGCCATATACTGGAGTTAGCTTGCCCATGATCATGTTGCTGGAGAAAAATGGTCTTTATTTCTATCTTTTCTTATTCCATATTCATTTACCGTGTGTTTGTTCCCTGGCTAGCACCAGGAGAGTGTTGAACAGAATGGTGATAATTTGGGCATTGTAGTCTCAGTCCCAATATCAAAAGGAAAACTTTCAAATATTTCATGCACAAATGCAGTGATTGCTGTAAGGTTGTTTCTGTGTGTGTGTGTGTGTGTGTGTGTGTGTGTGTGTCCACTCTTTATTACATAAAGATTTCTTTCTAAGTTTTCTAAGATTTTTATGCTGACCAAATTTCAATTTGTATCAAAAGTTTTTCTACTTTATTGAAAGAATCATGTGATTTCCCCCCCTGCCCCCTGCTCCCGAAAATGTGGTGACGTCCATGAATTTAATTTTCAGATGATATGCCAGCCTTATATTCCTGGAATAAACCAACAGGTGTGTACGTAGTTGGTCCCCAAGACCACCCCAAGGTTTGGCGATTTGCTAGGGATCTACTCAGCGTACAGTGATACTCACAGCTCTATGATTTATTACAGCAAAAGGATGCAGAGCATAATCAGCAAAGGGAAAAGGTGCATGAAGTAAAGTCTGGGTTTTGTTGGGGGCTGGTGCTGTAGGCATGCTCTTAGCACATACCGCATTTCCGAGTCCCAGGAGAAAAGCAGGTATCCGGCATATACCATACTGTTTGCATAAAGAAGTTGGGTGCAGTGAGCCACTCTTAGCAGTTAATAGTGGGGACTCTCCTGAAATCCAAGTCCCCAGGTACCAGCCAAGGGCCTACCTTGCAAGCAGGCCTTTTCAAGCACAGTCGTGTAGGCCTGCTGTGTTGACTTTTCCACACAGTGTGATACTCTCATATATCACTGGATTCAGGTTATTGTATCTGGGTTTTGGTATCTCTGTTGCTAAGTGAGATTCACCCATCTTGAAGGTCTATGTCAGCCTTTAGTGCCCATGTTATGCTGACCTCATCAAACATGGCAGGAAACAGTCCTTTTTAATTCTCTCCAAAGGTGTATGCAATATTGGCATTATCTCCTCTTGCTGAACTTGGTAAACTTCATTAGTGATGCCACCTGGGACTAGGATTTTCTTTTTAGAAAGAGTGTAGGGGAGTATTCACATTTTTCATTCTTCTTGAGTCCATTTTAATAACATATGTCTATTTAAAAAATTGTTCATTATCAAAGTGTTCAAGCTTCTTAGCAGAAAGTTTTTCATAATATCTTCTCATCTTTTTAATATCTGTATGATAAAAAATGTTCTAGTTTTTATTCCTGATATTTGTGCTTTCTCTCTGTGGTTGATGCCTGATGTCTGCTACTCCTCTAGGTTTTCCTTTACAATATTTTGGTTTTTTAAATGCTATTTAATAGATTTTTTCTGACTTTTTACCGCTACGACTTATCACTGGTATGACTGTGGGTAGATTACATAAATGCTTTGGGCCGTTCTGATCACTGTTATAAAATAAGGGCAGTGACTTCTACATGAGGCGCTTGTGTCAGATCTATGATGGAATGAATGGAATGTACCTAGCACAATACCGGGTAGACCTTCAATAAAGGCAAGCTGTGATTGTTTTAAAGCTGGCTAAAGGCCAGGCACGGTGGCTCAAGCCTGTAATCCCAGCACATTGGGAGGTCAAGATGGGTGGATCACTTGAGGTCAGGAGTTCGAGACCAGCCTGGCCAACATGGTGAAACGCTGTCTCTACTAAAAATACAAAAATTAGCCAGGTGTAGTAGTGCACACCTGTAGTCCCAGCTTCTCAAGGGCTGAGGCAAGAGAATCGCTTGGACCCGGGAGGCAGAGGTTGCAGTGAGCCAAGATTGTACCACCGCACTCCAGCCTGGGCAACGAGAGTGAAACCCCGTCTCAAAAAATAAATAAATAAATAAATAAATAAATAAATAAAGCCAGCTAAAAAGGAATCATAGGAAAATATATCATACAGCAACAGAACAAAATTAGAGGTGAGGATAAAAAGTTAAAAATGAAGCAAAGGAAAATAATAGACAGTACCATAAACAGAAACCACGAATGAGAAATACATACTTGCTAGAAGCAACACTGATTTGCTTCTAAACTCATTCTTGTCAATCTGGAGTCTGTCCTGTAGGGAACCCTGGGCCACGTGCCAAGGGCTGAGAAAGCTGCAGGATGACGTGGTGCCTCTTCCAAGAACACAGCCATCACTAATGGTTGTGCATGGGGCTCACACTGTCCAGGCACAGGTCTATGCATTTTACGTGAATGATTGCTTTTCATCCTAACAACGGTCCTGTGATATAGATACGGCTGTTATCCTGATGTTACCAGGGTGGGTAGACTGAGGCACAATGAGGTTAAGGACTCTTCCTTATGGCTTTAAAAAATGGAACTAATGAAACACAGAGCCAGGGCTTGAACTCTGGAAGTGCGTCTCCTAAACCAGGGCTCTTAATCATACTCTGCTGTGCTGCCAGGATTTCTTTGAGAGCTTGTTTTACATGAAATCTTACAAAAAACAAATGTTCCATTTAAATAAATGCAGTCGTGTTGTTTAGTGGGATATAAGCTCTGAATGCATTTTGAAGAGAGAATGAAAATGTTGGGACTTTGCACCACCCTGTGGTGCGTTCCCTCTGCGCAGCCCAGACTTCCCGCAGGAGCTCTGCTTTTTTCCCTGTACTTCTGGGACACGGAGGTGGAGAATGTGGATGAGAAAGCCGTCCGTTTTCTTTCAGCCATTATGGCACAATCTGATCCATTCTGTCCGCATTTCCCCAACTTGAACAGATTTTCTTTCAGAGAAAAAGAAGCTGCAAAGAGCTCTACGTCTGAGGACCCTGTAGGCTGAAAACTGCTGATTTAAGAATCTCAAGTTTTAGAGGATGAAAATACCTTTCAATTTTATTTTGTTTATTTTATTTTTATTTTATTTTATTTTATTTTTATCTTTATTTTATTCTTTATTTTTTGGAGAGGGAGTTGCTCTGCATCGGCCCAGGCTGGAGTGCCCACTGGGTGCCGATCTCGCGCTCACTTGCAAGCTCCCGCCTCCACGCGGTGTTCACGCCATTCTCCTGCCTCAGCCCTCCTCTAGTAGCTGGAACTACAGGCCGCCCTGCCACCACGCCGCTAATGTATTCTATTTATTTATTTTTATTTATTTATTTATTTATTTATTTATTTTATTTATTTTATTTTTAGTAGAGATGGGGTTTTGCCATGTTAGCCAAGATGGTCTCGATCTCCTGACCTTGTGATCCGCCCACCTTGGCCTCCCAAAGTGCTGGGATTACAGGCATGAGCCTGGCCTCAATTTTAAATTAATAATTCAACAGAGCGGATTTATCTTTCAACTTGTTAAAGTCAAAACAAAACGAAAACTTGTGAAAAATTACCACTGAAAAGAACCCAGAAAATGAGAAAACATATCATGAAAGAAAGCTCTGGCCTAGATCACGCACGCACCCCTGTGGGTCTGCAGTCACCAACAACACTGAGATGGCTGATGCGTGGTGTTCTTCAGGATGAAGCAAAACTATTGCTCAGGAGGATAGCCATGCTGTCCCTAGTCAAGGCTGCCTTTGTTCACCTCTTCAGCCGGCAACTCTCCAGTGCCCAGTGCACCACCCTTTCTGGAAGTCCGAATGGACTGGATGGCATTGTCTATCTAGAGCGGGACGTGGTCCCAGCACAGCCACTCCCTCTCCATCTCCGCAACCCATCTACCCAGCGGACCTGAAGGAAACCCCACTGACTCCATTGTGTTCTCTTTGTAGATAGAGCCTGTTTTCCTCCCCAACTACACAAAGGACTCAGATTTCCACCCTGGTCTCTGTCTGGCCTGCTGGCGAAGGTGTCTGGACCAAGTGCAACTCAGCCAGCCATGGGAGCTCCTGGCTATGAATGGATCTTTCTGCTGTCCACTTCCTCTCAGAGGGAGATGGACACCCACAGTGGGTGTTGTTGGGTGGGCTCAACCCTCACACTGCCCCTGCCTGTGATGGTCCCTTATACACAGGAGCTCCTGTTTCATCAAATTGCTGTTGTGATGGTTTGTTACATTCTCTCCCTCCAATCAGAGAGGGACTCAGAGGGTTACCTCGGACATAAACTCAAAAGATGGGGTGAGTGAGAAAGTGAGACAACAGGAATGAACTCAAGGGTGAGGAACCCAAGCAGCTTGGGGAGAGGCGAGAGCACAGATCACCCTCTTTCCTCCCCGGGTCCTGTCATCCCAGGTCCCTGCCAGAGGCGGGTGGACCTCACACTGGGCTCTGAGCCTGTGCTTTCCAGAGTAGGGGCCCGATCACCCTCGGCTACCTGGCTGTGGACTGGGATAATATAAAGCCCCTGGCACATCTTCTACTTTGAAAACCTAGAAAATAAAAAAAGACCATTATTTTATACCCCAAAAGACATGCAAAAATAGGGAGAAAAACATCAAATTTTAATTAACTTTTAAGCTCAAGAAGGAAAAAAAAAATGATAGAAATTAAATGCTTTCATCCTATCACTCCAGACTCACCAGGGTACATGGTGACCTTCTATTTGTTCAACTCGGCAAGAATTTGATGGAAAAATTGGTGAAGACTTGCTGTAGCCTCTCTCTCAGCGGTTAGAAACATAATCACATCCATGGCCGGGTATGTGGCTCACGCCTGTAATCCCAGCACTTTGGGAGGCCGAGGCGAGCAGATCACCTGAGGTCAGGGGTTTGAGACCAACCTGGCCAACATGGTCGCTAAAAATACAAAAAATAGTCTCCACTAAAAATACAAAAAAAAAAAAAAAAAATTAGCCAGGCATGGTGGTGTGCACCTGTAGTCCCAGCTACTTGGGAGGCTGAGGCATGAGAATTGCTTGAAACTGGGAGGCGGAGGTTGCAGTGAGCAGAGATCACACCACTGCACTCCAGCCTGGGTGACAGAGCAAGCAAGACTCTCTCTAAAAAACAAAACAAAACAAAAAAAAGAAACATAATCACATCCACAATTCACAGTGCAAAGCAATTATATGACAGCATGACTATTCTAGACATTTCTGGATGTTAGTATCATTGCTGTTGATATTCTCCTTCTTGTTCTCAAACCAGCTCCATGCTGCTCCATGCCAGCGCCTTGCCTGCCTTCTTCCCTCACTCCCTCCCACATTCTAGCCTCTGAAATTCCATGATTCTGCTGTGTCCTGTGCCAGAGGAGGCTGTCTCGTTAGACCAGTGGTTCTCCGATCTGGCCACTCATGAACCTCACGTGGGGTGTGTTTGAGAATATACTCATGTTCCCAGAGATCCTGACCTAAGTGAATGGAATAGGGCTGAGCATCAGGATTATTTAAAGATCTGCAGGTGGTTCTGATGCACAGCCTATTAAAAAGCTGCTGTCCAAGACCCCTGTGTGTGGATGGAATTGCAGGTGGACCCGCCACCCCTCCAGGAGATCTCTGTGTACCAGAATGAAGGGTTTTAGAGTTAATGCTGTGCTGTGGCAACCGGTGCCACCGGGTCCCCGTGCACTGTGGGATGGGCTGACCACGCCCCACCCTTGACGAATTATTTGCCAATTCAGATGTGGTCATCCATGAACCGAAATCTGGACTAGACAAAGTCTAATACAAGGCTACTGTCTCCTATACTCAAATATCCAGAGAGTGGTGTCTTAAGTTCTCATATGTTAAGTTTGGGGAATTTGTCTTCTTCCCTCTGGAAATCTAGATAAGACACAAAGTGAGCATCATCCTGAGGATACCTTGTCCTGGGAAGATTGGAGATTGATGATGTTTCTTTTTCTTTTTTTTTTTTTTTTTTTTTTTTTGAGACAGAGTCTCGCTCATTGTCAACCCCCGCAGGCTGGCACGTGCAAGTGGCTTTGGATCCAGCTCACTGCACGAGCCTCTTGCCTCCTTGGGTTATGCCCATTCTCTGGGCCTCCAGCCTTTCCCCGAAGTAAAGCCTTTGGGAAACTACAGGCACCGCGCAGCTCGCCCGGCCTAATTTTTTTTGTTATTTTTTTAGTTAGAGAGCAGGGTTTCTTCACGCGTGTTAGCCAGGATGGTCCTCGATGCTTTTCCTGAACCTTCCGTGATCCGCCCGTTCCTCGGCCTCACCAAAGTTGCTGGAATTAGCAAGGCTGAGGCCACGCGCGCCCCCGGCCACTGATGATGTTTCTAATGGCTGAGAGAGGGGCTTGGAGATTGGGGACCACGGGGACATACAGGTCTCATCCAGGCAGCTCCTGGGACACCTCTTCAACCAGGCTCTGGCTCTCAGGGACAGAGAAACCCAGCCCAGGGCAAGCCCTCCCCTGGGGGAAACAGCTCAGAGCCCTCAGCACCACCATGCAGAAGCAGTTTCTCTTGCTCCTGGGGAAGAGGCCTGGGGACTTTCCTCTCAAATGCTTACCCTTTACCTGGCTACCTCCAACCAAACAGCAATTCTTCTCATTCAGAAACTTTAGAACTTTCTCCCAGCTACTTTAAATGGCACTTTCTTTGCATCCATCCTCTTTAGGCCTTCAGCTTTCACATATGGGCTCTCCCTTTGTCCAAGTCCTGTGTTGGGGTACAGATATGCCCACAAATGGGGTGAGACACTGTTCAAATAACGGATCATACAATCTGTCATGACACTGGTGTGTGACAGCCTTCAGACACCACTGTGTGTACGTGTCTCTAGAAGCACAGAGGTGAGGCCCCTTACTCACATTTTATAGGACAAAGCATGGAGATAGGAAGGCATAAAAGGAGAATTTAAAAAAATTACCTGCACTGAGATCTTGAACCCCCAGGAACCCAGTGCTCCCCAATTGCTGTGTCCCTCGACACACAGAGGGTGAGGGATCATGACCTGGAGGTGCTTGGGGTATCGGGGGAGCATTGCGCACCCCTGCTCACCCACCAGTCTGGGCAGCTGCAGGGACACCAGGCCTTTGGAGGGGACTGCTGTCTCCAAATCCAGCATGCGGGTCATGGAGGCATGCGAGTCATGGAGGCATGCGTGTCCTCTGTGCACACGAACATTCCTCTCCCTCAATCACTTCCTGACCTCATTTAGACAGGCATGACTCTCTCTCCTCAAAACATACAATCCTTTTCTCCTCTGGGAACTCTGGCTCTGCTGGGGAGCGCTACCAGCTGGATTCTAAAGAAGAGGAGTGGCCGGGCGCAGTGGCTCACACCTGTAATCCCAGCACTTTGGGAGGCTGAGGCAGATGGATCACTTGAGGTCAGGAGTTCGAGACCAGCCTGGCCAACATGGTAAAACCCCATCTGTACTAAAAATACAAAAATTAGTCGGACGTGGTGGCACATGCCCGTAATCCCAGCTGCTCAGGAGGCTGAGGCAGGAGAATCGCTTGAACCTGGGAGGTGCAGGTTGCAGTGAGCTGAGATTGTGCCACTGCACTCCAGCCTGGGCAACATATCAAGACTCAGTCTCCAAAGAAAAAAAAAGAAGTGTTTGCCATTTCCTGGCATCACATGGCCCTGTGGTTTAGTCTTTGGGTTAAAACTGCATCTTCCTCAGTGTGGATGACGGCGGCTGCCTCTGGTGTTGGAGGCCTGCTGAGTTCCTGCGCTGTTCCTGACCTCCTGCTCCAACCACACAGCAGCCCTGTGTCCCATGGTGCCCAAGAGGGGACTGAGCTCCCACAACGAGGCGCTACACCAGGTGGCAGTGTCATGGAGTGGACATGATCCCAGGACTTAAAGGAATACTTCGTATCCTCGTGCAAATACAGCTGTAACATTTTTGTAGAATACTAAATTCAAAAGCATTTTTCTTAGGGAAAAGAGTATTCCAGAGGAACTGGTGTTTGCATTTAGGCCACCTCCGTCTCTCCCCTTTTCCCTGCCCATGATGTCCTCACAGGTGGGAACCCCTCAGTCCCCTCTGACCCAGGAGGTCTTTGGGGGCGATGTACGAAGGAACAGTGTTCAGCTTTGTCTCGGCACTAAGAGAAAGGGCAATGATGGAAACCAGCCCCTGGTTACATTGCGTCTCGCCAAGTGCCAGGGCTATCCTCACTCTCACTTCTCCACTCGGGGTGATTCTGTCCCCCCAGGGGGCAACTGGCAGTGTCTGGAGACATTTTTGGTTATCTCACAAGGTAGGTGCGCCCCTGGCATCTATCGAGTGATGATGGGGTGCTGTGAAACACCCTGCAATGCATGAGGTGACCCCTGCCACAGAGGGTCACCAACTCACCCTGGCAATATTGTCGAGGCTGAGGAGCTCTTCCTGTGGCTGCTGGAACGACCACACACTGGGTGCTTGAAAGCAACAGAGAAGTACTCTCTCCCTTCTAGAAGTCTGAAATCAAGGTCTGAAATCAAGGTCCGTGCTCCCTCTGGTGGCACCACGGGAGAAGCTGTCCCTTGCCGCTCCCACTTCTGCCAGCTGCCGGGTTCCTCAGGGGTGCTGTCCTCACTCCAGTCTCCAGGACCCGCGTCTTAAGGTCTGTCTCTGCTTCGGCTTCACCCTCTCCTCTGTGTGTGCCAAGTCTCCCTCTGCCTCCCTCGGATAAGGATACCCACGGCCGCATCCGGGACCAGGGATAATCTTTCCTCCTTCAGATCTTAGCTTCATCCCATCTGCAAAGCTGCTTTTCCCTGTGAGTTCACATTTACAGTTTCCAGAGATTAGGATATGAGTATCTTTTGGTGGCAGGTGTTACTATTCAGCCAACCACATATATGTTGACAAAATCCCCACAGCACTCTATCAGGTAAGCTCCTAATAATGGCCCCATATTACAGATGGGATAACTGAGGCACAGACAGGTGAAGTCACCCACTCCGTGCTGGGGCTGGGATGGAACCTGGGCTACAGGATCCGGCATTCACCCTGAGTTTCTGCTCAGCCCTGACCGCCTTGGCAGACACAGAGTGGCAATGCAGCTCCTCAAACTCGAGCAACTTCACTTTTTCACGGACACAGCGCTCAAACCCTCAGGACAAGTGTGAAGATCCCAGTGTGGAAGACTCGGATTTAAGAATCACAATCATTAAATCAGGAAGATGTATTTCCGTTTGGATTTTGCAGGATGACTGTGCTTTTATATTTGGTAAGATAATGTAAAACTTCTCATTGATATGAATTTTAAAAAATATGTGACTTGTTGGGAATTTTCCTCCAGAGTGCTGTGTACACCGTCTTGGATCTGAAGGTGGGTTAGTTTGCCGGAGCTGCCGTAACAAAGCACCACGAACCAGGTGGCATAGAACAGTGGAAATTCGTGGTCCCACAGTGCCAGAGGCTGGCAGTGTAGAATCAAGGTGTCGGCATAGTTGGCACCTTCTGAGGCCTGGAGGAAGGATCTGTTCCAGCTTCTCCAGCATCTGGTGTCCCCAGGTGTCCCCTGGCTTGTGACAGTCATCCCCATGTTCCCATGGCATTCTCTCTGATTCTGTACAATATCTTCTTTCCATGCGTCTGCATCCAAGTTTCCCCCTTTTATAAGGACACCAGTCATATGGATTAAGGGCCTGATCTCTTGTATGACCTCACCTTGCCTAACTGCATCTCCTAAGGTTCTATTTCCAAATAAGGTCACTTTCTAAGGTACTTGGGTTTCAGAACTTCGACACAGAAATTTTGGGGGACCACAATTCAACTCACTGCAAAAGAATTCTATATTGAACATTCTTGAGACAAGTTTTACTGTGTCTGTAGAGTAAAAGAAAGTTTTAAGAAAGGTGCAACTTCTCTATGCTTGCTACTTTTGCTTTTATTAATATCACCATTACTTGTGGTTTCATGTCTGAACCCCTTTGGTCCTGCCACAGACCCCAGCTGGCCTCAGCCTCTGTCATCCTCAAGTCCGGGCTGTGGGTGACCATTTAGTAGAGGTCACGGAAGCCTGTGTCCACATCCTCCAGCCACAGATCCTCAGGGACACACCCATTGTTGAATGAGTTACTCATCGTGGTGAGGGAAATGCTTGCCATAGAGAACCACAGGGCTTCTCAGTAAAAGGATGCTATTAAAACCTACTACATCAGTTATTTGCCTGGGCTTGGGGAAGTGGGGGCTTTCAGGGTTGGCATGTGAGATGGGAGTAAGTGTCTTTCAGACCTCTGCCCCAAATATAATCTGACCTGGGGTCAGACCATGCTGGATCAATGACGTGGGACTTTCTGGCCACAAAAATACACTTTCTGGCCACAATGTCCTCAATCAGATAAGAATAGGCCAGGCATGGTGGCTCAAGCCCATAATCCCAGCACTTTGGGAGGCCAAGGTGGGCAGATCACCTAAGGCCAGGAGTTCGAGACCAGCCTGGCCAAAATGGTGAAACCCCAGCTCTACTAAAAATACAAAAATTAGCCAGGCATGGTGGCAGGTGCCTGTAATCCCAGCTACTTGGGAGGCTGAGGCAGGAGGATCACTTGAACCTGGGAGGCGGGGGTTGTAGTGAGCTGACTGCACCATTTCACTCCAGCTTGGGCATTAAGAGTGGAACTCTGTCTCAAAAAAATGAGAATGTTAGCATGTACCTTGCAGGACTGAGTGGAAGAGAGCATGTGAAGTGCCCACAATGGCCCCCAAATTAATGGGAGCTCCTATTTAATCAGATCACCATTGTTGAGTATGTATTCATGCACCTTCTAGTCTCCATGAGAATTTTATGGGTCGCAATGACACACAGAGCAGAGCAGAACAACAGAAAAGTGCATGTGTTGGGACGTGAAATGGGCTGGGGCGAGGCTGGAGCATGGACCACCTGCCCCTGACCTGGGCACATGCAGAAGGGCTGCCTCTTGGGCTCAAGCCCTGGCTGAGGGTTGCTCACCCTCAGGGGTCCTTGTCCATGTGCTGGAACTATGTGAAGTTTAAGGACACACTTGGTGTTTCTTATATCTTACAATTAGACAATTAAACATATCATCATTTTACTCATCACAAATATGTCTAACTTAGGGGAACTAAAATATAAGGATTTTGAAAGATAAAGCAATATAATTCAAAGACATTTAAGCAATGGACCAAACCCCTTAATCTTAAGAGCCTGACCTCTGCAGGGACCCAGAGCATCTCTTCCAATAAAGGTGATACACAAAGAACTGGAAAAGTTGGGCTGTCATCTTTGTAGCATCTACCAGAGAGAAATGCAGTTGCTTCCCATGACTGACAATTGTCTCTGAGTTAAAAACAAAGTGATTGTCCAGCAGCAAAACCATCCTTGTTTATATTTTAATTGTTAATATTGCTACTATCGTTATTTCCTTTTCAGTTCAACTGGATTGGGCACCATTCCCTGCTTGTCTACACTTCACAATTAGCGAGGCAGTCTTTAAAAATATCCAATACCAAGAAGCTCTGCTCCTGCTTAGGCTGTAGAAAGTCACAAGAGATTGTTGCTCCCACCTTAACATGAATAATCTATGAGACTGTAAGTGTTTTGAGCCCATCTGAAAGCGGAGGCTACAAGGCAACCTAGTAAAGTAGATTCCAGGAAGTGACAAGACCCTCTGAAGACAGGGTACATACAAACTCTCTCACCTTGGGCAGGGATGGAAGGAATAGGTGATCACCCTAAAAGTGCTAGGGGAAAACAGGTGAAATTGTAACAACTCTTTTTTTTTTTTTTTTTATTATACTTTAAGTTCTAGGGTACATGTGCATAACATGTAGGTTTGTTACATATGTATACTTGTGCCATGTTGGTGTGCTGCACCCATCAACTCGAAAATGTGGCACATATACACCATGGAATACTATGCAGCCATAACAAAGGATGAGTTTGCGTCCTTTGTAGGGACATGGTTGCAGCTGGAAACCATCATTCTTAGCAAACTATCACAAGAACAGAAAACCAAACACTGCATGTTCTCACTCATAGGTGGGAACTGAACAATGAGATCCCTTGGACTCGGGAAGGGGAATTGTAACAACTCTTAAAGGCTGCCGACACAGGCTAGCATGACAGTGTGGAACACAAGGAAGTCTAGACACAAGGGGTTCCACACTCTTTTGTTAGCTCTTTTCCCTGGATCTCTGCTAGATGCTGGTGAGAAAGATCAGGAGCAGGGCAGGAAACAGCCTTATGAGGAGCCGCAGGAACAAAGCCCATGTGTTTCCCCAGCTCTCCTCTCTCATGACACTATAGCCTCAAGATGCGGAAGAGCTGGAAAGCTCCCTACTCACTGTTCTAAAGCAAAGATTTATTCCCTTGAGGGGAGGGGAGTGTGGAAAATAGGTCAATGGAACATTTCCAACTGAGACACAAAGAAGAAATTAAAAAACAAACAAAAAACACAAAAGAGCATCCAAGACAATATCCAATGATCTAAGCTACCTGTAACTGGAGTCCAGGAAAGGGAAGAGAGAGAGAACAAGGAAGAAGATATATTTAGAAACTTCTCAGCAATGACCTCTTCAGCATTAATAAAATACAACAAACTGCATATCCCAAAAAGTCAGAGAACACAAAGCAGGATATATGCAAAAAAAAAAAAAAAAAAACAACCTTGATGTATCACAGTCAAGCTTGTAAGAAGTGAAGATAAGGAGATCTTAAAGACATCCAGAGAATGAAGAAACATTACATACAGAAAGACAAAGATGTCAATTACAACAGACTTCTCATCAGAAGCTATGTGAGCCCAAGACAATGGAGCAATATTTTTAATACTGAAAGCAAGAAAAACCCCTATCAGTGTAGAATTCTACATTCAGTGAAAATATCTTTCAATAATGAAAATGAAATAAACTTTTTCAGACAAATGAAAGCTTAGGAAAAATGCGACCTGTATCCTGCACTAAAGAAATACGTATGTTCTTCAGGAAGAAGGAAAATAACATGAGTTGGAAATTTGTATGTACACAAACAAACGAAAAAAACTTAAATGATACAGTAAACATATAAGATACCTCTAAAAGGTATGGAAAAGTAGAAAACATTTGATTGTCTAAAGCAAAATAGTAAAATATTGTGTGGCTTATAACATACATAGAAATAAAGTTTAGAACAAAGGAAAGGCAGCACAAAAAATGGGAGGGAATGAACATACAATGTGGTAAAGTCTCTTACCCCATCTGGGAAATGGTATAATATTATTTGAAGGTAGGCCACGGTAAGTTAAAAACGTATATTGTAAGCCCTAGGGTAACCACTACAAATTGAAACAGTGAGTTGTAGTTGATGACTTCAAATAGAACATTTTTTAGAAGAGAAGAGACATAAATCCAACCACATTGATAATACATTAAATGACAATAACCTAAATACTCCAATTAAAAGGCAAAAAGCAAGACTCAACTATTTTCTCTCTACAAGAAATTTACTTTAGCTATAGAACCGTTAAAAGTAAAAGGATGAAAAAAGACCTACCGTGAGAACATTACTCAAAAGAAAGCAGGACTGACTATATCGACATCAAACAGTGTAGATTTCAGAACAAAGAACATCAGGAACAAAAAGGGACATGGCAAATGCTAAAGGGGGCAATTCATCGAGAAGATGGAACAATCCTAAATCTCTATACACCAAATAATAGGGCTTCCAATTACATAAGGCAAAAATGGATAGAATTGAAAGGAGAAATGGACAAATCCAAAATGTTTTGAGTCGTATAAAGGCAAATCCAACCACGTGACTGATGCACGCTGTCCCTGCCACCCATTTTTGTCTCAACTCTCTCCTCCACAACCTAGAGTTTCCCACTAGCCCAGGGCCCTATGTGACATCAAGGGATTATGTGAAGTTTAAGAAGAAAACCAGGGCAGTTTTCTGCAGGATAATCATAATAATAGCAGATATTTCTGGTGTCCTTGTACTGTGCCAGCTATTATTATGTCCTTTGTTTGAATTTCCTCATTTCATCTTCAAAACAATCCTGTGTGTTCAATCCTATTTACTACAGTTTTACAGATGACGAGACTGCAGCACAACAAAGTTGAGGAATGAGCCCAAATCGCCAGGAAGACAGAGGAGCTTAACCGCTAGACAGGGCTACACTGCCCTTCTTTTTTTGTTAAAATATGTAGAAAGGTGATATTTTCAATGTTAAATGCATAAATGTTAAAATAAACGTATCATTTCATAGAATACAAATCTGATGGCATTTTTGAGAGAAATTACGGACATCCTCTTAGGAGAAAGCAAGAAATCTAGGAACACCAAGGATCCAGTCTTGCTCACCTCAGGCTCCCTGAGAGAAGATGCAGCCTTCTGGGCCTTCAGGAAGACTTCTGGAGCAAAGCGTGAAGGATTCAAGGCAATTCCAATGATAAACTCTTAAGTTTTAGGGTCAAAAGTAGTCTTTCAATTGTGATTTTTCATCGCAATGGAGTTTTACATTTTACATTGCAATATAAGTTTTAAACATTTTCTTGTGGAATGGCTACATGGTGCATTTCCAAGGGTCTGCAGACATCTATGAAGAAATACTGAGATATATGGCCAGGCACAGTGGCTCCCACCTGTAATCCCAGTGCTTTGGGAGGCCAAGGTGGGTGGATCGCTCGAGCCCAGGAGTTCGAGACTAGATTGGGTAACATGGCGAAACTCCACCTCTACAAAAAATAAAAATAAAATACTGAGATAAAAGATTCAAGTAAGATAAGATTGTTTGCTTGTTTTCCAATAAGCAAACAAATGTTTAGAAGCACAAACTCCCCACATCAGCATCCTTACTTTTATGATATTATTACTGCTGTTGTTTTCTCTATTTGTCCCAGGTCACACCCTTGCTCTGCCTTGTCCTAATGGGCAGGACAGTGTCTGTCCACTTAGAGCAGAGGCTGTTGATGTGACCTCCTTCCACACTTCTCTCCTTTCTGGCCCTCATCAGTGATATGATCAATCATCATCTTCCCACCTACTGGGCAGAGTCCTGACCTCCAAGCTTGTACTCTCAATGACCTATTTGTCCTCCAAAGCTAGATGATGCTCTTCTATTCTCATGCTCCTATCTGGTATGATCTGATCAAACATTTCATAGCACAGGTGTGTGATTTGTATAAATTAATGAACCTTTCCAGACCTCTGTGTCTTTTATCAAACAAAAGAAACACTCCTATTATTGGTCAAGATCTAACAGGAGCACGAGAAGACTTCTGGCAGTCCCTGGCACATAATAGCCCCTGTACAAGTGCAAGCTCATGTTTAATCAGATCACCTTTGTTTTGCATGTTTTACGCTCACTCTTCATTCAAAGAGGGTTCAGACACACAGTAGCACATATATTAGAACAGCACAATAGAGATTTGGAAAGAGTGAGAAAGGAGAGACAAAGGGAATGAAAACCAGGGTCAGGTTTTCCATGAAATGGACCGGAGGTGAGGCTGGGGTCCACAGAATGTCCACTGTGCAGCCCTGAGCACTCGCCGGAGGGGCTGGGCTGCCTGGGCTCCAAGCTCCTGCCTTGGACGCTGTGCACACGTCCAAGCATGTCCCGGGGGTGCTTGGCCACATTCTGGGCTTATGTAAAGTTACAAGACAGACCTGATGCACCTTATACCTCAAAGTTCCTAAACTTAAAAATGTATACATGAATAAATATCATCTATATCCATATATCAGTTTTTGTATTCAAAGTAGCAGGCATTTAATAGGAAGTAAAATATTAGAACCCCTTACAACTTAAGACACAAGAAGCACAATTCTAAGAAACCTGATGCTTGCACCCCAACCTTGATCCTGTGAACCAGGCCTCTAAGAGTTCCTGGTAGGTTTCCTCTGTCCCCCTCAGAAGGTTTCTGGGGGAACTTGGGGGGATTCGATGGTGACCATGCTTCCTGGGGTATGCTCGCTGGAGGAGTCACTGCCTCGAAGTGAAAACAGCTGGTGAGAAGCATTCCCCTTCCTGCTTATTTCTGTACCAGCTTGTCATCTCTGTTATTGTGCCCCTCTTTCTTCTTCTCATCCACTCCGCAGTTTTGATGCCATTTTGTGCCCTAACCCTCACCACCCCTGGCTGTGTTCCAGCCTCTAGGAGACAAACAATGGTTCTTTCCTCTAGAAAATAATAATGCAACCATGGTGGTGTGTCTGAATTATACCGTGTGTGCAGGGGGTGCTTTTAAAATATGTTGATACTTAGAACCCCTCCCTAGCTATTCTTATTTAATTGTGCTGGTGTTAACTGGTATAGACTTTTAAAAAATCAACCCAATTGATTCTGTTTTATAGCTTGGGTCAAGAAATATTATCCCAGAACAACACAGACCCAATAAGCACCTTGTGTACCACCTCCCTCTTGCAAGACAGACATCCCTAATCAATCACTGTGATTGGCAGAATTCTAAGATGAGTCTCATGATCTCTGTCCCTTGGTGTTACACCTTGAATAATCTCCTTCTCTTCAGTCTGGGGAGAGCTGGTGACTTGCTTCTGGCCAACAGGACATGGCAAAGGTGATGGGCTGTCATTCTCTTCATAAGGTTACATTATCTTCAGGTGGGAGATAGACTCCCCAGCTAGCCTTGAAGAAGCAAGCAGCCATTTTGTGAGCTGCTTCCCAAACAAGTCACAGGTCAGAGGACTGCAGGCACCTCTAGGCACCTGAGGGCTGACCACCTGTGAGCTACTGGAGTCCTCAGCCACACAACCAAAGGGACATAAATTCTGCTCACCATCATGTCAGTGAGCTTGGAAGTGGGTTCTGCCCCAGTCGAGTCTCCAGTTGAGAACTCAGTCCAGTGAGGCCTTGGTTGCATTCTGGTGAGACCCAGAGAACTCAATGAAGTTGTGCCCAGACCCCTGACCCATGGAACCTGTGATATAATAAATGAGCGTTGTTTTAAGCTCTGAGATTTGGGCAATTTGTTATACAGCATACTATATGGATACAGTAATGAATGTCATCACCTAGGACAGGAGGAGGCCCTGCAGTTTTTAGCACTCCAGTCCAGGAAGCTACGGCCACTAGCTAAATGTGGCCTCTGAGATGAAATCTGTTGAAATTTGTATTAGTTTCCCATTATTGCTATAACAAATTACTACAAACTGAGTGCTTAAACAATACACGTGTATTATCTTACAGTTCTGGAGTTCAGAAGCTTGAAATGGGCCTCAAAGGGCTAAAATCAATGTGTTGGCAGAGCTGTAGTCCTTTCTGGAGGTCCTAGAGGAGAACCTATTTTCTTGCTTTTTCCAGTTCCTGGAGGCTCCTCACAGTCCTAGGCTCATGGCCCCTTCCTCCATCTTCACAGCTGGCAATGGCAGGCCATGTCTTCCTCAAATCACTCTGACGTTGCTGCCTCTTCTGTCTCTCTCTTCACTTTTAAAGACCCTTGTGACTGACTTCATTGACCCACTTGATAATCCAGGATACTTCTCCTGTCTTAAGGCTTAACTAATTCCCCTTTGCTATGTAACTGAACATACTCAAGGATTTCAGAGATTAGGACATGGACTTTTGGGATGCCTTCTACAGCACCCCACACCTGGATAAAGAATGTACTCATCCCCCTTTCACTGCACAATCCCTGCCCCCAGAGGGCTTGGCCTGCAGCTTTATGCCTGTTGTCCCAGCATAATCATTAGTAGCACCTCACTTCTCCAAAATGTCTATAAATTATATTGTCGCCCTTTTTGAGTACTAGGAGTTCTCAACCTTAATATAGCCAATGATTCCTTAATAACGTCAATATCCAGTTAATGCTGCATTCCTCTGATGGTTCCAAGTGATTTTTTTTTTATTTTCAAATCAGGACCCAGATAAGCTTTCATCCCAATTTGTTGATGTTTCTACAGTCTCTTGATCTGTAATCAATAATCCCTTTCAATATATTGTGAACAAAAGTTCTCTGAAAAAGAATTTGGAGGAAAGAGACTTTATTTTAGTGAATAGTTTGCAAACCAGAGAGTCACAGCCTTCAGTGTAAAATGAAAGATGCTTTACAGAGAACACAGGAAGGGTTTTGCTTTTATAGAGAAAGTTCTCAGACAGGTGCATTTATGTAAAAAAAGGATTCAAACAAGCTTAGTGCTGATTAGTCAACACAGCTGAGTTCTGATTGGCCAATATAACTGAATCCTGATTGGTCAAGCCAGGTGGGCTCTGATTAGTTGGCTGGTGTTAGCTCTGAAAGTCACAAAGTGAAACAGCGGTGTGGGTTTTTGGGGAACTTAGAGTATGTGCGTGGCCTCTACTGAGGAAATGACTGCCTGGCTCTATTTGAAATTTAGGCCCAGTGAGCCACTCAGGATCCTCTTGAAGGACTGACTCTTTCAGGTTCACATTTGTTCACACTTGGTTTTAACAAAATCAGATCACTTGTCCAGAAAGTTTCCCACATCTGGACTTTGCTACCCACACCCTGTGTGGTTTTTGTGTTTGTTTGTTTGTTTTTGAGATGGAGTTTCCCTCTTGTTGCCCAGGCTGGAGTGCAATGGTGTGATCTCGGCTCCCTGCAACCTCCGCCTCCCAGGTTCAAGCAATTCTCCTGTCTCAGCCTCCCAAGTAGCTAGGATTACAGGTGCCCACCACCACACCTGGCTTTTTTTGTGTGTGTGCGTGTGTATTTTTAGTAGGACAGGGTTTCATCATGTTGGTCAGGCTGGTCTCAAACTCCTGACCTCAAGTGATCCACCCACCTCAGCCTCCCAAAGTGCTGGGATTATAGGCGTGAGCCACTGTGCCTGGAGCTCCAGTGTGGTTTTTAAACACACACTACTGCTGCTACTTCTTCTTCTTCTGTTTTTTGTTTGTTTTTTTTTTTTTTTTTTGACAAAGTCTCACTCTGTTGCCCAGGCTGGAGTACAGTGGCGTGATTCTGGCTCACTGCAGCCTCCACCTCCTGGGTTCCTTGCCAAAGTAGCGACCACAATCCATGTGCTGGGAGTATGCATTGCTACTGCAGTGATCATTGTTTCTAGGCCTTTTCAGATGATAAAACTAGGAAATATAAATATACATATATATGATAAAATAGATCCTGAGTTTATGCTGATCCTTTATAATTAGATTTGGAATTCTTGGGATCTTACTGAACCTCATTGATCTCACATCTGCATCTTCTTCCTCCTATTCTAAAGACTCCAGCAGCCAGTGGCAAAGTAATTATCCCATTGCTTTCTCTTGCAATCTACCCAAGACACTGCGAGAATAGAACACAGCATTACCAGCAAAATTAGTGTCACTACAATCAGCTTAGGTTTGTGTGTGTGTGTGTTTTTTTTTTTTTTTTTTTTTTTGATGTAACTTACTAGGAACATACAGTCAAATATCTGTGTTTTAAAGTCAGCCAAGAGAGTCCCTATGTCTGGCTATTCTACCAACTTGATATAGTGTTAAGTTTAGTTGTTTCAGCTTGACTGCAATTATTAGGGATTGCTTTTTTTAAAAAAAAATTATATATAATTTTATGAATTAATCTTACATAATTATAACTGACTTTACATAATTATGTCAAAATATTTGCATGGCTCTAGAGTCATGTTTACTGACAGGATATACCCTGAGCCGTCCAACTCCCATTCCTGCCCCTTCTACCCTGGTCCTTGACTCTTTCTGCAAGTAGATATATTTTTAACATTTTTGGTTTATTCTTCCTTTTAAAAAGATAGGCCAGGCGCAGTGGTTCACGCCTGTAATCCCAGCACTTTGGGAGGCCGAGGCAGGCAGATCACGAGGTCAGGAGATCGAGACCATCCTGGCTAACACGGTGAAACCTTGTCTACTAAAAATACAAAAAAATTAGCCGGGCGTGGTGGTGGCGGGCGCCTGTAGTCCCAGCTGCTCAGGAGGCTGAGGCAGGAGAATGGCGTGAACCTGGGAGGTGGAGCTTGCAGTGAGCCGAGATCGCGCCACTGCACTCCAGCCTGGGTGACAGAGCGAGACTCCGTCTCAAAAAAAAAAAAAAAAAAAAGGTTGTCAAGTGTGTTTCTGTCTTAGTCTGTTCAGCCTGCTATCACAGAATATTGTAGACTAGGTGGCTTATAAACAGCAGAAATGTATTTCTCAGAGTACTGACCTGGGAAGTCTGAGGTCAAGGCACTGGCAGACTCAGGGTCTAAGGAGGGCAACTTCCTCATTCGTAGATGGCCGTCTTCTCACGGGGTGAAAGGGGAAGGGAGCTCTCTGGGGTCTCTTTTCTAAGGGCACTAATTTCATACATGAGGGATCTGCCCTCATGGCCTCATCATCTCCCACTTCCAAATACAATCACATTGGAGATTAGGTTTTAAACAGAAAGTTTAGAGTGGCACAAACTTCAGTCTGTAGCAGCACACACACACACACACACACACACACATATCCCACCTTCTTAGATAAATAGAATGTCATACAGCTGGGTGCGGTGGCTCATGCTTGTAATCTCAGCACTTTGGAAGGCTGAGGCAGGTGGATCACCTGAGGTCAGGAGTTCAAGACCAGCCTGACCAACATGGTGAAACCCTGTCTCTACTAAAAATACAAAAATTAGCTGGGCATGGTGGCGCATGCCTGTAATCCCCAGCTACTTAGGAGGCTGAGGCAGGAGAATCCCTTGAACTCGGAAGGCAGAGGTTGCAGTGAGCCAAAATCATACCATTACTCTCCAGCCTAGGCAACAAGAGTAAAACACAGTCTCAAAAAAAA
>NW_016810038.1:2432816-2471412 GCF_001698545.2 Rhinopithecus bieti | reverse complement strand
AAAAAAAAAAAAAAAAAAGCTGCAGTGATTAGCCTTATACAAATACCTTTTTATATTTTTGCCCATGAATCTTTAGAATGAACTCTTAGAAGTGGGATTGTTAGGTTAAAGGATAAAATGCATATACCATTTTTTCTTTAAAAAAAAAAAATGTCGGCAGGGTGCAGTGGCTCACACCTGTAAGCCCAGCACTTTGGGAGGCCAAGGCAGGAGGATCACTTGAAGCCAGGAGTTCAAGACCAGCCTGGGCAACATAGGGAAACCCTGTCTCTACAAAAATAATAAAAAATTAATGGAGCGTGGTGGTGTATATCTGTAGTACCAGCTACTCAGGAGGCTGAGGTGGGAGGATCACTTGAGCCTAGGAGGTTGAGGCTGCAGTGAGCCGTGATTGTGCACAGCACTCCAACCTGGGTGACAGAGGAAGACGCTGTTTCAAAAAAAAAAAAAAAAAGAATAGACATGCTTTCTCATTATATTTTTCTTTCCCACCAGCGATGTATAGGAATGCCTATTTCACAGTGTTGTCAACAGAGAATGAAGTCCACCTTTTGGATATGAGACAAATGGACTAAAGAGAAATTATTTATTAATTAATTTTAATCAGGATTTCTCTTATTCCGAGCAAGCTTGGACCTCATTTTGTTTATTGAGGGCCATTTGCAATTTTTGGTGCCCTATTCTTAAGCTCCTTCTATTGCCTGACCATCATCCTTCTCCCATGCATAGACTATTTCACCCCCGTGCAGACCTGCCATCTAGGTATTGGGAGACTCACATGCTGGATTTGGGGAGTTGCTTCCTTGAGCTGCACCTTAAAACTTCCCTGTATATTCTGCATCTTGTAGAGATATATAGATCAGAAGTTCACTAGAGGCAGCTCACTTTGGTTTTGTTTTTTGTTTCTTAAAGTCTGAGGCACAGCGATAGCATTTATTTAATTCATATTATTCTATAGGTAATTTTAATGACATTTTTCAATTTTCCACATTTATAAAACGTTGCCATTCATAAATCTTGAAGTGTGAAGAACTAATTTTCTCTAATCATTAAATATTAGTGATTATTATCACATCTATTTATTTTTTAGTTATTATTATTTTAATTTCCATACGTAATTGGGGAAAAAGTGGTGTTTGATTACGTAAGTAAGTTCTTTAGTGGTGATTTGTGAGATTTTGGTGCATCCATCACCCCAGCAGTATACGCTGCACCCTGCACCCTGCACCCTATTTGTAATCTTTAATCCCTCACCCCCTTTCCACCCTTTCCCCCTGAGTCCTCCAAGTCCATTGTGTCATTCTTATGCCTTTGCATCCTCATAGCTTAGCTCCCACTTATGAGTGAGAACAAACAATATTTGGTTTTCCATCCCTGAGTTACTTCACATAGAATAATAGTCTCCAGTCTTATCAAGGTCGCTGTGAATGCCATTAATTCATTCCTTTTGATAGCTGAGTAGTATTCCATTTTATATATATGTGTGTATATATGTGTGTATATATATGTGTATATATATGTGTGTATATATACATATATACACACACACACATATATATATCAAAGTTTTATATATCTATAAAAACATATCAAAGTTTCTTTATCCACTTGTTGGTTGATAGGCATTTGGGTGGGTTACATGTTTTTGCAATTGCGAATTGCGCTGCTATAAACATGTGTGTGCAGGTATCTTTTTGGTGTAATGACTTGTTTTCCTCCGGGCAGATGCCCAGTAGTGGGATTGCTGGATCAAATAGTAGTTCTACTTTTGGTTCTTTAAGGAACCTCCACATTGTTTTCCATAGTGGTTGTGCTAGTTTACTTTCCCACCAGCAGTATAGAAGTGTTCCCTGTTCACCACATCCATGCCACTTTGTAGGGCATCTTTCCTAGGTGGGCTTTGCTCCGCAGGGCGTGTGGCTACATCATTTCACGTTCAGTGATGCTGAACATGGGCAGCTGGTTTGCCCAGTGGTGGCCTGGGCCTGGCAGAGCCAGTGTCATGGTCCCACCAATATTTCACTTCCACAGTTGAGCATCCATTGATAACTCTTACCTAGATCTGTCACTCCCTTTGAAATTATTAGCCAGCATTCTCTCTTACCACCAGTTTAGTTACCCTGAGACTTTCATATAGGAAAGTCCAGATAACTATCTTATTCTTTCTTGTTATTTATCATTTTTCAGAATAATGCAATGAAGGGTAGTATTTAGAGGGTAAAATCTGGCTGTTAGGTGTGTGCTCATTTTAAAGTATTGCTAAGTTTTATCTTTCTAAAGCATTTTAGTAGACAGAGAATGAAGAAAATATCAAAAAATATCAATTTAACCTCATAATATTTCTTTAAAATATTTCTGTTTTTAGAAATATTGATATGTTGATATTAATTGATACTTTCAAATTCAACTGTAAGATTATAAGGTATTCCTCAATTTCTTTAACATTTTCACTTCTTTTCTCTTTAGGCTGAGAATTTTGGTTCCTAACAATATTAACATAATCACTTGCTTGATCCTATAACTGTTTCAAAATAACCATGCCAATCATAACTCATTTTAAATTTTAGGTGTTTTCCTTTTAGAATACATCCTATTAGGCATATCTCACAAAACTGTGTTTTAAAGTCAGTTGAACCCATTATACTCTCCATGTGGTGATGCTGCCACCAATCTGATAGAATTTTAGATTCATTTGTTTCTTTTTGTTTTCAAATTTCAGATTGCTTTTCTACTCGTATTTAATATGGTTTTGTAGTTATACAAAGACATGTACATGGTTCCAAAACCAACATTATATAAAAATTACATTCAGAGAAGTTTGCATCCTCCCTGTCTCCTCCATTCCAATCCATCTCTCTGCCACGATTCACCATTTACTAGATTTTGGCTGGTCTTTCCATTGCTTATTTCATGATGCAAGGGACTAAGTAAATCCATTTATATTTCTCTTTTGCATGATTTTTACATATTTTTTCCAGTGTTTCTTTGTGGAGAGTCTTAGAAGTAGGATCAATTGGCAAAGAATAAATGCACATGGAATTTTCTGGTGAGTTGCCAAGTTCCACTCTCTCAGGGATTTGCATTCTCACCAGACAGATAAAAGACTGACTGTTTCTACACAGTATTATCAGCAGAGTGTGCAATCCAAGGACTGAGCTTTTTTCTGTTTAATAAGTGGCCATTTTAAGTTGTATTTCTCATTATTAATAAAGATGAGCGTCTTTTCATACAATTGAGGGTCATTTACGTTTCTTGTGGATTCTTTGTTTATATCTTTTGCTTGATTTGAAAAATTTGATTTTTGGTCGAATTCTTTTTTACTTATGACTTTACAATTGCGAATTGTGCTGCTATAAACTTTACAATTGCGAATTGTGCTGCTATAAACATTATATCTGTATAATACAGATATAATGATTTTGAGATTGTTCCATGTTTTATGTATTAACATGTTATTTATTTTTATAGCTGAGTAGATTTGGACATGCCACAATTTGTTTGTTGCTAGTAGTTGGAGATTTGAACTGCTTCCAATTTGGGTCTATTAGGAATAGTTCTGAACATAAATAATTCATATACCCTTGTAAGTGTTTGTGTGTGTCTGTGTGTGTGTGTGTGTGTGTGTCTATGTAATCTTCATTTCTCCTGGGTAAGCACCTAGCAACAGAATCATGGGGTGGGTGACTAATGCATGTCTGACTGTAGAAGGTGATCAATGAATGAATGACTGTATAAGGTGATCAATGCCTGTTTGACTGTACAAGTTACTGCCATGCTATTTCCAAGGGGCTACACCATTTTGCATTCTCATCAACAATGTAATGGATCTATTATTAATTTTCAAAGAGCAACACAAACATATTTACAAATTAAGTTTTGATTTCCCACACAGTAGAATATCTCGATCTATCTACAGCATATAAGCACATATCTATCTCCTGCATAAACCAAAGCTTCTCTTGATCCTCAACACATTTGAAGGGTGCAAAGCGGTCACAAACCCCACTATTAGGAACTACTGTTTCAGAGCAGCATTTAGAGATGGAAGGTGTCTGTTTTCTAGCAGCCGCAAGGGGTACCCGTGATCACTTCTGTGTTTCTCTAACTGAGCAAAGTTCATTTTAAAGGACACACATCCTCAGAGACCCCTGGAACATGTCCCAGGGCACCACCTGAAAAGCACCAATTCAATAATATAAAATTCTGGACTATAAAAATCTCTTTCATGGTGCATTAACACTGCTGCAGCAGGGTTTTGTCATTAGGCGCTAAAGCTGTTTTTTTGTGTTGTTTGTTTGTTTGTTTTTGAGACGGAGTTTCACTCTTGTTGCCCAGGCTGGGGTGCAATGGTGCAATCTCGACTCACTGCAACCTCCGCCTCCCGGGTTCAAGCAATTCTCCTGCCTCAGCCTCCCAAGTAGCTGGAATTACAGGCATGCGCCACCACACTCAGCTAATTGTGTGTTGTTTTTTTTTTTTTCTGATAGAGATGGAGTTTTACCATGTTGGTCAGGCTGGTCTCTAACTCCTGACCTCAGGTGATCTGCCCACCTTGGCCTCCCAAAGCACTGGGATTACAGGCGTGAGCCACCGCGCCTGGCCTAAAGCTGATTTTTATTGTTGCTGTTTTGTATTTTCATCACAAACTGCAAAAGTAAAATTTTCTACTGCCCCTCCTATCCCCAATATTCCCCATGTCCCCAATGGGTGTGAAAATGCAAATTTCAAAAATGTGAAGTTGCACAATTCAGCATCCATAAGGTAAAAACAGACCAATTGTTCTGGAGCAACACAGCCTGTGTATACTTGCTACAGGTCACAGCCCTCAACCCTGCTGTGTGGCAGGCAGCCCCTCCATGGACGGAGGGCACTAGAAGAGGCCCGGGGACCTCTATCTGCAGCCCATGTGCTCGTCCCCAGCTAGGCAGACCCAAGGCAGGACTCTACCTGGATGAGGGCAGCTCCTGAGCTGTGCAGTCTGGGCCCTCCCCGTGCACCTGTGCCCTTGCAGATGAAGAAGGCGGCTCTGCCTGCAGCGCGGGTGCCATCCAAGGCCAGAGCCAGGGCCAAGGTCTGCACAGTGGGGAGTCCTCAAAGCAGGTGAGGACCTGAAGTATATGGGCTGCAGGGCAGGCAAACCCCCAAATTGGGGTTTAGCCTGAAAAGGTTCTTAGCTTTACCCAGGAAATAATTCAGGGCTGAGCTGGAGGCATGGTGGTAAGCTCTGTGACTACTCATACAGAGCAGGGCTACCCACCAGGCAGTGTGTGGAGAGCAGCAGCTGTGGGGCAGTGCTGCCACCATATTTATACCCACTTTTAATTACATGGTAAGTACGGGGCAGGTTATTCAGAAATTTCTAGGAAAAGGGTGGTAACTCCAGGTGTTGCTATGGCAACGGTAAACAGTCATTGAGCTGGTGGGCGTGTCTCATGCAGATGAGCTTCTGCCTATTCCATGTTTCAGCCAGTCATCACTCTGGTTGGGAGTCCAGTCCCGCCTCTTATATCACATTCAGACCCATCAGCTTCAGGCGCTTGTCCAGGCTACCTTTGTTGGATAGAGGGCGACAGCAGCTCAGAACGGCACATACACTAGGGCAGGGGTGCAGAGAGGTGCAGTGCAGCGGGGCTGGATGGTGGGAGAGGGGGATCTGGGCAGGAAGTTGACCCCACCAGGCTGGAGCGCAGGTCACCCATGGTCCCGGCTCCACCCAGGTGGACGCTGCAGGCTCTGAGCCCTGGCTCAGTCCGAGAGTCACTCACCCACCTCGGGGGACTGGACCGGCCCCAGGTGACAGGAAGCTGGGTGCACACCTGGTGCCTGGTCAACCTGGAACATTTGAACATTTCAATATCCATTTCTATTTTTTTAAAACAAGCATCCCCCTCTGTCAGTCATTAATATAGAATCACGATGGAGCGATGACTACGTAAAATTTCCATGACTTTTGGAAAGTTTCCATGAGTTTGGAAAGAGCCACCCAGGGAATCTCCTCTCCCGCGTCCGCAGCCCGCGCCTTCTGCGGGCTCTATACTTGCTACAGGTCACAGCCCTCAACCCTGCTGTGTGGCAGGCAGCCCGTCCATGGAGGGAGGGCACTAGAAGAGGCCCGGGGACCTCTATCTGCAGCCCATGTGCTTGTCCCCAGCTGGCGCATTTCTTCCAGAGAATACGGATCCGAATTCTTACAGCGGAGCCTCGGCCGCAGTCTCTCCAGCCGCCGCCAGAGGGAAACCTGATCCCTTGCAGGATTCCTAGGGGCTCCCAGAGAAGCCCCAGGTTGTGCTGCTGCCTGCTAGTTCTGGGATGGGTGAGCCTTGGGATATCAAAGAGAATAGAAAGTCATTCTCCATGCGTCCTCCTCCAGCTCCACCGGTGCTCAGCATATGGTCAATCTGGTTTAAAACTGTCCCCCTATAGCCTGCTTTTTTTCCTTAAAGAATCTTCAAGCAAATCCAGGACTTTGTATGGCTTCACTTGTAAATAATTCAATATATCTCCCCTCAAGAAAAGACTTCTTAAATACTTTACGTCAACAACTGTGTCATCCTCACACCTCACAAAATTGCCGTCAATCCCCTGCTGTCATATGATGACCAGTTTTCAGCTTTTAGGGCTTCTAGGAGATCTCATAAATGCCTCCTGGCAACCGACTTGCTCAGACTCATTTCCAGACGAGACCGGTTACCAAAACACCAGGGCCTGCTGCTCAGGGCACAGGAAGCCAATGGCTGAGACCATGGGTATTGCCAGGGAAGAAGGCTTTAAGCAGGTACGAAAGGTAAGGAGATGGGCTCTCAGTCTCAAGTCCATCTTCCCGACAGACTAAAATTAGGGGTTTATATTGTAGGGAAGAAATGTAACAATGTGTGGGAAAACAGGAACTCAGAAGGAGCCAGGAAGCAATCATGATACATGAGGTGCCTGGCATCTCCTCCTATGGACATGGTGATCTGGCGAGTTTCAGTTCTTTAATACTTTTTGAGAGGCCTGGAGTCCTTTACTGAGGAAGGAACTCAGATAAAACAAATGTAAGTTTCAAGCTTTAAGACCAGAAGGGTCAATTTTATACATATATATATATATATGTATATGTATATGTATATATAAAAATATTAAATATGTATACGTGTATATATAAATATTAAATATATGTACATATATACACACACACACACACACATATATATATAAAATTGTCTATGGGCTGGGTGTGGTGGCTCACGCCTGTAATCCCAACACTTTGGGAGGCCGAAGCAGGTGGATCAGGAGGTCAGGAGATTGAGACCACCCTGGCTAACACGGTGAAACCCTGTCTCTACTAAAAAAAAATACAAAAAATTAGCTGGGCGTGTTGCAGACGCTTGTAGTCCCAGCTACTCGGGAGGCTGAGGCAGGAGATTGGCGTGAACCTGCGAGGCAGAGCTTGCAGTGAGCCGAGATTGTGCTACTGCATTACAGCCTGGGCGACAGAGCGAGACTCTGTCTTAAACAAAACAAAACAAAACAAAAAACAACTGTCTATGGGACTATCGGGTCGCCTTCAGACCCATACATTTATATTTGTTGGATAATATATTTCTAAAGTGTCTGTTTACATGTGGGGCTCCTTTCTTCCTCTCTCTCCTTCCTTCCTTCCTTCCTTCCTTCCTTCCTTCCTTCCTTCCTTTCTCTCTTTCTCTCTTTCTGACAGGGTCTTCCTGTGTTCCCCAGGCTCCCAGGCTGGTATGTGGTAGTGCAATCTCCGCTTGCTGCAACCTCCGCCTCCCAGGCTCAAAGTAGTTTTTGTAGAGACAGGGGTTACCATGTTGCCCAGGCTGGTCTTGAACTCCTGGGCTCAAGGGATCCACTCACCTCAGCCTCCCAAAGTGCTGGAATTACAGGCATGGGCCACTGCACCTTGCCCCTTCCTTTCTTCATTGTTTGCTCATGTGTCAGCTGTTGGGTTTTTGTGTTGTTTTGTTTTCTGTGTGACATTTATGTGGTGAGCACATTTCATACTTACGTTAGAGGGCGTCTGGGTGTGAGATAACCGCCCCAACACCCCTGTATTCCTGGGAACCCGTCCTCGCAACACCAGGTTGGGTCCTCTGGGAAAGCCTGCAGATGGATCAGGGATGCATTCCTGTTGCTCCACCCAGAGGCAGGAGGGTCAGGCTGTGTCTGTTTCTGGGCTGTTGTGATTGTCAATGCAGTTGGATCCTTCATTATCCGTTCACCATCCACGTTGCTGCTCATGGGGTCAGCAGCCATTCATGAACATTGCCAAGTTCCTTCCTTTCACAAGAAATTGCAAAATGGTGACGTTCTATTTGTATCATTCCTTCAGCATTTATAAGCCAGATTCTTCTATTTATAAGAATTAGAAGAATGTTTTCTCATCAGTATTTGGTTTTTCTGGCATATGGTTTGGATAGGAAAGGTGGGATCAATGCTTTTCATTCCTTCAAGTTACATCATAAAGAGGTGGTGTTCGAGCATTTTGAAAATCCTTCTTAAAATTACAAACTCACATTCTTTTCTAAAATTGATGTGTTTCAGTCACCTGCCACCGTCATTCTTCTGGATGGTCCATGTCCTCACCCAGGCCAGGGGAGCTTCTCCAGGTCAGCTCCTGCACCCTTAGGCTAGCACCCCAAAGGTAGAGAGTGTCCTTGCCTCCTGGTTGACAAGATGCTCCTGGCTTAGCTTACGCATTTACTGCCCCAGAGTGGAATCAGCCCTTTCTTCCAGGAGACCTGGTCCATATCTGTGGGTTCAGTGAGGGTGGAATAGAGACAGTGAGGCACCCCCAGCCTGAAGCACCTGGCAGAGAACAGATCGCTACGAACAGATGATCATACATTAATCAAATTGCCATTGTTACACACTCACTGAAACTCCTTCCTGCACAGAAAAGGCTTCAGAGCCTCACCATGGTCCCTGAATTTGAGCAGCGGAACAGAGATTTGCAGTGGGTAAGACAGGGGAAGCACAGAGAGCAAAACAAGAATCTGGACATGAAGGGGTCTCAGGCGTGAGGCTGCTGCACGACCTGCCAGCCCCAGTCCCAGGCCCTCCTGTGGGTCCCTGAGTCCCAGTACCTCTGATTGGGCTGTTACTACCTGGGCCCTTGGCTGGGTGCTGGCCACCTGTGAGGCCACGGATGAACCTTGGGCTCTCCTCACTTGTAGGAAAATAATTGGAACACCACTGTTCTACCCAAATCCACATCCATACAGTTGAGAAGAAAACGTGAAACTACACTTTTAAGGGGGAAGCAAAGGACCATGGATAGATGTTGGATTGTACCGCACAGGGGGCTGCCCTCCTCCTCCTCTGCAACGTCCTCGCTGGCCTCCCCCATTTTCAATGGGATTGTGTCCCAGTGTTGGAGAGATCTGGAGGACGTTTTGTCCAGCAAGTGCCAAGGGAAAATATAATTTAGGAAATTTTCAATGCCCATGAGAGTCATGAAAGATAAGCAACAGTGCTGCCCAGGACAGCCACAATTCCTGCTGGATTGTGACTGTAATTGACATTCTTATCACGGGTCTCCATCACAGCTAGCTGCCATCACTGGCATTGTCCTGCTGTGTTCTAGAATCGACACAATGCATCTGCCTTGACCCTCAAGCCCTCATTCTACCCTGAAGCTCACCATCCAACAACCAGCATGTGTGTGAGGCCACTGCTCAGCCAAATCCACAGGCTGTGCAGTCTCAGCTCCCAGAGCTTTGCCCAGCGCACTGTCCAGCAGCCCTGGACACCTCAGCCCCAGGTGCATCTGAGTCCTCCCTCACGCTCATCACACAGCATCACCAAGCCACCTCCAACCTCTCTCCCTGGAGCCCTTGGGAGGACTCATGACCTTCCAAGTTGCTCTGCAATGGATTAGAGGTGGCATCTTAATGAGCCCTTTTGCTCTCTTGCACCTAGACACCTGGATGTGATTTTACACTCCAGGGCTTGTCGCCCTGGAAACACAGGTGTGACTGAGGCAAGAGCTAGCGCAGGGCAAGGAGCGCCAGAGAAACTCACACACAGGTGTTTCAGCTCTGACCCAAGGCTCAGTCCTGGCCTCTCAAATTGCTGTGTGTCCCTCTGGTGGTTACCAGAAAAATGGCAGGGCTTCTGCTTTTACACCCAAGGCTCTTAAAGGGAGAAGAACCTGCAGCAGGTTCCCTGAAAGGGCTGTGCAGGGGACGAGAGAGGCTTGGCCAGCAGAATATTGATGGTGCAAGCCTCTTCATCACTGATAGTGCCCCTTGTAAACTCATAAAAATGATGAAGCATTTGTGTTTTGCCTTGGGCTCAATTCTCAGCTTTTGTTTTAATATAAAAGCATCAATTTCTCCCTGAAATCTAGTAAAATGTCCTAGGAAAATGTGTGGTTTTTATGTGAGAGCTGCACTAACACCCAGCCCTCAGCTCAGGACCCTGTGATGACAGAGGCTGGCCTGGAAAGGACACAGCTGAGCTGGGAGCAGGTGTGTGCTTGCCTGAGCCCTTGCCCCACTTCCAGATCCTGCCTGATTTTCCCTGTTAGAATGGCTATGATCAAAAAGACATCAGATAAGTGTTGATGATGATATGGTAAAAATGGAACCCTTGGACTCTGCTAGAGAGAATGTAAATTGGTATAGCTACTATGGAAAATATTTATGGATTTTCCTCAAAAAATTAAAACCAGAACTACCATATGATTCAGCAATCCTCCTTCTGGTATATATCCAAAGGAAATGAAGTCAGAATGTGAAAGAGATATCTGCACTCCCATGTTGATTGCACCATTATTCACAACAGCCAACACATGAAAAGAACCCACGTGTTCATCCACTGATGAGTGGATCAAGAAAATGCTGTAGACATATATGACATGGAATACTATTCAAACTTAATAAAGAAAGACATCCTGACCTTTGCAATAATATGGATGAACTTAGAAGACATTATACTCAGTGAAAGAAGCCAGGCAAAGGGAGAAAAATACCGCACATTCTTCCTTATATGTGGAATGTAAAAATGCGGAAGTTGGGCCAGGCGTGGTGGCTCACACCTGTAATCCCAGCACTTTGGGAGGCAGAGGCAGGTGGATCACAAGGTCAGGAGATCAAGACCATCCTGGCCAACATGGTGAAACCCTGTCTCTACTAAAAATACAAAAAAATTAGCCAGGCGTGGTGGCGGGCACCTGTAGCCCCAGCGATTTGGGAGGCTGAGGCAGGAGAATCACTTGAACCTGGGAGGTGGAGGTTGCAATGAGCCAAGATAGCGCCACCGCACTCCAGTCTGGCGAGAGAACACAACTCCGTCAAAAAATAAAAATAAAAAATGCTGAAGTCATAGAAGCAGAGAGTAGAAATGGGGGTACCCAGGGGCAGGGTAGAGGGCAATGGGGAGATGTTAGTCAAAGGATACAAACCTTTAAACAGGAGAATTAATATCTGGAGATCTGTTGCACAGCATACTGACTACTGTTAATAAGATGTAATGCATACTTAAATTGCCAAGAGAGCAGATCTTAAGGTCACCACACACAAAAATAAGTATGCAAGGTGATGGATGTGTTAATTAGCCTAATTTAATCATCACATAATGTATACATGTGTGCATGCATCGATACACCACCTTGTACACCATGAATACATACAATTTCTATTTGTCAACGAAAATTTCATAAAGCTGAATATAAAAGGCAAGTGGGCCCAGGTGTGGTGGCTCATGCCTGTAATCCCAGCACTTTGGGAGGCTAAGGAGGGCAGATCATCTGAGGTCAGGAGTTCGAGACCAGCCTGGTCAACATGGTGAAACCCCGTCTCTACAAAAAATACAAAAATTTGGCTGGGCGTGGTGGCTCATGCCTGTAAACCCAACACTTTGAGAGGCCGAGGTAGGTGGATCACGAAGTCAGGAGATTGAGACCATCCTGGTTAACACAGTGAAACCCCGTCTCTACTAAAAATACAAAAAGTTAGCTGGGCCTGGTGGCGGGCACCTGTAGTCCCAGCTACGTGGGAGGCTGAGGCAGAAGAATCACTTGAACTCGGGAGGCAGAGGTTGCAGTGAGCCGAGATCATGTCACTGCACTCTAGCCTGGGTGACAGAGTGAGACTCCGTCTAAAAAAAAAAATTAGCCAGGCATGGTGGCGGGCACCTGTAGTCCCAGCTACGCGGGAGGCGAGGCAGAAGAATCAACTTGAACTCGGGAGCAGAGGTTGCAGTGAGCCGAATCATGTCACGCACTCTAGCCTGTGGTGACAGAGTGAGACTCCGTCTAAAAAAAAAAATTAGCCAGGCATGGTGGCGGGCACCTGTAATCCCAGCTACTTGAGAGGCTGAGGCAGGAGAATCGCTTGAACCTGGGAGGCGGAGTTTGCATGCCGTGAGCTGAGACCGCACCATTGCACTCCAGCCTGGGCAACAGGAGTGAAAAAGAAAGAAAAAGAGAAAGAAAAGAAGAAAGAGAGAGAAAGAAAGAAGGCTGGGTGTGGTGGCTTACACCTGTAACCCCAGCTTTGGGAGGCCGAGGTGGGCAGATCACTTGAGGCCAGGAGCTTAAGACCAGCTCGGCCAACATGGTGAAACCCCATCTTCACTAAAAATACAAAAAAATTAGCCAGGAATGGTGGCACATGCCTGTAATCTCAGCTACTCAGGAGGCTGAGGCATGAAAATTACTTGAGCCTGGGGGCGGATGTTGTAGTAAGCCAAGATTGTGCCACTGCACTCCAGCCTGGGTAACAGAGGGAGATTCTGTCTGAAAGAAAAAAAGATAAAAGAAAGTGGGCTTGGGTTAGTTGTAAATGTACACTGCAAACTCTAGGGCAACCACTTTTTAAAAGTTAAATTAAAAAGTATAACTGATATGCTAAGACATGAGGGAGAATGAAATAATATTAAATGATAAAATCTTCAATGGCTGAAAAGGGGTGGAAGACACAACAGAAACAAAACACAAGTGCTACAAATGGAGAAACCACAACAAATATGGAAGAATTTAATCTACCTCTATAAATAATCATTTGAACATCCATGGTCTAAATGCACCCAGTAAAAGCCCAGGATTTTCAGAGTGGATCAAAAAATAAGACCGAACTATATGTTGCCTCCAAGAGACCCACCTTAAAAATAAAGATGCATGTAAGTTAAAAGTAAATGGATCGAGAAAGATATACCATGCTAATGCTAATCAACACGAACTAGAAGTAGGTATGTTAATTTCAGCCGGAGGTGACTTCAAAGCAAGGAAATGTATTAGGGATATAGAAGAGCATTGTATAATAATAAGGGGTCAATTCTGCAAGAAGACATAATTTTTAAAGCGTATGTGCTGAAAATAGTGTGTCAAATTACATAAGGCAAAAAATGATAGAACTGCAAGGAGAAATAGATGAATCAATGTTTTTAGTTGGAGACTTCAACACCCCTCTATTGGAAATAGAACCAGCAGGCAGAAAATCAGAAAGGATATAGTTGAACTCAACACCACTGTCTATACTGCAAGGATATAGTTGAACTCAACACCACTGTCTATACTGCCTAACACTGTCATCTATAGACTACTTCAACCACAGCAGAATACACATGCTTCTCAAGTTTATATGAAACATTCACCAAGATTGGCTGCATTCTGGGATGGTAAAATTTACCTTGAGGTACGTAAAAGAATAGAAATCATATAATGTCTTCTCTCAGATCCCAATGAAACTAAAACCAATGACAGAAAGATAACTGGAAAATATCAAAATCTGTAGAGATTAAGCAACACACTTCTAAACAATACATGGGTCAAAAGAAACATTTGAAGAGAAACTTAATGATATTTTGAAAGAAATTAAAATGAAAACACTACTTATGAAAATGTGTGGGATTCAGTGACAGCAGTGATTAAAGGGAACTTTATAAAATTGAATGTGTTTATTAGAAAAAAGAAAGGTCTAGGCTGGGCGCAGTGGCTCATGCCAGTAATCCCAGCACCTTGGGAGGCCAAGGTGGGTAGATCACGAGGTCAGGAGATCGAGACCATCCTGGATAACACGGTGAAACCCTGTCTCTACTGAAAATACAAAATATTAGCCGGGCACGACGGCACAGGCCTGTAGTCCCAGCTACTCGGGAGGCTGAGGCAGGAGAATCACTTGAATCCGGAAGGTGGAGGTTGCAGTGAGCCGAGATCATGCCACTGCACTCCAGCCTGGCGATGAAGTGAGACTCCATCTGGTAGAAAAAAAGAAAGAAAAAAGAAAAAGTTCTAAAACCAGTTATCAAAGTTGCACCTTAGGAAGCTAGAAAAAAGAGCAAATTAAATCCAAAGTAAGCAGAAGAAAAGGTCTAATAAAAATTAGAGCAGAAATCAATAAAACTGGAAACAGGAAGTCAATAGAGAGAATCAATGAAACCAAACACCAATTCTTTGTAAGGATCAATAAAATGAATAAGCCTCTGGCCAGTGTAACTAAGAAAAAAATAGAGAGGATAAATGACTAATATCAGAAATGAAAGTGGGACATCCTAAGTGCCCATAGACATTAAAAGGATAATCGAGACATGCAATGAATAACTCTATGCCTAAAAACTTAAAACCTGGATAAAACACACCAATTACTTGAAAGGAAAATATGCCAAGACTCACACAAGAAACAGACAATTGGAATAGCTTTATATCTATTAAAGAAATTCAGCAAATAGTTAATAACTTTCCAAAACAGAAAGCAGCAGGCTGAGATAAATTCACTGGTGAATTCTACCAAACATTTAGAGAAGAAATTTTACCAATTCTCCACAGTTTCTTCCAGAAGATAGAAGGGGGAGAGAATATTTCCTAAGTCATTCTATGAAGCCAGCATCACCCTAAAACCAAAACCAGACATGATAAGAAAACTACAGACCACGATCTCTCATGAACATGGATGTAAACATTTTCAAAAAAATCAGGAAATTGAATCCAACATGCATAAAAATAATTTTATACCATGACCAAGGGGGATTTATGCCAAATACACAAGGCTGGTTTGGTATTAGAAAATCAATTGATGTAATCCATTACATAATGAAGGTAAAAAAAAAAAAAAGAAAGAAAAAATCACACGATCCTATCAATAGATGAAGACAATGCATTTGGCAAAATCCAATTTATGGTTAAAAAAACTCACAGTAAACTAGGAATATAGGAAGACTTCCTCAACTTGATACATATATCTACAAAAAAAACCCTACAGCTGGCCGGGTGCGGTGGCTCATACCTGTAATACCAGCACTTTAGGAGGCTGGGGCGGGTGGATCACGAGGTCAGGAGATCGAGACCATCCTAGCTAATACAGTGAAACCCCGTCTCTACTAAAAGTACAAAAAATTAGCCAGGTGTGGTGGTGGGTACTTGTAGTCCCAGCAACTTCAGAGGCTGAGGCAGGAGAACAGTGTGAACCTGAAAGGCGGAGCTGGCAGTGAGCCGAGACCGCGCCACTGCACTCCAGCCTGCGTGACAGAACGAGACTCCATCTCAGAAAAAAAAAAAAAGCCCTACAGCTAACATCATATATAATAATGAGAAACTTGAAACTTTCCCACTAGGATCTGGAACAAGGCATGGATGTCCTCTCTCAATACGCCTTATCAATATTGCACTGGAAGTAATAAAGAATACAATAAGATAAGAAAAAATATGTACTGGTTAATAAGGAAGAAATAAAACTGTTTGCAGATGACTTGTCTATGTAGAAAATTCAAAAGACTCAACATAAAGTTTTCTGGAACTAATAAGTGATCCTAGCAAGGTTGTAGGATACGAGGTTAACATACAGAAGTCAATCATTTTCCTTCACAGTTGCACTGAATGAGTGGAATCTGAAATTAAAAACACAACACTGTGTTTATTAGCACCCCCCAAAATGATATGTGTAGATGTAAATCTAAACGGAATCTCAGTGTCACAGTTATTTTTCTGTTTAGAAAAAAAAAATGTTATTAAGGAATATGACGTATGCCCCAACTATAGTGGATGGTGAAAGACGCAGGGTGACGAGGAAAAAGCAAACATGTTGAGAAAAACTAGTTATTTTTTATTTTAAATATCATACCCACCCATTTCTACCATTCCTGAGTCACTCAACATTTCTGTAATTTGAAAAACATGGGCCTGGGTGTGATCTTATCTTGTTTTTGGTATTTGTCCTACCTGGTGCTCTCTGAGCTTGGATCTGTGGTTTCATGTCTGACATTAATTTGGGGAAATCCACAGTTACAATTGTTTCCAGTGTTTCTTCTGTTCCTTTTTCTATTTCTTCCCCTTTTGGGATTTCCAAGAGGCATTTATGAGATCTCTAAGAATCCCTAAAAGCTGAAAACTGTCATCATATGATAGCAGAGGATCGACGGCAAGCTTGTGAGGTGTGAGGATGGTACAGTTGTTACTTAATGTATTGAAGAAGCACTTTCTGGAGGGGAGATATATTGAATTATTTGCAAGCGAAGCCATGCAAAGTCTGGGATTGGCTTGAAGATACTTTAAGAAAAAAAGCGGGCTATAGGGGGATGGTTTTAAAGTAGATTGGCCAAATGCTGAGCACTGTTGAAGCTTGAGGAGGACGCATGAGGATCACTTTTTCCTCTGCTTTCCCAAGGCTCACCCATTCCCAGAACCAGCAGGCAGTGCTTGCTCTGGGAGCCCCTAGGAAACTTGCACGGGATCAGGTTTCCCTCTAGCGGCGGCTGGAGAGACTGCGGCCGAGGCTCTGCTGTAGTAATTCGGATCCGTATTCTCTGGAAGAAATGCGCCCACCGCCCTGCAGAAGGCGCGGGCTGCGGACGCGGGAGAAGGGAGTCTTTGGTGGCTCTTTCCAAACTCATGGAAACTTTCCGAAAGTCACGGAAATTTTACATATTCGTTGCTCCATAGTGATTCTATATTAATGGCTGACAGAGGGGGATGCTTGTTTTAAAAAGAAATGGATATTGAAATATTCAAATGTTCCAGGTAAAACAATGCACCAGGTGTACATTAAGCCTCCTGTCACCTGGGTCCAGCCCACTCCCCCAAGGTGGGTAAGTGACCCTCGGACTGAGCCAGGGTCCAGAGCCTGCAACGCCCACCCGGGTGGAGCCGAGACCATGGGCTAACATCGCTCCAGCCTGGCAGGGGCCGCTTCCTGCCCAGACACCCCTCACCCACGTCCAGCCCCATTACTGCATGGCTGTACACATGTGTTGTAGTTTATGTGCCGTTTTGATCCCTTGTCGCCCTCTGTGAGAAGAAAGGAGCCTGGACAAGCGTTTAAAGCTTCTGGGTGTGAATAGACACCCAAGCCCTTCAGGCCTTACCTGAGTCCAGGTCCCCTCGCTATGCACGCCCTGGCCCTCTCCCAGGATGGCGCCCGCGCTGCAGGCGCCCACGCTGCAGGCAGAGCCACAGTCTCCATTTGCAAGAGCGCACAGGTGCTCAGGGAGGACCCAGGCTACACACCTCAGGAGTTGTCCTCATCCAGGTGGGGTCCAGCCTGAGGTCTGCCCAGTGGGGGATGAGAGCATGGGCTGCAGGTGGAGGTCCCAGGACCCCTCCTAGAGTCCTGCCTCCACAGAGGGGCTGCCTGCCGAGCATCAGAATTGAGGGCTGTGGCCTGCATCTGGTGTAGACAGGCTGTGTTGCTGCAGAGCAATCAGTCTGTTTTGATCTTATGGATACTGAATTGCGCAATTCAGCATTTCCGTAATTTGCATTTTCACATCCACTGGGGACAGCGAGAGTGCTGGGGATGGGAAGGGTGTGGAAACTTTTCACTTTTGCATCTTTTGATGAAAAAGGTAAAACAATCAACAGTAACAACAGTTTTAGCAGCCTAATGACAAAACCCTGCTATTTCAATGCTAATGCACCATTAAAGTAGATTTTCATAGTCCAGAATTTTATATTCTCAGCTTGATGTGTTTCAATGAATGGGCTGGGACACGTTCAGGAGGTCTTTGTGGATTTGAGTCTTTTAAAATGAACTCTGTTCAGAGAATCACAGAAGAGATCACGGCTTCCCCCTTGTGGCTGCTGGAAAACAGACACCTTTCATTTCGAAATGCCGCTCTGAAACAGTCGGGTCTAACAGTGGGGTCTTGTGACCGCTTTGCACTCTTCAAATGTGTTGAGGATCCACAAAAGCTTTGGTTTAAGAAGGAGGTACATATGTGCTTATATGCTGTAGATAGATAGTGCTTATACATATGTGCTTATATACTGTAGATATTATATTGTGTTGGAAATCAAAACTTAATTTCCAGATATGTTTGTATTATTCTTTGAAAATTGATAATAGACCCATTACATTGCTGATGAGAATGCAAAATGGTGCAGTCCCTTGGAAATAGTGCAGCAGCACCTTATACAGCCAGATATGAATTGATTGCCTTATACAGTCAGACAGGCGTCGATCACATTTTACTGCAGACATGCACTGGTCACCCACCCAGTGAGTGATCCAGTGGAATCTACAACTAGTGATATGGAAGGGGGGCAGGGCAGTGCTGGGAAGGGAAGGGCATGGTCCCTGGCTAAAGGTCCCTGTGTTCTCAGACCTAGGTGAGGACAGACACTCCTGCCTTCACGCTCAAATGTTGCACTTCCCAAAACCACCCTGGCCCATTACACCCCCATCCTGTGCCTATAAAAACCCTGTGCCTATAAAAACCCTGTGCAAGACCCTAGCAGGCAGACACACAAGTAGCTGGAAATCAAGAGGAACACATTGGTGGAAGAGCACACAAGTGGCTGGACGTCGAGAGGCTGTGGAGGGGAGCATGAGGGGGAAGAGCACACTGACAGACCCGGGCAGGCTGGCAGGGCATCCACCGATGGAATGATGCGGGGTTTGGCCAGGGTGGTCAGAGGACAGCCCAGGCCTCTGAGTGGCCCAACTCCTGGGTGAAAACCACTCCCTTCTGGCTCCGCCATCTGCTGGGAGCTACTTCCACTCAATAAAACCTTTCACTCATTCTCCAAGCCCACGTGTCCTCCGATTCTTCGGGTACACCAAGGCAAGAACCCCAGGAGACAGAAAGCCCTCTGTTCTTGTGATAAGGCAGAGGGAATTGAGCGAATTGAGCGGACGAACACAAGTTCCCCCTGGAGGTTTGAGCAGGGGCCAATGAAGAAGTGAGCCACACCCCCATCGCACGCCCTGTGAGGTGGATAAGGGAACTTTTCCCATTTCACTAGGTGCTTACCCAGGAGACATGAAGACATACATAGACGCACACACAGATACACACACTCTTACAAGGACATACACATTCTTTATGTTCAGCATTATTCCTAACAGCCCCAAATTGGAAGCAATTCAAATCTCCATCTACTAGCAAGCAAACAAATTGTGGCATGTCTCAATCTACTCAGCTATAAAAAAGTTTTTAAACATGTTAATACGTGCAACATGAAACAATCACAAAATCATTATGTCTGTGATATATAGAGAATGGCTAAAACAAAGAAGGATTCAAGTAAAAACCAAATTTTTCAAATCAAGTAAAAGATATAAACAAAGAATTCAGAGAAAATGAAATACGAATGGCCCATAATCATATAAAAGAGGCTCAGCTTCAAAGAACTACAAAGTAGAGAAATACAAATTTAAATAGAAACAAAACACACTAAAACTGCAACAAAAGCAGTACTAAGACAGAAGTTTATAGCAGTCAGCATCTAAACTGAAAAAGAGTAAAGAAAAGAATGATATGCCACAACCACGTGGCATTTATCCCAGGGATGCAAGACTGGTTCAACTTTCAGAAATCGTGATGTAATCCATCACACCAAAAGGTTAAGGAAGAAAAATCACATGATCATATCAATAAATGCAGGAAGAAAGCACTGGACAAAATCCAACATCCATTCATAATAATAAAAAGAATTCCCAGCACACCAAGAATAGAGGACTTCTTTCTCAACTTGAAAATTATAGCTATAAACAATTATGGCTTACATCATAGCTAATGGTGAAAACTAGAAGTTTTCTGAGAAGGTAAAAAATAAAGCAAGAATGTTCTCTCACCACCCCTTATTTTAACATTATACTGGAAGCTCTAGCTAATGCAATATAGTAATACAAGAAAATAGAAAGTACACTAATTGGGGAGAAAGAAATAAAACTCTGTCTGTTTGTAGATGACATTATTGTCCTTGCAGAATATACAAGAGTCTATAGAAATATCCTGCAATGAATAAGCCATTATAGCAGTTACAGGATTCCAGGTTAATGTAAAGAAAAAAAAAAAAAGAAAAAAAAAGGCAATTGCTTTTCTAAATACCTAGCTATAAATCTAACAAAATATATACAAGCTCTGTGTGAGGAAAATGATGAAACTGTGTTAAAAGAAATCAAAGAGGAATTAAACAAAGGGAGAGATATTTCATGTTTATGGATAGGAAGACTCGATGGTGTCAGGATGTGAGTTTTTCCTGCGTTGGTCTATAGATTCAATGCAATGTCAGTCAAAAGCACAGCTAGTTATTTTGAAGACAATGGCCAATTGATTCTAAAGAGGCAAAGGACTACAATACCCAACGTAATATTTTAGAAGGACAAAGTTGACCTGACACTGCCTAACTTCAAGATAGGATATAAAGCTACAGTAACCAAGACAGTGCAGTAGTGGCAAAAGAATAAGCAGATAGACAAACGGAGCAGAATAGAGAGCCCAGAAATGTATAAACAAAAATATTGTCAACTGATCTTTGATAAAGGAGAAAAGGCAATAAAATAGATAGTCTTTTTTTTTTTTTCTTGAGACGGAGTTTCGCTCTTGTTGCCTAGGCTGGAGTGCTGTGGCGTGATCTCGGCTCACTGAAACCTCCACCTCCTGCATTCAAGTGATTCTCCTGCCTCAGCCTCCCAAGTAGCTGGGATTACAGGCACCCACCACCATGCCTGGCTAATTTGTTTGTATTTTTAGTAGAGAAGGGGTTTCACCATGTTGGCCAGGATGGTTTCAAACTCCTGACCTCGGGTGATCCACCCACCTCGATCTCCCAAAGTGTTGGGATTACAGGTGTGAGCCACCTCACCCGGTCAAGATAGTCTTTTTCAACAAGGTGCTGGAACAACTGGACATTCACATATGAAAAAAATCTAGACACAGACCTTTCACAAAAATTAACTCAAAATGCATTACAGACTTAAATGTAAAATACGAAACTATAAAACTCCTAGATGATAGTATTGGCAAAAATCTAGATTATCTTGAGTTTGGCAAGAACTTTTTTAGCTATAACACCAAAGGCATGATCTATGCAAGAAAAATTGATATTCTGGACTTTATTAAATTTAAAACGTCTGTGAAACACATTGTCAAAAGAATGAAAAGGCAAACCACAGACTGGGGCAAAACAGTTGCAAAAGACATATAAAGGACCATCAACCAAAATATACAGAAAAAATTCTTAAACCTCAACAATGAGGAAAAAAGCAACCTGTTTTGTTTGTTTGTTTGTTTGTTTGTTGTTTTTTTTAAAAAAGCCAAAGACCTTAACAGACACCTCACCAAAGAAGATCTACAGATCACAGATAAGGATATAAAAAGGTCATCCGCATCGTATGTCATCAGGGAAAAGAAATGAAAGCAACAATGAGATACCACTACACACCTTCCAGAATTGCCAAAGTCCGGAAAATGGACACCACTACATACTGGCAAAAATAAGGAGCAACAGGAACTCTCATTCGTTGCTGCTGGAAATGCAAAATGGTGCAGCCACTTTGGAAGACAGTTTGGTGATTTCTTACTAAACTGCATAAACCCTTACCGTATGATCCAGCAATCACACTCTTGGGCATTTACTCAAAGGAGTTAAATACATATTTTTACACCAAAAAAACCTGCACATAGATGTTTATTATGGCTTTATTCATAAGTGCTAAAACTGGAAAGCAACCAAGCTGTTCTGCAGTAGATAAACTGTAGTACATCCAGACGATGGAATCTTACTCAGGGCTAAAAGTAAATGGAACTATTTAGCCATGAAAAGACATGGAGGAATCTTACATGCATATTACTAAGTGGAAGGAGGAAATCTGAAAAGGCTAGGTACGGTATAAGACCAACATTCTGACATTCTGGAAAAGACAAAACTATGGAGACTTTTATACCTTTCATAACAATGAACTCAAAATGGTTACAGATTTCAATGTAAAACGCAAAACTGTAACACTCCTGGATGATGGTATAGTCAAAAATCTAAATTATCTTGAGTTTAGTGAGAATGTTCTATGCCCAATTAATTGAGAGCTTTTTATCATCAAGTACAAAGATCAGTGGAGGCAAAGGGTTGGAAGAAAAATTGATATTCTGGACTTTATTAAAATTAGAAACGTCTGTGAAACACATTGTCAAGAGAATGAAAAGACAAGCTACAGACTGGGGCAAAATAGTTGCAAAAGACATATAAAGGACCATCAACCAAAATATACAGAAAAAAATTCTGATGAATAGACAGAGTACAGAGGGTTTCTAAGGCAGTGAAAATATTCCACATGATACTGTAATGGTGGATACATGTCATTATACATTTATCCAAACCCACAGAGGTACAACACCAAGAGGAAATCCTAATGTAGACTGTGGGCTTTGGGTGATAATCATGGCTCAGTTTTAACAAATGTTCCCCTCCGGTGGGGGATATTGATCATGGGGAGGCTGCATGTATGGGGCAGGGGACATCTGGAATATCTCTGTGCCTTCTGCTCAATTTTGCTGTGAACCTAAAACTGCTCAAGAATTAGTCTTTAAAAGACGAAGGAAACCATACTTTCCCCAGATTTTAGGGGTATGTTTGATTATTTTTATACTAAAACAAGAACAGAGATATTGAGTAGATGACAAAATTCAAATTTTTAAAAGAATAAGTGGCACCGGCTAGGTCCGGTGGCTTGTGCATGTAATCCCAGCACTTTGGGAGGCTAAGGCAGGCAGATCGCTTAGCCCAGGAGTTCAAGGCTAGCCTAGGCAACATGGTAAAACCCCATCTCTAACAAAAAATATGAAAAATTAGTCAGGTTTGGTGGTCAGCGCCAGCTACATAGTGGGCTGAGGTGGGAAGATCACCTGAGCCCAGGAGGTTGAACCTGTGATTGTTTTACTGCACTCCAGCCTGGCAACAGAGTGATATCCTGTATCCAAAAAAGTGGTACCAAAATATTATTTGTTGCATTATTAATATTTGATTATAATGTTGCATCATATTAATATATAACTACTTACCTTTCTTGCCACAGGGAATCTGTTAAGTTTTATCTCTTTTTATAGGACTTACATACAGGTCTTACATTTAAGTATTTAGTCCATTTTCATTTGATTTTTGTATATGGTGAGAGGTTGGAGTCTAGTTTTATCCTTCTGCATATGGATATTCAGTTTTCCCAGCACCATTTGTTGAAGAGACTGTCTTTTCCCCATTGCATGTTCTTGGCATACTTGTCAAACATAAGTTGGCTGTTATATGGATTTATATCTGGGTTATTAATTTTGTCCTATTAGTCTATTCGTCTGTTTTAATGCCAGTACCATGCTAATTTGGTTACTATAACTTTGTAGTATATTTTGAAGTCAGGTAATGTGATGCATCTGGCTTTGTTCTTTTTGCTCAGAATTACTTGGGATACTCAGGGTAGTTTGTGATTCCATATATATTTTAAGATTTTTTTCCTATTTCTGTGAAGAATGTCATTGGCATATTGATAAAGATTGCATCAAACTTGTATTGTCATTTTTAACAATATCAGTTCTTCCAACCCCTGAGCATGGAATATCTTTCCATTTTTTGTGTCCTCTTCATTTTCTTTCATCAGAGTTTTATAGTTTTCCTTGTTTAGATCTTTCAGTTCTTTGGTTAAATTGATTCCTAGTCATTTTATATTCTTTAGAGCTATGATAAGTGGGATTGCTTTCTTGATTTCCTTTTAAGATTTTTGCTATTGGTCTATATATACTACTGATTTTTGTATGTTGATTTTGTATTCTGCAACTCTACTGGACTTGTTTATCAGCACTAATAGTTTTTTGGTGAGTCTTTATTTTTTTAAAATATAAGATCATGCCATCTGCAAACAAAGCTAATCTTACTTCTTCCTGTCCATTTGGATGCCCTTTTTTTTTTTTTTCTTTTGCCTGATTTCTCTGTCCAGGACTTCCAGTATTATGTTAAATAATACATAATACTGGTGAAAGTGGGCATCCTTGTCTTGTTCCAGATCTTAAAGAAAAAGCTTCCAATTTTCACCTGTTCAATATGATGTTGGCTGTGGGCTTGTCATGTATGGCTTTTCCTATTTTGAGGTATGTTCCTTCTATGCCCAGTTTTTTTTAGGGTTTTTTTTAAATCATAAAGGAGCATTTAATTTTATCAACTGCTTTTTCAGCATCTATTGAAATAATCATATGATTTTTGTTCTTGGTTCTATTAATGTGATTTGTCATGTTTATTAACTTTTGTATGTTGAACCATTCTTGAGCCTGGGATGAGTCCAACTTGATCAAGGTAAATTATCTTTTTAATGTGTCATTGGATTTGGTTTGCTAGTATTTTGTTGAAGATATTTGCATCTATATTTATCAATGATATTGGTCTGTAGTTTTCTTTTTTGTTATCATAGTGTCCTTGTCTGATTTTGGTATCAGGGTAAGGTTGGGCTCATAGAATGAGTTTAGAAGCATTTCCTCCTCATCAGTGTTTTCAGAGAGTTTGAGTAGAAGTGGTACCAATTCTTTATTAAATGTTTGGTAGAAGTCATCAGGGAAGCCCTCAGGATCCAGGCTTTTATTTGATGGGAAGCTTTTTATACAGCTTCAGTCATGTTACTTGTTATTGATCTGTTGAGGTTTTCTATTTCTTCATGCCTCAGTCTTTGTAGGTTGCATGTGTCCAGGAATTGATCCATTTCTTATAGATTTTCCAAATTGCTGGCGTATAGTTGTTCATAATAGTCTCTAATGATTCTTTGTATTTCTGTGGCTCAGTTGTTACATCTCATTTCTTGTTTCTTATTTTATTTAGTTGGGTCTCCTTTCTTTTTTTCTTAGTTAATTGGGCAAAAGACTAGGTTTCTTGATTTTGCTTTTCTTTGCAAAACCCAACTTTTCTTTTGTTGATCTTCTGTATGGTTATTTTAGTGTCAATTTCATTTAATTTTGCTCTGATCTTTATTAGTTCTTTCTTTCTACTCATTTTAGGTTTGGTTCGTTCTTGATTTTCTAGTTTTTTTTAGTACATCATTAGCCTGTTTATTTGAAGTACTTTGGTTGTGCTGTAGGCATTTATTGCTATAAACTCCCATCTTAGTGCTGTTTTTGCTGTATCCCATAGGTTTTGGTGTGTTGTGTTTCAATTTTCATTTGTTTCAAAATGTTTCTAAATTTTCTTCTTTTTTTTTATTGACCCCTTGGTTATTCTGGAGGATGTTGTCTAGTTTCCACGTGTTTGTATATTTTTCAAGGTTCTTCTTCTTATTGATTTCTAGCTTTATTCCACTGTGGTCTCAAAAGATACTTGACATGGTTTCAACTTTTTTGAATTTGTTGAGATTTGTTTTGTTTTTGAATTTGTTGAGATTTGTTGCCTAAGATATGGTTTATTTTGGAGAATGTTTCATGTGCTGAGGAAAGGAATATGTATCCCACAGCAGTTGAGTGAAATGTTCTGCAAATGTTAGTTAGGCCTGTTTGATGTACTGTGTAGTTTACCTTCAATGTTTCTTTGTTGATTTTCTGTCTGGATGATCTGTCCATTACTCAGAGTCAGGTATTGCAGACCCCTACTATTACTGTATTGCAGTCTATCTCTCCCTTTAGATTTAGTAATGTTTGCTTTATATACTTGAGAGCTCCAGTGTTGGGTGCATAGGTATTTATAATTATTATATTCCCTTGTTGAATTTACTCTTTTATCATTATATAGTGACCTTCTTTGTCCCTCTTTAAAGTTGTTGACTTGTAGTCTATTAAATCTCATATAAGCATAGCCACTCCAGTTCTTTTTTGATTTCCATTCATGGAATATCTTTTTCCATCCCTTCATGTTCAATCTATGCGTGTCTGTACAACTGAGTGGGTTCTTGTAGGCAGCATATAGTTAGGTCTTGTTTCTTGATCCATCCAGCCATGTGATGTTTTTTAATTGGAGGGTTGAGTTCATTTACATTCAGTGTTATTATCGATAAGCAAGGATGTGCCACTGCCATTTTGTTGCCTGTTTCCTCGTTGTCTCGTAGCTCTTCATTTTTGCACTCCCTTCCTTTGTTGTTAAGTGTTTTAATGTGTATGTTTTAACTTGCTGCTTTTTATTGTTAGTGTATCTATTACAAAACAGATCTTATAGCAATTCATTTTAAAGAGATGACAACTTATCCTAGATCACAAAGAATAAAACAAATAAAAAAATTTAAAACCTCTACACTTTAATTCCACCACCTTACCCCAATATTAAACTTTTTGTTGTCTCAGTATAAATACTTGATATATATATAGGTTGATGTAGCTATATTATTTTTGATAGATTTATCTCTTGGCTTCATACTAGAGTTGTGAGTGGGTTATATACCTCAATTACAGTATTATTCTGGGGTTGTCTGTGCACTTAATTTTACCAGTGGGTTTTATATCTGCAAATATATATATATATACTTTTTGCACTTCAGTATTTTTCTTCTTTCATATTGAAGAACTTTATTTAGCATTTCTTCTAAGACAGATCTGGTAATGGTGAGCTCTCTCAGCTTTGGTTAGTCTGGAGTATACTTTATCTCCCTTTAATATTTGAAGGATAACTTTGCTGGATGTAGTATTCCTGGATCACAGATTCTTTTCTTTTCTTTTCTGTTCTGTTCTTATCTTTTTTTCTTTCAACACTTTGAATATGTTATCCTACTTCCTCCCGGTCCATATGATTTCCATTGAGAAGTCTTTTGCCAGGTAAATCGGAGCTCCTCCTTATGTTATTTGGTTTGTATCTCTTGCTGCTTTTAGGATCCTTTCTTTGACCTTAACCTTTGAGAATTTGATTATTATATGCCTTGGCTTGGTCTTATTTGAGTCAAACCTGCCCTTCCTGTACCTGGATATTTATCTCCTTCTCAAGTTTTGAGAAGTTTTCTGTTATTTCTTAGAATCAGCTTTCCACTGCTTGCTCTTGATCAACTCTCTCTTGAACACTAATAATTGTTAGGTGTGATTTTTTTGATGCAATTTTCAATATCTTGTAGATGATCTTCATTCCTTTTCCTTCATTTTTCTTTTTCCTCTTCTGACTGTGTATTTTCAAGTAGCCTGTCTTTGAGCTCACTTATTATTTCCTCTGCTTGATTTGTTCTGAATTTTCAGTTCAGCAAACGTATTTCTCAGTTCCACGATGTCTGTGTTTTTTAAAATTTCAATATCTTTATTAAACTTATATTATAAATTTCTAAGTTGCTTTTCTGTGTCATGTTGGAGATCACACCAGTTTCTTTAAGACTTCTATTTTGAATTATTGGTCAGAGAGCTCGCTTATTTTCATCTAGCTAGGGTCAATCACTAGTTCTTTGCTTTGTCTGTTTGGGGAGGTCATATTTCCATGCTCACTGTGGTTTCTTGCCGATGAATGCCTATGTCTTTGCATTGAAGGATTAATTATTTATTCCAGTCTTCTCTGTCTGGCTGGCTTTGTTTTTTTATTGAATATGTTTGCTGAAATATTCTTTGTAATTTATAATTATTTCTTTTTTCTTCCCCACTAAGATGCTGTCTCCTTTTTGGCATTAGAATGCACCCTAAGACCAGGTTTGTCATGACTTTAGTAAAAGCCAGCACACTGATGTTGCCCATCTCAAATAAGAAAGGTCCCAAAGAAGACATACCAGTGGTCTGGGAGAGTTCATGCCCTAGGGTGCTGTAGGAGGCACTTTCTACAGTATGATGTTGCTGAACAGCCACTCTGATTTAGGATCGCCTTTGTCCAAGCTACAGAGCAGAGTTCCCAGGACTGGGAATGGCAGTCTCGCTGTCTCCCCTTGTCTCTGACTGTCCTCAGGGATGGTTTTCCCTTCAAGTACTTATGATACATTCTGTGGAATGAGGCAGGGACAGGTCTCCTGCCAGGAGAGCGAAGGTGGGGGGAAGCTGGTTGCCCACTTTGATTTCACATTTTCCAATGTAGAAACTGAGTTGGATACATGAAGAGGAGGAAAAAATGGCAGATAGGAGGCAGGTCTAACTTGTAGCTCCCACTCGATGGACACAGCAGTATGTGGAGGCTCACATTGTGAACTTTTGCTCTAAGAACTATCACAGGAACATACCAGGGAAGCCAAGAGAAGCCACAGATGCTTTGAAGAAAGTGGATTGCTTCTGCAGGCCCTGGGAGACAGCCAAAAAGCTGCAAGCACCCAAAGTGCGAAAGCGTAAAATGGGGACCTTCCCTCTTGAACACACACCCTCACTGGGGAACCTGAAGGTCCAGATCATGGGAGAAGGATTTGACCTTACTTGGAACTGAGACAAATTTAGTCAAGTGAAATACAGGGGTAGAAGAAGCAACAGAAAGCCCTGTGGACACCCTTGGTCCCCAGGGAAGCCGTTTCCGACTTCTCACAGAGATTCTTGGGGAAGGCTGTCAAAGGAACTGGGAAAAGACCACGGGGAGAAGAGAACTTCCAGCTGAACTTTGTAACAATTTCGACTGAACACGAAGTTTCCTGGAAAGAAGCTGGGAGAGGGAGTGAATTGGGAGTGCAGACACAGCACAGAAGCTGCGGCAGGTGATGAGGTGTGAAACCTAAAAGCCCTTGTTTGCCTTCTCAGCCGGAGACTGGTAGCTTGGGGAAAGTTCTCAGGCCTGCTCACCCACTGTCTGGAAATAAACAGTGCTGTTGGCAGGGCACTGTGGGAGTTGGACCGGCCTTTTGGGCTGTGCAGAAGCTGGGTGAGGCCTGTAACTGCCAGCTTTCCCTCGCTTCTCTGGCAATTTGTGTGATGCAGCAGAGGCAGCCGTAATCCCCCTGAGAACATAATTCTATCGACCTAAGAGCCACATCCCCATCTCCTGCAGCAGCTGCAGCAAGACCTGCGCAAGGAGGGTCTGAGTTCAGATGCACCTAGCCCTGCCCAGGGAGAGTCAACTCAGAGGCATCTAGCCCTGTCCCCACCTGATGGTCTTTCTCTACCCTCTCCGGTAGCGGTAACGGAAGACAAAGGACATAATCTCTCAGGAGCTCTGTGGCCCCACCCACCACCTAATCCTCCATATACTACTGCAGCTAATGCTCTCTTGAGAGTGCCACTTCCTGGCTGGAGGCCAACCAACACAAAACTAGCCCTATAAACAAAACTACAACCCAGGACCCTCACAGAGTCCACTTCACTGCCCTGTCACCTCCACTGGAGCAGGTATCCAGGGCTGAGAGACCTGAAGACGGTTCACATCACAGGACTCTGTGCAGACATTCCCCAGTAGCAGCCCAGAGCCTGGTAGTTCCACTGGGTGGCTAAATCCAGAAGAGAGACAACAATCACTGCAGTTCAGCTCTCAGGAAGCCACATCCCCAGGGGAAAGGGAAGAGCACCGCATCACGGGAGCACCCCATCAGACAAAAGAATCCGAACAGCAGCCCTTGAGCTCCAGATCTTCCCTCTGACATAGTCTATCCAAATGAGAAGGAACCAGAAAAACAATTCTGGTAATATGACAAAACAAAGTTCTTTACCACCCCTGAAAGATCAAACTAGCTCACCAGCAATGGATACAAACCAAGAAGAAATCTCTGAATTGCCAGAAAAATAATTCGTAAGATCAATTATTAAGGTAATCAAGGAGGCACCAGAGAAAGGTGAAGTCCAATTTAATAAAAAAAAAAAAAAGATACAAGATATGAAGGGAAAAATCTTCAGTGAAATAGCATAAATAAAAAACCATCACAACTTCTGGAAATGAAGAACACACTTAGAGAAATGCAAACTACACTGAAAGTCTCAGAATCAAACAAATAGAAGAAAGAACATTAGCACTCAGAGACAAGGCTTTCAAATTAACCTAATCTAACAAAAACAAAAAAAAAATTTTTTTTAATGAACAAAGCCTCCATAAAGTTTGGGATTATGTTAAATGACAAAACCTAAGAATAACTGGTGTTCCTGAGTAAGAAGAAACATCTAAAAGTTTGGAAAACATATTTGAGGGAATAATTGAGGGAAACTTCCTTGGTCTTGCTGGAGATCGGGACATCCAAATACAAGAAGCTCAAAGAACACCCGGGAAATTTATTGCAAAAGGATCATCACCTAGGCACATAATTATCAGGTTATTTAAAGTCAAGATGAAGGAAAGAATCTTAACAGCTGTGAGGTAAACGTATTGGTTAACCTATAAAGGAAAACCTATCAGCAGCAAATTTCTCAGCAGAAACTTCTACAAGCTAGAAGAGATTGAGGCCCTATCTTTAGCCTCCTTAAACAAAATAATTATCAGCCAATAATTTTGTATCTGGTGAAACTAAGCTTCACAAATGAAGGAAAAATACAGTTTTTTTCAGACAAACAAATGCTGAGACAGTTAACCACTACAAAGCCAGTATTGTAAGAACTACTAAAAGGAGCTCTAAGTCTTGAAACAAATCCTCAAAATACACCAAAATAGAGCCTCCTTAAAGCATAAATTTCACAGGACCTATAAAAGAAAATCACAGTGAAAAAAAAAACCAAGGTACTAGGCAACAAATAGCACAATGGATAGAATAGTGTCTCACATCTCAATACTAACGTTGAACGTAAATGGCCTATATGCGCCACTTAAAAGGTGCAGAATGCCAGAATTAATAAGAATTCACCAACCAAGTATCTGCTGACAAGCAACTCACCTAACACATAAGGTCCTTAAGTCGCTTTACTTAAGGTAAAAGAGTGGGAAAAGATATTTTATGCAAATGGACACCAAAAGCGAGCAGGAGCAGCTATTTTTATATCAGGCAAAACAAACTTTAAAGCAACAGCAGTTAAAAAGACAAAGAGGGACATTACATAGTGATAAAAAAGACTTATCCAACAGGAAAGTATCACAATCCTAAATATATATGCACCTAACACTGGATCCAAAATTATAAAGCAATTACTAATAGACTTGAGAAATGAGATAGACAGCAACACAATAATGGTGGGGAAATTTAATACTCCACTGACAGCACTGGACAGGTCATCAAGACAGAAAGTCACCAAAGAAGCAACGGAGTTAAACTATACTTCAAAACAAATGGACTTAACAGATATTTACAGAACATTCTACCCAACAACTGTAGAATATACATTCTCTTCATCACACATTCTCCAAGATAGACCATGTGATAGGCCACAAAACAAGTCTTAATGAATTTAAGAAAATTGAAATTATATCAAATACTCTCTCAGACCACAGTGGGATAAAATTGGAAATAAATTCTAAAAGGCACACTCAAAACCACACAAATACATGGAAATTAAATAACCTGCTCCTGAATGATCGTTGGGTCAACAATGAAATCAAGATGGAAATTAAAAATTTCCTTAAACTAAACAATAATAGTGACACAATCTATCAAAACCTCTGGGATACAGCAAAGATGGTGCTAAGAGGAAAGTTCATAGCATTAAATGCCTACATCAAAAGGCCTGAAAGAGCACAGAGAGACAATCTAAAGGCACATCTCAAGGCACTCGAGAAACAAGAACAATCGAAACCCAAACCCAGTGAAGAAAAGAAATAACCAAGATCAGAGCAGAACTAAATGAAATGGAAACAAAACAAACAAACAAAATAAAGATAAATGAAACAAAAAGCTGGTTCTTTGAAAAGATAAATACAATTGACAGACCATTAGCTAGATTAACCAAGAAAAGAAGAAAGAAGATCCAGATAAGCTCAATGAAAAACAAAATGGGAGATATGACCACCAATCCCACAGAAATACAAAAGATCATTCAAGGCTACTATGAACACCTTTATGCACATAAACTAGAAACCCTAGAGGAGATGGATAAATTTCTGGAAATATACAACCCTCCTAGGTTAAACCAGGAAGAAATAGAACCTATGAACAGACCAATAATAAGCAGTGTGATTGAAATGGGAATTTAAAAAGTTGCCAACAAAAAAATGTCCAGGACCAGACAGATTCACAGCCAAATTTTATCAGACATTCAAAGAGAATTGGTAGCAATCCTATTGACATTATTCCATAAGATAGAGAAAGAGGAAATCCTCCCTAAATCATTCTATAAAGCCAGTATCACCCTACTACCAAAACCAGGAAAGGACATAACAAAACAAGAAATCCGCAGACCAATATCCCTGATGAACATAAATGCAAAAACCCTTAAGAAAATACTAGCTAACCAACTCTAACAGCATATCAAAAAGATAATCCACCATGATCAAGTGGGTTTCATACCAGGGATGCAGGGATAGTTTAGCATATGCAAGTCTATAAATGTGATACACCACATAAACATAATTTAAAACAAAAAATCACATAATCATCTCAATGGATGCAGAAAAAGCATTTGACAAAATCCAGCATCCCTTTATGATTAAAACCCACAGCAAAATTGGCATAGAAGGGACATACTTAAGGTAATAAAAGCCATCTATGACAAACCCACAACCAACATGGAAAAGTTGAAAGCATTCCCCCTGAGAACTGGAAAAAGACAAGGATGTTGAACACTTCTGTTCAACATAGATGCAACAGATGCAGGAGGATGTTGAACACTTTTGTTCAACATAGTAGTGGAAGTCCTAGCCAGAGCAATCAGACAAGAGAAAGAAGTAAAGGGCATCCAAATTGGTAAAGAGGAAGCAAACTGTCACTGTTTGCTGATGATATGATTGTATACGTAGAAAATCCTAAAGACTCCACCAAAAAGCTCCTAGAACTGATACATGAATTCAGCAAACTTCCAGGATACAAAATTAACATACACAAATCAGAAGGTCTGCTATACACCACCACCAACCAAGCCAAGAATCTAATCAAGAATTCAACCCCTTTTACAATGGCTGCAAAAAATAAAATATTTAGGAATACAGTTAACTAAGGAGGGGAAAGACGTCTCCAAGAAAAATGACAAAACACTGCTGAAAGAAATCATAGATGACACAAACAAGTGGAAATGCATCCCATGCTCATGGATGGGTAGAATCAATATCGTGAAAATGACCACATTGCCAAAAACAATCTATAAATTCAATGCAATTCCCATAAAAATACCACCATCATTATTCATAGAACTAGAAAAAAAATCTTAAATTTCATATGGAATTGAAAAAGAGCCCACATAGCCAAAACAAGACAAAGCAAAAAGAACAAATCTGGAGGCATCACATTACCCAACTTCAAACTATACTATAAGGCCATAGTCACCAAAAAAGCATGGTGTGGGTATAAAAACAGGAACATAGACCAATGGAACAGATAGGGAGCCCAGAAATAAAGCCAAATATTTACAGCCAACTGATATTTGACAAAGCAAACGAAACATGCCTTGTGGAAAGGATACCTTATTGAACAAATGTTGCTGGGATGATTGACAAGCCACATGTTAAAGAATGAAACTGGATCCTCATCTCTTACCTTATACAAAAATCAACTCAAGATGGAGCAAAGACTTAAATTTAAGACCTGAAACCATAACAATTCTAGATGATAATATTGGAAAAACCCTTCTAGACATCGGCTTAGGCAGACTTCCAAGAACCCAAAAGCAAATGCAGCAAAAACAAAAATAAATAGATGAGATTTAATTAAACTAAACAGCTTCTACAAAGCAAAAGAAACAATCAGCAGAGTAAATAGACAACCCACACAGTGGGAGAAAATGTTCGCAATCTATGCATTCGATAAAGGACTAATATCCAGAATCTACAACGAACTCACACAAATTAGCAAGAAAAAAATAAACAGTCCCATCAAAAAGTGGTCTAATGACATGAATAGAAAATTATCAAGAGAAGATATACAAATGGGCAACAAATATGTGAAAAAATGTTCAACATCACTAATGATCAGGGAAATGCAAATCAAAACCAAAACATAATACCACCTCACTCCTGTGAGAGTGGCCATAATCACAAAATAAAAAAATAATAGATGTTGGCATGGATGAGGTGAAAAGGCAACACTTTTACACTGCTAATGGGAATGTAAACTAGTGTAACCACTATGGAAAATAGCTTGGAGAGTCCCTAAATAACTAAAAGTAGGACTACCATTTGAACGAACAATCCGACTACTGAATATCTACCCAGAGGAAAAGAAGTTATTATATAAAAAGATATTTGCACATGCATGTTTATAGCAGCACAATTTGCAATTGCAAAAATATGGAACCAGCCCAAATGCCCATCAATCAATGAGCAGATGAAGAAATTGTAACATATATGTGTGTGAGTGTATATATATTTATATATGTATATGTGTGTGTTAAGATGACCCCCAAGATTCCCACTCACTGGTGTATCTGGCTTGTCTAATCCCCTTCCCTTTCATGTAGGAAGAACTTGTGTGAATATAATGTGTTATCACTTCCACAACTAGGTTGATAATCAGTTGACTTCATGTTAATCAAAAAGAAGATGAACCAGGTAGGCATGACCTAGTAACACAACACAGAATACTACTCAGCTATAAGACAGAATAAAATAATAATGCCAGAATAAAATAATGGCATTGCAGCAAATCTGGATGGAATTTGAAACCATTATTCTAAGTGAAGTAACTCAGGAATGGAAAACCAAACATCACATGTTCTCAATCACAAGTGGGAGCTAAGCTATGAGGATGCAAAGGCATGAGAATTGCACAATGGGCTTTGGGGCTCGGGGAAAGGGTGGGAGGGGGGTGAGGGGCAAAAGACTACACATTGGGTATGGAGTACACTGCCTGGGTGATGGGTCAAACAAAATCTCATAAATCACCACTAAATAACTTACATGTACCCAAATACCACCTGTTCCCCAAAAACCTATTGAAATAAAAAAATAAAGAAAAGACATTGAGTTGGGGGAAATTTTTTTATGAGCTTGGTGCAAAACAGTTTGTGGGGAGCAGTGTTGTGGATATGACAGTCTGATTCTCTTACCATCTACTTGAATTTTTTTCACTTCCCTGTGGTAGACCATTAGTGAGATGAACCAAGGCTACTATGAACTGTCTCATGCTAATATTTGAGTTCTGAGATATTGCTGGCAATCATCTCTCACTGCTATGTATTTGGTTTTGGTTTTCTGTGGGAGGGGGGTTGAGTGAAAGCATCTTGTGTTTATGCTGCCATTGTGGAATTGGAAGTCCTGTGCTTATTCAGGAGATGGTATGGCATGAGGCTCAGAGTAAAAGGTCTGGGAGATATCTTTTTCTGGTTCTGAAGACACTTTGTCTGAGAACAATTAGAAAAAAAATTGTCTGATAAGCTGGAGAGATGCTAAGGTGGCCTAGTCTTCAAGGGTTAAGGTCTCAAAGAAAAGGGAACAGAAAATGAGCCAACAGTCTGCAGCCATTCTTCCCTCCAGATGTTTGCTGGTTCTTAAAGCAAGGGGGAGACGGAGAGCCTATGCCCCCAGAAAGGCTGACAGAGTCTTTTGACGTCTTATTTGGCTGGAGAAACATACGTTGACATTTGGGACTGCCAAGTCAGGCAGGTCTAAAGGACCCAGATGCTGGCAAGAAATGACAGAGAAGTTACTAAATTTTTAAGATATGCAGGCATAAGGCAAAGAAACTAAACAGAAAAACAAAGATAATTTTACCCAAAACAAAGAGAATTTTAGGCAGTGTATCTTTTTTTTTTTCTTTTTTCTTTTTAAGACAAAGTCTCACTCTGTTGCCGAGGCTAGAGTGCAGTGGCACAATCTTGGCTCACTGGGTTCAAATGATTCTCCTGTCTCAGCCTCCCAAGTAGCTAGGATTACAGGTGCATGCCACCATACCTGGCTAAGTTTTTTTTCTTTTTTTCTTTTTCTGTATTTTTAGTGGAGACGAGGTTTCTCCATGTTGGCCAGGCTGGTCTGGAACTCCTGACCTCAGATGATCCACCTGCCTCAGCCTCCCAAAGTGCTGGAATTACAGGCATGAGCCACCACACCTGGCCAGTGTATCTATTTTTAATGCTGCATAACAAATTGTCACATATATAATGGCTTAGAAACCTGCAAAAACACATTTTCTGTGGGTTAGGAGTCCAGGCATGGCATGGCTAGGTTCTGTGCTCAAGGTCACCAGGATGAAATCAAAGTGTGGGGGGCTGTAACCTCATCTGGAGTTTGGGGTCCTCTTTCAGACTTATTCAGAGGGTTGGCAGAATTCAGTTCCTTGCCATTTTAGGAGTGTGGTCCTGGTCGTCTTTCAGGGGATTACTTCAAGCTTCTAGAAACTGCTCTCAAGTCCATGCCATGTGGCCCCTTGTGTCTTCAAAGGCAGAAATAGATCATTCCCTTTGCTTGGAATCTCTTTGAATTAAGAAAGGACTGAGTCATTTTCAAGAGCTCAAGTGACTAGGCCATGCCTACCTGGTTCATCTTCCTTTTGATTAACACGAAGTCAACTGATTAACAACCTAGTTGTGAAAGTGATAATACATTATATTCACACAAGTTCCTCCTACATGAAAGGGAAGGGGATTAGACAAGGCAGATACACCAGTGAGTGGGAATCTTGGGGGTCATCTTAAAAATCTGCCTACCACAGACAATCTAATGATACTGAGTGTCATGCGCGTCCGTGTGAGGAGACCACCAAACAGGCTTTGTGTGAGCAACGTGGCTGTTTATTTCACCTGGGTGCAGACGGGCTGAGTCCGAAAAGAGAGTCAACGAAGGGAGATAAGGGTGGGGCCGTTTTATAGGATTTGGGTAGGTAAAGGAAAATTATAGTCAAAGGGGGGTTGTTCTCTGGCAGGCAGCAGTGGGGTCACAAGGTGCTCAGTGGGGAGCTTTTGGGCCAGGATGAGCCAGGAAAAGGAATTTCACAAGATACTATCATTGCTTAAGGCAAGGACTGGCCATTTTCACTTCTTTTGTGGTGGAATGGCATCAGTTAAGGCGAGGCAGGGCATTTGCACTTCTTTTGTGATTCTTCAGTTACTTCAGGCCATCTGGGCGTATACGTGCATGTCACAGGGGATGCAATTGCTTGGCTTGGGCTCAGAGGCCTGACACTGAGGAGAAAACTAAAATAGAATCCAGGACCCACCAAGAAGGAGGAGGCCTAAGAAAATACCCCAGTATTTCCCTCTGAGCTCTAGGAGTGGGAGTAATTCAGTGGTAGATGGAGTCATATAAAAATGACTACCCAAAAGGAAATCACTTCAGTCTTTTGTTACATTAAAGCTCCTATCCTATTTACCTACCAGAGGGCTAGGTTGAGCCCTCTCTGGAGGAAGATAATGTTATCCAGAGTTGCTATAGCCGCATACACAATGTTCAACTTTGAGTAAAAAATTAACAGGCATACCAAGAATCAGGATCAAAAATGTCAGGCCTCTGAGCCCAAGCCAAACCATCGCATCCCCTGTAACTTGCACATATACGCCCAGATGGCCTGAAGTAACTGAAGAATCACAAAAGAAGTGCAAATGCCCTGCCTCACCTTAACCGATGGCATTCTACCACAAAAGAGGTGAAAATGGTGGGTCCTTGCCTTAAGTGATGATATTATCTTGTGAAATTCCTTTTCCTGGCTCATCCTGGCTCAAAACCTCCCCCACTGAGCACCTTGTAACCCCTACTCCTGCCTGCCAGAGAACAACCCCCCTTTGACTGTAATTTTCCTTTACCTACCCAAATCCTATAAAACGGCCCCACCCTTATCTCCCTTGGCTGACTCTCTTTTTGGACTCAGCCCGCCTGCACCCACGTGAAATAAACAGCCATGTTGCTCACACAAAGCCTGTTTGGTGGTCTCTTCACACAGACGCGCGTGACAAAAAACACAGAGACAACAAAAACATAGTCAAAGAAAATCCTGGTATTTAATTTATCAGACATGGACTTCTAAATAATTATGATTGATAGAAACAAGAAAGATAATGACATGAAAGAGGATATCACCACAACACAGGGATCGATAAGATAGAACCAATTCTAAAACTTATATGGAAAAGCAAAAGCTCTCAAACAGCTAAAACAATCTTGAATAAAGTGCAAAGAGTCACTCTAGCAGCTATTAAGGCTTATGATGTAGCTACAGTAATCACGATGGTGTTGAGGAGTGGAAAAATACTGAATATCAGAGGTCAGAAAAGTCAGGAAACTCCCCTTAATGCTAAAACAACAAGGTTATCTGGAAAGTCCCTGGCAGGGCAAGCGGCCGTTTGTGGTTTGGTCAAAGGGCGGGAACCAATGAACAACTGACTAATGTTTAACTTTAAATGTCAGCCAATTGTAAACCTACAACTGTAAAATCCCCAGTGACTCTGTAACTTGCTGTAACTTGTTTGTGTCTGACTATAAAAGACGGCTGAACACCGAGCTCGGGGACTCATCCTAGGATCTGATACCTAGCTGGAGGGAAACGAGTTTGAACTCAAAATAAAGCGATCCCTGCCGCTTGGCTTTGTCTCTGGACTCTGGTGGTTGCTTTCGGGTCATCGC
>NW_016810038.1:2422824-2426214 GCF_001698545.2 Rhinopithecus bieti | reverse complement strand
TGTGGGGAAAAGAAAGAGAGATCAGCCTGTTACTGTGTCTATATAGAAAGAAGTAGACATAAGAGACTCCATTTTGTTCTGTATTTGAGATGCTGTTAATCTGTGACCCTACCCCAACCTTGTCCTTGCAAGAGACATGTGCTGTGGTGACTCAAGGTTTAATGGATTTTGGGCTGTGCAGGATGTGTCTTTGTTAAACAAGTGCCTGAAGGCAGCTTGCTGGTTAAAAGTCATCACCATTCTCTTAATTTCAACTACCCAGGGACATACACGGCCAAAGGTCCCAGGGACCTCTGCCTAGGAAAGCTAGGTATTGTCCAAGGTTTCTCCCCATGTGATAGTCTGAAACAATGCTGCTAAAAGGTTTATGGAGATGTTTGCATATGCGTCTCAAGGCACAGCATTTTCCTTTATTCATGTCACAGGGATTTTTGTTCATATGTCTTATTGCTGATTTCCTCCCTACAATGATCCTATTGTCCAGCCAGTCCCTTATCTTTAAGATGGTAAAGATAATTATCAATAAATACTAAGGGAACTCAGACACCGGTGCCGGGCGTGGGTCCTCTCTGTAAGCTGAGTGCCGGTCCCCTGGGCCCACTTTTCTTTCTCTATACTTTGTCTCTGTGTCTCATTTCTTTTCTCAAGTCTCTCGTTCCACCTAACGAGAAACGCCCACAGGTGTGGAGGGGCAGGCCACCCCTTCAGACACCAAAAGCGAAACCCATAAAAGGAAAAAAAAATAATACATTGGAACTCACCAGAATGAGAAAAATTTGCTCTGCAAGACTCACGTAAAAAGGGTGAAGAGACAAGCTACAAATTATAAGAAAACTATCTGCAAACCACGTATGTGACAAAAGACAAGTATCTAAAATATATAAAGAACCCTTAAAACTCAAAAGTGAAAAGGGAAACAACTCAATTTAAAAATGGGCAAAGAAAATCCATACAATCATCATAGTCAAAAAAAAATTAACGGCCAAAAAACACAAACAGATATTTTACTCAAGGGATATAAAAGTGGCAAATAAGCACACGAAACAATGTTCAACTTCCTTAGCTGTTAGGGAAATGCAAATTAAAATCACAATGAGTTATCACTATATACCTATCAGACTGGCTAAAATTTAAAAATAGTGAGAACACCAAATGCTGGCAAGGATGCAGAGAAACTGGATCACTCATAGGTTACTGGTGGAAATTTAAAATGAAACAGTCACTGAAAAATAGTTTAGCTATTTTTCATAAAACTAAAGATACAACTTCCATAGGACCCACTGTTTACATTCCTGATTATTTAACTCAGGGAAAAGGACACTTATGTTCATGCAAAAACCTGTACACAAATGTTCATGAGGACTTTATTCAATGGCCTCAAACTGGAAACAACTCAGATGCTATTCAATAGGTGAATGATTCAGCAAATTGCAGTGTATCCATACCATGAAATACTTCTTAGTATTAACAAGGAAGGAACGAACTGTTGATTCATGCAGCAGTCTACATTAGGTTCACGAGAATTATGCTGAGTGCAAAAGGCCAGTACCAAAAGAATACATACTTGACTTAGTCGTTTTGTACTGCAATAAAGGAATACCTGAGGCTGGGTAATTGATAAAGAAAGGAGGTTATTTGATTCATGGTTCTGCAGGCTGGACAAGGTGAGGGCTTCAGGTTGCTTCCACTCATGGCAGGTGGTGAAGGGGAGCTGGTATGTGCAGAGATCACATGGGGAGAGAGGAAGCAAGAAAGAGAGGTGGAAGGTCCAGGCTCTTCATAACAACCAGCTCTCAAAGGAACTAATAGAGCCTTAAGGAAAGGCACTAATTTATTCCTGAGAAGTCCACCCCCATGACCCAAATACCCCCCATTAGGCCCCACCTCCAACATTGGGCAACAAATTTCCATATGAGGTTTGGAGGGGACCGACATCCAAACTGTAGCAATACTGTGTGACTCTATTCATATAATATTCTTGAAATGAGAAAATGCTAGACATAGAGAACCAGATTATTGGTTGCCAGGGATAAGGATGAGGGGTGGTTATAAAGAGAAACATGAGAGATTCTTGCAGTCATGGAACTGTTGTGGTAGTGAATATACACAGCCCTACAAGTGTGATAAAATTGCATAGAACTAAATATACACACCCACACATACAAAGAAGTACAGGTAAAGCTGGTAAAGTCTGAATGGGATTGGAGGACTGTGTCAATGTCACTATCCTGGTTGTGATATTGTACTATAGTTTTTCATGGTTATTTCAAATAAATAATGGTTTCTGTTTCAAAGTCTCTTTCGTCTAATATCAATATAGCCACTCAAGCTCTATTACCACTGTTGTTTGCACAGTATATCTTTTTTCATTCTTAACTTTGAACCTATATTTTGAGATAAAAAGATGTTTTTATACACACCATAAAATGTGTTAAACAAAATTATGGGAGACCATTGTTTTGGACTGAGCTCCTGCACTAGACCCCAATAGACCAGACCAAATCAAACCAAAACAGAGTCACTCATGCTGAATGACACATGATCAAAATGACACTTTGAGGCAGCAAGTATTATAGAGCCTCAGACCACTTTTTCCTAAAAACAAGAGCTTCTGGTCTACCTCAGTCAGTGTAATAAAGAAGTCACTTCTCCTTTAACCCTTACCAAAAAACGTAAGAAGTAACCTGACATTAGCCAATCAGCTTCTTTTTCCCGCTATTGTTCCGTTTCCTTGTTCCCACCTATTGCCCAGTGGGAGCTTTGATTCTATTTTGTAGAATGGAGGCTGCTCTTATTTATGAATTGAAAAAAAAAAAAATCTTTAAATTTGTAATTTTGTCTTTTGACAAGTTGAATCTTATTTTTAATCCGGTCCAACAACCTCTGGCTTTTGGTTGGACTGTTAAATCTATTCACATTTAATGTTGTTACTGATAGAGTTGGATTTCCATCTGCTGTTTTACTTTCTGTTCTTTCTCTCTTCCTCAGCTTACTTGTTCCTATATGCATTCTCCTTTTGCATTAAGTGAATATTTTCTAGTGTAACATTTTAATTTCTTTCACGATTTAGCTATTTTTTTAGTAGTCGCTCTAGGGTCTGCAATGTACATCTGAACTTGTCAGCATAGATTTACACTAACATAATTCCAGTGGGATATAGAAAATTTACTCCTCTATAGTTCAGTTCCCTCACCCAAGTTTTGTGTTACTTTGTTATGTATATTATTTCTAAAGGTGTTACAAACTCAACAATGCATTGTTGTCGTTACTTTTATAATTTCATGTCCTTTAAAGAATCTCAGGCCGGGCGCGGTGGCTCAAGCCTGTAATCCCAGCACTTTGGGAGGCCGAGACGGGCGGATCACGAGGTCAGGAGATCGAGACCATCCT
>NW_016810038.1:2397984-2422586 GCF_001698545.2 Rhinopithecus bieti | reverse complement strand
AAAAAAAAAAAAAAAAAAAAAAAAAAAAAAAAAAGAATCTCAGAGAAGAGAGGAGAGCTAGTATATATTTATAGAGTTTGCTCTATTCTTCTTCTTATCGGCCGTTTTGGATTCTCTTCATTTCTCCTGTGGATTCAGGCTTCTCTACGGCATCATTACTCTAGACAGCTTTGTTTTCCGTCTCCTCCTTTGTGTTGTTATTGTCACATAGATTACATTTTTATATACGATAAACCTACAGTGTAATTAGATGCATATTGTTCTATATGATGGCTTGCGAAATCAGTCAAGTGAAAAAAGAAGAAATATGCAATTACACTGTCTTGTACAATTACCTACATAATTACCTTAATCAGTGCTCTTGTTTTCTTAATGGTCTCACTTGCTTTTAGTCTGAAGAATATCTTTTAGTATTTTCTTATGGCAAGTCTGCTAGGAGGAAATTATCTTAGTGTTTGTCTTAGAATACATTTATTTTATTTCAGAGAGATTTTCCAAATATGATTTTTTTTGTTGACAACTTTCCCCCCGCCCCAGCATTTTGAATTTGTTATTCCACTTCCTTCCGGCATTGATTTTCTTGTTCTGATGGGAATTCCACTGTTATCCTTATTGGGGATCCTTGTATGTGATGAGCCATTTCTCCCCACTACTTTTACAATTTGTTTTGGTCTTTATTCCACATTTTGATGATAAAGTGTGTGGATTTGGATCATCTTGTGTTTACCTATTTGGATTTTGTTGTGTCCCAGGATGTGCATATTAATTTTTTTCAGGTTTTATATGAACTGTTCTATTTTAGCTTAAAATAATAGTAAAATAATTTTCAACCACCAAGGTATTAGAGGGGCAAAATGAAATATATAAAATTCTTGATTAGTTTTTTAAATGACAAGAATAAAGATAATGAAAGTAGGGCAAGAGGGAAACCAATGGTAAGATGACAAAAATAAACCCAAATACATATCAAAATATATTTAATATAAATAGATAAATGATGCAGTTAAAAGGCAAACATTGCTAGACTGGATTGAAAGAAATAAAACAACATAAAACTAAACAAAGTGCTTTCTGCTTTCAAGGTTCATTAGGAAAGAATGAATGTGAACTGTTGGAAGAGATAGACCAACTAGCTGGGGGCTGTGACTCAGGCCTGTAATCCCAGCACTTTCGGAGACCAAAGAAGGCAGATTACGAGGTCAGGAGATCGAGACCATCCTGGCTAACATGGTGAAACCCTGTCTCTACTAAAAAAATACAAAAAATTAGCCGGGCCTGGTGGCGGGCACCTGTAGTCCCAGCTACTTGGGAGGCTGAGGCAGGAGAATGGCGTGAACCCAGTAGGTGGAGGTTGCAGTGAGCCTAGATCACACCACTGCACTCCAGCCTGGGTGACAGAGCGAGACTCTGTCAAAAAAAAAAAAAAAAGGAAAAGATAGACCAAATATTAACTGAAAGAAAGTTGGCTTATTTGTACTTACTGTATATCAGACAGAGCACACTTTAAATTATGATACATTACTATAGGTAAAGGATCATTTCATAATGTCAATAGGGTCAATCTACCAGGAAGGTATAATAACATGAAACGTTCATGTACCTAATAATATAGCTTCAAAACGTGCAAAACAAAAAGCTCTTGCAAGGCTCCCCAGGGAAGTTATCACAAAGTTACCTCATTGTGGATGAGTGGGTGGGGTATTGTTGAACAGATGGAAAAGGGGCAAGTGCTTTGTCACAAAAAGGAGCTGGATTAGGGCCAGATACCTCATTAGATATAAGCTGATTTTGTCTTTGATTCTGAAGAAAAGTTAAGTGGAAGGGCTGGTGTCTGTTAAAAATTGAATGTACAGTGTGGCTAAACAGAGAATGTCCTGATAAAATATCCAACTTCACAGATGATGCAGATTTCTTCCAGGTGGCAAAATGCATGCAATTCTGTGAGGCAATTCTGCTGTAAACCAATTAAAAGATGGCAGGGGAGCCTTGGTTACATTTCTGCATTAAGAAAGTAAGTAATCCTAACTCTACGTATTCAATGATAACTAGGAGCAATCAGTAACAAAACAATAGAGAGCCATTGCATATTGTTCCCACAGACATTGGCTTGATCTGCTGCCACAACTGAAAAAAGCCAACAACATCTGGCCAAGCACCATAATGAAGTCAATTTTAGAAACAAAGTGAGAAATATAAGCTTGTATAAAACCATGATACAGCTGAATGCTAAGTTCTGCATATGCTTCCCATCACCCTACATTCAGGGACAAAGAAGGCAAGGAAGACCCAAGGACAAAGAGCTGTAACCATTTAGGGAATATTATAAAAGACTTTACTTAAAAACAACTGGGCTCTTTAGTCTGCACAGGTTAAGAGAATAGGGTGGAATCTGTAAAACCATGGATGTTATGATCAGGAAAAATCCAGACTCCATTCAATCCTGGTACATGTAGTAGTTTCCTGTGGGCACCAGATTACCCCAAAATTAATAGCTTAACCACAATAAAAATATATTGTCTTTGAGTTCTGTAGGAGAGGAGCATGGTATGAGTCTCATGAGGCTAAAGTCAAGGTATCAGCAGGGCTGGTTCCTTCTGGAGGCTCAGAAGAGTATTTTTTCCTGAATTTTTTAGTTTCCAGAGGCTGCCTCTGCACCTCAGCTCATGGCCCCTTGGCCATCTTTGGCTAGCAGCACAGGTTGAGATCTCACATGATCTCACCCTCACCTCTCCTACCTCTCTCTTCTACTTTTGATTACATTGGGCCAACGCAGATAACCCAGGACATTCTCCTCAGTTTAAGGTTGGCTGATCAGAGATCTTAATTCTATCTGCAACCTTAATGCTCCTTGGCATGTAACATGACTATTCACACCTTCTTAGGATTAGGATGTGGATATCTTCCTTGGGGGGGATTATCTTGCTGATCACAATATACAAAAGTCTTGAGTAATAATACCCCAAGGCCTGAAAGTAGCACTGTGTTTTTGTTTTTTTTTTTTTCCTTTTTTTAAGTACAAATAAAGGAGGTACAACTTTTTCAGCAGGTGATACTGGCCGAAAATATACTTAGTTTAAAAACATTATGGATGATAAATGCTTGACAGATCAGCAAAGGATGCCATAGATTCTGGAGATACATTCTTAACCTTTTATGCTTTCTTTTTCTCATTTACAAGAATCATGTAAATATTTAAATAGAAATAAGAAAAATGGTGGGAAGAGTCAAGATGGCTGACTCGGTGCAGCCAGGAAGAGCTTATTCCATGGAGAGACCAGACCATCAAGAAGACTGCCACACTCTAAGCAGATCTTTGGAAAGAAGGCATTGAGAGTGGACGGAGGGAGGACACAGCCTCTGGGCTGAATGGGAAGGAAACTGCGAACCTTGCATGGGGCTGCCAACCACCAGGACTAGTTCCTAGCCCCAGGCAGCTCCTGGGGAAGGGGCAAGTTAAATAGGCATCAAGTGGTCCACTCCTGCCACAGACCTCCAGAATCCTACCTGCAGGAGAACCCATGACCTGTATGGACATTACAGCTGGCAAGGAGAGCTGCTTGGAGAGTTGCTAGGAACAGCACTTCAGCCTGTGGGAAGTCCAGAGGGTTTGGCACAGGAGCGTCTGCAGTGGAGCAAGCCCAGGGTGCGCATCCTGGAAGGCTCACCATGCTTCTCTAGCTGCCTTGGGTCTTTGTTGATTGTCAGACCTGGACAGAATATCTTTCCAGTGGGACAGGGCCAGTCTGACCTGAGCACCCCTTTGCCTGCCAGCCTCTCCAGGGTCCCTGCCTGGCTGCACCTGCATCTAGCACAGCCTGAGATGCGTAATCAGTGCACTTCCCACTGGCTACTGCCACACAGCTCCTTTACCCGCAGACCCCACCTAGCAATCAGAGAACTTCTACAAACAGGCCACTGCCAGCATGCAGCAACCTGCAGCCCTCCCCACTGCTTTGTCAGGGCACACTCGCCCACAGCCTCCCCCAGCTGCTTTGCTGAAGTGCTCATGCATGGACCACACCATTCCACGGCCACCAGTGCGGGCACATGGACCACACGGTGCCACAGCTCTGCTCTGCTTTTGATATGCAAAAATCATACAAAAGATCAAAAATCCAAAGGCTGGTTTTTTGAAAGATAAATAAGATTGATTCACTGCTGGCTAGACTAATGTAGAAAAAAGAGAGATGCTGCAAACAAACGCAATCAGAAATGACAAAGCAGACATGACCACCAACCCCACAGGAATACCAAAGACTCTTAGAAACTCTTCTGAATACTTCTATGCACACAAATCTGAAAACCTAGAAGAATTAAATAAATTCCTAGAAACATACAACCTCCCAAGATTGAACCAAGAAGAAATTAAAGCCCTGAACAGACCAATATTGAATTCTAAAATTGAATCAGCACTTTGAGAGGCCAAGGAGGGCGGATCACTTGAGGTCAGGAGTTCGAGACCAACCTGGCCAACATGGTGAAACCCCATTTCTACCAAAAATACAACAATTAGCCAGGCATGGTGGCATGCACCTGTAGTCCCAGTTACTTGGGAGGCTGAGGCAGGAAAATCACTTGAACTTGGGAGGCAGAGGTTGCAGTGAGCTGAGATTGTGCCATTGCACTCCAGCCTGGGTAACAGAGCGAGTCCCTGTCTTAAAAAAAAAAAGGAAAAAGAGAAAGAAAAAAAAGAGTAAAATTGAATCAGTATTAAAAAAAATCTGCTAACCAGAAAAAGCCCTGGACCAGACAGATTCACAGCTGAATTCTACCAGATGTATAAAGAAGACCTGGTACCAATCCTACTGAAAGTATTCTGAAAAATTGAGGAGGAGGGATTCCTCCCTAACTCATTTTATGAGTCCAGCATCATTCTGATACCAAAACATGGCAAAAGCACAACAAAAAAGAAAACTTCAGGCCAACATCCCTGATGAACAGAGATGCAAAAATCCTCAACAAATACTAGCAAACCAAATCCAGCAGTACATCAAAAAGCTAATCCACCACAATCAAGTAGGCTTTATTTCTGGGATGCAAGTTTGGTTCGACATACACAAATCAATCAATAAATGTGATCAATCATATAAACAGAACTAAAAACAGCAGCCTTATGATCATCTCAGTAGATGCAGAAAAGGCTTCCAATTAAATTAAACATCCTTCATGTTAAAAACCCCCAACAAACTAGTTATTGAAGGAACATACCTCAAAATAACAATAAGAGCCATCTATGACAAACCCATGGTTAACATCATACTGAACGGGCAAAATATGGAAGCATTCTCTTTGAGAACCAGAACAAGACAAGGATGCCCACTCACGTCACTGCTATTCAGTGTAGTACTGGAAGTCCTAGCCATTGTAATCAAGCAAGAGAAAAAAACAAAAGGCATCCAAATAGGAGGACAGGGAGTCAAACTGTCTCTCTTCACAGACAATATGATTCTATACCTAGAAAACCCCATAGCCTCTGCCCAAAGAATCGTAGATATGATAAACAACTTCGGCAAAGTTTTAGGATATAAAATCAATGTATAAAAATCAGTGGCATTTCTATACATGAATAATGTCCAAACTGAGAGCCAAATCAAGAATGCAATCCCATTCACAATAGCCCCCCAAAGAATAAAATACCTAGGATTACAGCTAACCAGGGAGGTGAAAGAGAATTGAATGCAAACACTGCAAAGAAATCAGCAATGACACAAACAAATGGAAAAACATTCCATGCCTCAAGGACTGGAAGAATTAATATTGTTAAAATGGTCATGTGGCCCAAAGCAATTTACAGATTCAACGCTAGTTCTATCAAACAACTGGTGACATTTTTTACAGAGTTAGAAAAAAACTATCCTAAAATTCACATGGAACCAAAATGAGCCCAAATAACCAAAAAAAAATCCTAAGCAATGCACCGTGGAATACTACACAGCCAGGAAAAGAATGAAATCATGTCCTCTGCAGCAACATGAATGGAGGTGAAGGCCATTATCCTAAGTGAATTAACACAGGAACAGAAAACCAAATACTGCATGTTCTAACTTATAAGTGGGAGCTGAACATTGAGTACACATGGACACAGAGAGGAACAATAGACACTGAGGCCTACTGGAGGACGGAGGAGGGGAGGAGAGTGAGGATCAAAAAACTACCTATAGGGTACTATGCGTATCACCTGGGTGACGAAATAATCTGTACCCCAAACCCCTGTGCTGTGTCACACAATTTACCCATGTAACAAACCTATACATGTACCCCCTGAACCTAAAACAAAAATTGGAAAGAAAATAAGAAAAGGAAAACATTCTACCATGAATACTTACTTCAGTTTTTAATGTTGCTTTGAATCTTTTCCATATACAAACTTTATTTTTTGAGACAGAGTCTCACTCTGTCACCCAGGCTGGAATGCAGTGGCACGATCTCGGCTCACTGCACTCTCCACCTCCCAGGTTCAAGCGATTCTCCTACCTCAGTCTTCTGAGTAGCTGGGACTACAGGTGTGCGCCACCATGCCCAGCTAATTTTTTGTACTTTTTTTTTTTTTTTTTAACAGAGACGGGGTTTCACCATGTTAGCCAGGATGGTCTTCAATCTCTTCACCTCGTGATCTACCCACCTTGGTCTCCAAAAGTGCTAGGATTATAGGTGTGAGCCACCGCAACCAGCCTACAAACATCATTTTTATATCCATACACAGAATAAATACATGCTCACCTCCTTTTTTCTCCTCATGTATGAAACAAGCATTTTCTGTTACTCCCAAAGTGTTGTGATTAAATTTTTAAGTGTGCCGGCTATTAGCTGCAGGAAGGATGTGAGTAGAGAGTAAAGCCATGGCCTGAAATGTCCACAGATATGTGCACAAAGCCCTGCGGTGTGCACGGGATGGGATCTGGAAGGGTGTGGGGCAGGGATAGGGCTGGCCTGGGCCACCATGTCCTGGCAGGGAACTGCGAGGTTTCTGAGAACTGTAAAGGCCAATGTGGCCTGGCAGGTTGTCAGGAGGGTAAGTGGGTCAAAGGAGGAGGACAGAACATATGGCATTTGGCTGTGTGTGAGTCAGATTTAAAAGTAACATGTAGACTCCAGTATGCGGGCCTCTATTAAACCCTTGTCCCAGGTCCAGCCTGTACCAGGTCAGCCCTCAGAAAGAAGGGGCCTGCCGTGGGAGGAGTGCAGTGGTGCAAGGGAAGGGGGCTGCACTCCGCTCCTTTGCAGAGCCCTGGGACGGCCTAAGCCCCGGGGAGAAGGCGCATGGTGTGACTGTCGGCACTCAGGACCAAGAGTCCAAGGCCCAGAAGAAGCTGTTTTCCCCAAAGCTTGGGATGGATGGGAAGCAGCAGCAAAGCCTTGTATCTGGCACGTATATCCTGGAAGGCAGTTTGGAGACTGGATGAGGTGGAGGATGCGAGGGCCATCCTGGGTGCCTCAGCTCTGCAAATACCCCAAATAGACATGACCTGGATGTGTGGGATTCTGTCTCGGCCCTCCCAGCAGGAAAGGGACTTGGAAGAAAAGTAATCTTGATTCATGATAACCACGTCCTTTTTCTTGTATATCTGGTTTGTGAACTGAGGTTCGTATCCACTGAGGCTCTTGTTCCCTCCCTTCCCCGAGCTGGGTCATGACCTTAGCTCTTTGACCCCTTGGCTTAGGGAGGCCTGGGGTTGGCCTGAGCATGAAACTCCTTGCTGGAGTTGGCCCAAGGAGCCGTCACGGCCATCACGCTCACTGTGGGTTCGTTCGGACCCCACCCCTTTGTTTCCCAAGGTGGAATGCAGGTGCCTTTCAGTGACAGGTGAAACACAGCAAAGCGGCAGAAACTTTAGGTGAGGTGGAAAGGTGAGGCCAAGGAAGGGAAAGAGAGGACGGGGGTGTGGCATTGGCCCCCCAGGACTCACAACATGATGAAGCTTCCATATGTAGCAAATAAAAATATAGGGCGCCCAGTTAAATTTGAAGTTCAGATAAAGAATGAGCGTTTTTTAGTATAAGTCAGTCCAAATATTTGCATGGGATAGACACTGAAAAATTATTTATCAGGTACCTAAAGTTCAGATTTCACTGGGTGCCCTGTGTCTTACCTGGTGACCCTACACAATGAAGTCCTCTCCACTTCCTTAGAGAAGGGCCAGGAACTGCGCTCTCAGAACCTCCTGGCCAGACTCCAGAGTGTCACCAAAGGGCCCCTGAGGGGCTCAGGAGCCACACGGGGCGTTTTATTCCTGTAGAGAGTGAAACAAAACTGTGTTTTATACTTTTAAAAATATGGTTATATTTTGGATGAATACATGAAATTAAAGTAAAATTTAAAATATAAAGCACTTTATAAAATAGTTTTATCACACTCTTCACCTGTATCCCAGGCGTCTGTAGTTCTCTTCGCTGGGGAATATCTGAGATTCTCAGTTGAAACACTTGGGGTGGCCACTAGAGGGAGTTCACAATTCACAGCTTCGCCACCATGAAAAAGAAAAACGTCTTTTCAGAGCAGTACAAGTAATTCACATGCTGCTATTGTGTTGTCGTTTCTTTTCCGATAAATGTTATTGTCTTTCTCCTCCTTAGTGTCTTTCTTCTTCCCCTCCTTCCCCTTCAGCTACTCTCAATCCTGTGTCCTTTTTAAAACCCATACAAATATCCCTGCTGCGTAGCTACTGAGGTCCCACTCTGAGACCCCCTGGCCCAGCAAATCCTGGCCCAGCAGTGGGCTGCTTGCTCCATAATGACAAGGGCTGCCATTTTGTGAGCTTTCGCCGTGTGTCAGGCATGGGGCTATCGGATCAGCCTGTGGTATCCATCAGGAAACAGTACCTGGGCCAAGTGTTTACCCCACAGGGCATTTAAGGCAGGGGACTGGCTAGTGGGGGTGGTATGGCTGTGAGCCAAACCCAGGGACTCAGAGGAGCAGCAAGCTGCCACACCTCGGCTGGAGGGACAGAGGGTGGAGGTGGGGTGATGGGAACCTGGCGCCAGGTCACTGGATGGAGGCTGCTTCCTGCACTGCTGAAGATGCTGTGTAGGGCAGAACAAGGGTTGTGGGGAAACATCCCAGCCTCCTGCCAGGGCCTTCAGGAGCAGCTGATGCAGGAAAGACAGCCCCGCCCCCTTGCCACCCAGAACAGAACAGGGGAGACAAGAAAGGGCGTGAGGACACAGTGCCCTGGAGCCAGTACACATGCCTCATCTCTTTCAAGTGTGCTCATTTTATAACCGGGAAATCCGAAGTTCAGAGAGGTTAAGTGGCTAAACTGCAGTTGCACAACTTGTCAGAAGCAGAGCTAGGATTTGAACCAAGAAGTCTGCCTGCGGAATCCATGCTCTTGAGGACTGCCATGTAACAGAAGAGGCAGTTCCGGTATGGCCAAGTTCACCTTTGCCCTCAGCCTTTGCAGACATCACTAATCAATCAGAGCCTGGGTCCTAGTGAGCCTTGAGGCAGGTTTGCAATAGGGATGGTGCCATTTTGGCAGACATGACTCACCAAAAGTGTTCATCCCAAACAGAATCGACGGTGTCAAGCAAGATTCACTTGCAAGAAATAGAAACCATGTCCCAGTTCTGCACAGAATGGGATTTATTACAGGGGCTTAGGTGCTCACAGCAGTACTGGAAGGGCTGGAGGAGGAGACTCTAGCAGGACAGCTCAGAAGTTGTCCCCCAGGCCGAAATTGTCCCACCTCTGCCTCAAACAAGAAAAGGCAGTGCCAGGAGGTTCCCACTGGCATCGTTTACCTCTAGCACCCGTGCTGCAGTCCAGGGACGGGAATCACCACAGCTGCTACTGAGCACTTGTCCATCAGAGACCCCAGGATGCTGTGGGGAAAGCAGCATCTCCAGCAGCAGCAGCAACTGCAGGCGGTAGAAGACAGAAAGTGGAAGAGAGGTTCCGGGGGCCAGGCAGGTGGGAACAAGGAGTTATTGCTTAATGATGAAAGGCTGATGGAAAAGTTCTGGAGGTGGATGGTGGGGATGGTTGCACAACATTGGAAATGTACTTAATGCCACTGCATTGTACTCTTAAAATGGTTAAAATAGCACATTTTATGTTGTATAAATTTGACCACAAAAAATTTCAGAAAAGAAAAAAAAATTTAAAAACATAACCACCTCACACCCATTAGGATGGCTATGATAAAAACAAGACAGAACAAAATAAGTGCTAGTGAGGATGTGGAGAAATTGGAACCCTTGTGCACTGTTGGTGGGAATGTAAAATTGTGCTGTCGCTATGAAAAATGGTATGGTGCATCCTCAAAATAACTAGAAATAGAATTACCATAGGCTCCAGCAGTTCTGCCTCTGGGTGCATACCTGAAAGAACTGAAGGCAGAGACTCCAACAGGCATTTGTACACACATGTTCATAGCAGCATTATTCACAACAGCCCAATGGTAGAGGCAACCCAAGAGTCTATGGATGGATGGACAGAGAAAATGTGGCCTGTACACACAACGGAATACGATTCAGCTTTAAAACGGAAGGGTATTGGGACACAGGCTACACTGTGGGTGAAACTTGAGAACATTACGCTAAGTAAAATAAGCCAGACACCAAAGGACAAATACCGTATGATTCCAGTCATAAGAAGTCCCTCGCATAGTCCAATTATCATAGAGACAGGAAGTTCCAGGGTGGTGGCCAGGAGCTGGGAGGAGGGAGAATGGTGGGTAGAGTTTCCATTTTGCAAGAGGAAGAGAGTTCTGGAAATGATGGTGGTGATGGTTGCATGATGTAAATATTCTTACCACTGCTGAACTATATTCCTAAAAATGGTTAAGAGGGTAAATTTTATGTGCATTTCACCACATTTTAAAAAGGTAAACCAGAAAAAGATGAAGAGGAGGAGGAGAGATGAAGGAGGAGGCGAAGGAAGGGGAAACCCAGGGTGGGACAGACCATAGAAAGCAGATGAGTGGGACAGGGTGCTGACCACCCCTCATGCCAGGGGAGGCCCCCATCTTGGCTCCCCCATCACGGGAAGCCCCTATCAATATTGCCATCGATATTGATGGCAGCATCAATATTGTAACCCAGCATCAGTGCTCACTGGGACCCAGGCTCTGGTTGATTAGCAATGTCTGCAGAGGCTGAGGGCGAAGGTGAACTTGGCCATGCAGAAGCTGTCCCTTCTGTTATATGGCTGCTCTCAAGAGCAAGGATTCTGCAGGTCCAGGAGGCCCTGGAATGAAAGAGGGCATCTGTGAGGATAAGGAATGAAAGAAATCAGGTTTTTTAAATGTTAAAGCTGTTAGGAAAAGCTGTGGAAGACTAACTGGGTATGATTTCAATGGAAAACTAGGGTTCTACTCCCGCATCTGGGTTATCTGATTCTGTGGAGTTTCCATGCCTTTCACTGTATCTGAGCTATTTTGCAGCTCTGTACATTGTAGAAATGGATGGAGTGCAAATTATCCTGGGTCCATAGAAAGGCGGATGAGTCTCGGCTGGTGGAGGTACAATGGGTCCTTCTCCGGAAGCCCATTTTGCACCTTCACAGAGAGAATTCATGTCAGCATTCCTGATTGGCTGCCCTTTGGATTCTCCTTTGAGCTGGTTTTTAACACCTTACTGGATTCCTCATTAGTTAGTGAGTACAAAAAAAAAATCTTTGACACATGTTCATTTTATATATGTTTGAAACGCATCATTTTACGTTTTAAAAAGATTTCACATTAGCAGAATCATAAAGGATGGAGAATAGAATAGACTGGAAGATTCACAAACATGCTGAGATCCACCAAGGTCTTCAGAACCTGGGACGACTTCACCCCACTCAGATGACGACCCCAGGAGTGACATGGATGGGGGAGGCAGAGTTTCAGTCTATGTCTTCACAAATAATTTGATGAAAAATGACAAGCTCACACTATGACCTATCTGCAGACCCAACAGGGAGCTGATCCACCCATTGAGGAGATGGTTGGAGTCAGGGTGTGCTTGAGTTCTCTGGTCCCAGGCAGCTGGAGAGCTGGGCTGGGCCCAGACAGGGTCCATGGTACCAAGAGAAAATACAGATGCCTCCTTCCCTCTCTCCTCTGCCCAGGCTCATAGCTCTGGACTTCAACCACCACTCAGATGAAGAGGGTGAATCCAAGGAACATCCAGGGTGTGAGGGGAAAGCAGCATCTGCCCCCAGGCCAAGGGCAGAGCCAGCATTCCCTGCATGCCCTGATGCAGCATGTGGAATCACGGCCTCTTACTGCAGCCATGGAGAGAAAAGGGCAGACAGGGAGGGGGATGCAGCGAGACACAGAGAATATAGAGCATGATCTGACATGCCAGAGAGACAGAGACAGACAGAGAGACAGAGACAGATGGAGAGACAGAGACAGATGGAGAGACAGAGACAGATAGAGAGACAGAGACAGAGAGGCTGAGACAGACAGAGACAGAGAGAGACAAACAGGCTGAGACAGAGAGACAGAGACGGAGAGACAGAGGCAGAGAGACAGAGTCAGAGAGACAGAGACAGACAGACAGGCTGAGACAGACAGACAGACACAAACAGAAACAAAAACAAAGAACAAAGTCTGCAAAGATGCAAACAGACATGCAGGGGGACAAAGATACAGAGACTCAGACATCCAGAGGGACTGAGACTTAGGGACAGAGAGATATAGAACAAAGTCCAGAGAGACAGAGACACGGGGACAGACAGATATGGAACAAAATCCAGAAAGACAGAGACCTACAGAGAGATCTGGAGACACAGAGACAGAGACATACGGAACAATGTCCAAAGAGAGACAGAGAGAGAGTCAGAGACATTCAGAGGGACAGAGACACAGAGGCAGAGAGATATGGAGCAAAGTCCAGAGAGAAAGAGACATAGAGAGAGGGAGAAACAGAGACAGTGAGATATGGAACAAAGTCCAGAGAGAGACACACAGACACAGAGACAGAGATGTATGGAACAAAGTCTAGAGAGATGCAGAGATCTGCAGAGAGAGAGGGAGAGAGAGGAGAGGAAATATGGAGCAAAGTTTGGAGATACGTAGATACTTACAGAGAGGCAAAGCAAGAGGTAGAGACTTAAAGACAGAGAGATGGACAAGGAGAGGCAACAAATGAGAGAAACCTGCTCGTCCAGCAAGGGCCGCCTGTCACGTGATTGTCCATGTCCCATGCCATGGGGCCGGGCCAGGCTGGTGACTGATGGAGCCTCCCGCCCTCCTCAATGGGCAGCATCCCCCTGCAGGGTCTGTGTGAGGTTGGTGCCGGGCTGTGGTCCTGTGTCCAGCTCAGTGCTGGGCACATGTGCAGGCTGGAAAGAGGCTCTGAATGACTAAGACCTTCCCTTGGCGATTTGCTGTTAGCATTCACTTACACCCAGGGAGACTTGATCACCCAAACCAGGATACTTTAGAGAGGGAAAGGAATGTGATTAAGAATCATCCCTGTACAGCAAGCAGGCAAAGGGGCTGTCCCAGCAAACTGGGATGTGCGGTCCCAGGGCTGACGACTGGCCCTGTTCCAAAGTGGGTCCCATCACAGGAGTCCAAGCATGGCGGGCCCTGGCTTGGTGGGCTGTCATCGGTCACGCTGGCCATGCTGACCATCCCTGAGGGACACAGCTGCTCAGCAGGAGAAGCGATCATTTTTAACTTGGGTTGTTTAAAGATGAATACAAAGAGGGCAGAGTGCAACACTCTCATGACCTTAAAAGATGACACAAGAAATTTGAGACATTCCATCTTTGCTTCCCACTGCTTCAAGCTGCCCTGTGGTCCATCCGAGGGCAGTTTCTTCCATCTTCCTCCTGAGTCTAGGAGTCCCTGGCAGAGACATCTCAAACTCTTGTAACTTTCCTGGCAGCCACAGACGGACACCTGATCAATGCCATGAGTCACATATTCCATTTAAAGAGCAACATAAATTGTAGAAGAGAACAGTGATTCCCTGTTGTATTGCTGTCAGTGTCAGAGGTGAGCGTGATGAGGTCTTTGCCACTGTCAGGGACTCTGTCCCCTCCTCCCTGCTGCACCCCAGCACTGACTGTCCTAGGCCCTCAACATGCATTCGTCAGATCCACTTGACTCAGCCTTTTGTCTCCTGGCTACCATGGAACTGACACAAGACTGATGTTGTGTTTTAGGTCGGGGTCAGAACTGTGACCCATGGGCCAAGTCCAGTCACCTGTCTTATGAAGTTTTATTGGAACACAGCCACGCCCATTTGTTTACATATTATCTGCGGCTGCTTTGGCACTGTAGGGGCAGAGGCCTCGTGGCTTGCAAAACCTGAAATATTTGCTATGTGGTCTTTATAGGACAAGTTTGCCACCCACCCATGAACCAGATGCTAACGAACAGCGTCCTCCCCCTGCCTGGACGAGGGGCTGGTGTGACTCTGGCCAGCCCTGCCCTGGCCAGACTCACCAATCCATCGCACCTTCTCCATGCTCCCAGGGCAGTGTGGCTCCTTGGTGGGAATCTGCCTAAGAGGAGGGACCCGTTTGCTATCGGGACTCATTCCTCAGTTGTGATCTTTCATGACAGGTCTCAGGCTGGTGTCAGCAATGGGGACCCACTGCAGAAACATCCCGGGCTGGGCTCAGGCAGTGTCCAGCAGGTACTCTGTAAACCATGTGTGTTTCTGGCCCAGGGACTTGGGTCCTGGGCACCCTCTCCTGGCTGTGAAGCAAGGGTCCTGGCCCAAAAGGAGGCCCAGCGGCTCTGAGGATCCAAGCCCCAGATTTCTCGCTGAGCCCCTCGGGCAAGTCTCTCCTGTCTGCAGGGTCTCGGAGCCCTAACGGCTCTCACTCTGCCCGGGCGAGGGTCCCAGCCCTCATCACTGGGTCAGCTCTCCAGGATCTCTACTTCTCTGCCATTCCCTCCCCACAGCTTCGCTTCCCAATCTCATCTCTGTGTCCTGCTTCTTTGGATTAATGCCTCACCAGGGCCGCTTGGCTGTCAACATTCACTTGACAAACAGAGTTGAGCACCTGCTGTGTGCCAGGTGCTCTGCTGGGCTCGGGGCTCAGTGGGGATGAGAGGCAGCCACTGTCCTCCTGAAGATCCGAGTCTACTGGCAGAGGCAGGTAAGCCAGTGGCTGCGGTGCAGCGTGCGTGTGAGAGAGAGTGTGTGTGCATGTGAGTGTGTGTGAGCATGTGTGTGACTGTGTGAGAGTGTGTGTGTATGAGTGTGTGAGACTGTGCCTGTGTGAGTGTGAGCATATGTGAGAGTTAGACTGTGCGTGTGTGTGTGTGTGTGTGTGTGTGTGTGTGTGTGTGTGTAGAGTGGGGATGGGGTTGAAAGCTCCAGAATGAGAGGACCCAGGGAGGGGGAGGAGGGATACAGCATCTGTGGGGAAGGCACAGCACACCCGAGGCTGGGCAGGTGGGTGGGGCCTGCCATGGCTCCTCACTGAGCTTTTGGAGCCTCTCTGCCTCATGCCTGTCGTCTTGGCCTCCGCTGTGACTTTGAGCTCTATAGGGGCTCAGCCCCCACCTGAAGTGCCTTGCCACTCCCTGCTGCCCAGGTATCCCGGAGGAACTGCTGTGGACCCTGCTCTGTGCCCAGGTGGAGGGGGGTCAGGGAAGTCAGGGCCCACTGGGGTAAATCTTCATCCAACAGGAGACAGGAGGATGCCTTCTTCCATCAAATCCTCCTCTTTTCCCGCCTCCAGATGGGCCATCCTCAGGGAGTCGCTATCCACAGGGCGGCTCATGTCTCAGTTTGCCTGGGATAATCCCAGGTTATACCTGTCACCTCCATGTCATTAACAGTGAGTGTCCCAGATGATGAGATGAAGGATATGTTCATCCTGCACCCTCAGCCTCCTGGGTGCCTGACATCCAGCAACTGGTTTGCCATGAAGTGTTGACTGCCTCTTCCCTCCCTTCCTCTGGCTCCTGGCCCACAATCCCTAACCCCAAAGGATCACCTGTGCCTGGGCCTCAGGCTCTGTTTCTGGGGAACTGAGGCCAGAATCTTTGAAGGTGTGAGGAACAGGAGTGTCACAAGCATGTTTGGGTTCTAAGGACAGACCAGTTTCAACTCATGGAAGGACACCCACAGGGAGCTGTGACACAGAAATCATGGGAGAATAATTGGCCCAGACTGCTGGTGAGGGGTTTTCTGAGGAGCAGATGTGTAAGGAGATTTGGGGGAAGAATCGGCAGGGGAGGGAGCCATGGGCAGTCCAGGCAGGGGGTGGCACAGGCAGAGGGTCTCCGGTAGAAACGACTGAATTCCAAGATTCGGGGAAATCCCAAAAATAATTCCTGCCCCTCTGTTGCTGCTCAGCCCAAATCCTGTACAGCCTCCTTGTCAGTGGCAGATAAAGTGGGGAAGCAAATCGAAGGAAAGGTGTCCAGGTAAAACAGGGGAAGAAAGGCCATGAGAGAAGCACTGCACTACCTGGACCATTTCATCCACTTGCACTTTGCCATGAAAGACTCCATTCATGGTGTGGGGAAGCACCCTCTGACCACTGCAGCTGCAGTGGGGAGAGCACGAGGGACACACTGAGGGAGAAACTGGAACAGAAACAGAGGAGAGAACAGAGAGAGTCAGAAAGAGAAACCAAAGCTGATGGAAACACAAAGGCAGCAGGAGAGAGAGAGGGAGTGGGGAGAGAAAAAGAGAGAGAGAGAATGGATGGACAGGTAGATGGATGGATGGATGGATGGATGGATGGATGGATGGACGGATGGATGATGGATGGAGGATGAATGGATGAGGGATGAATGGATGATGGTTGGATGGAAGACGGATGGATGAGTAGATGGGTGGGTAAGTGGATGGATGGATGATGGATTGAGTATGGATAGATCAAGGATGAATGGATGATGGCTGGAAGGATGCTGGATAGATGGATAATGGAAGGGAAATGGATGATGGATGGATGATGGGCAGATAGATTCCACCAAGCACCCTTATCTTGCTGTATCATTTATAAGGGACCTGGTTGTTCACAGCATTGGCTTCTGAGGCCCATGACCTCCTGTTTCTTTCCCTATCCCATCCCTGCCTCCTTCCCATGCAAGTTGTAAGGTGTGGAGCCTGTTCCCAAACCAAACACTGCAGCTTTCTTGACTCAGTGTTCTTCTTGTAAAATGTTCAATGTTCTTGACTCAGTGTTCTTCTTGTAAAACTGCCAGGTTGCTGGCTGGGGTGGGGAGGGTTGACAGATTTCTTCTAAGCATCTGGCACATGGTAAACCCTCAACCAGGTGGCTGTATTGATGATATTTTAAAAAAATAATTGAGATATAATTTACATAGTCTAAATTCACCATTTTAAAGTGTACAATTCAGTGGTTTTTAGTATATTCACAAGGCTGTGTAACTATCATTACTATCTGATTCCACAGCATTTTCACCACCCCATAAAGAAACCCATTAAGCAGTCACTCCCCATCTTCCCCTTCCCCAGGCCTTGGCAACCATTAAGCTACTTTATGTTTCTTTGGCCCTTTCTGCACATTTCATGTAAGTGGAGTCATACGTGATGTAGACTTTTATGATTGGTTTTTTTTACTTAGCACAATCTTTCCAAGGTTCATCTGTGTTGTAGTGTGGATCGGTACCTCACTCCTTTTCATTGTCAAATAATATTCCATTGTATGGGTATACATCTGGCCCTCTAAATTCACGGATTCCACATCCGTGGATTCAACCAACTGCAGATTGAAAATATTTTTGAAAGAAAAGGATGGAGTGTCTGTACTGAACATGTACAGACTTTTTCTTGTCATTATTTTATGAACAATACAGCATAATGACTACTTACATGGCATTTACATTGTATCAGGTATTATGAGTATTCTAGAGATGATTTAAAGCAAATTTGTCCAAAGGGCAGGCCGTGGGCCGCATGTGACCCAGGACAGGTTTGAAGGCAGCCCAACACAAATTCATAAACTTCCTTAAAACATTATGAGAGTTTTCTTTTTTAATTTCTTTTTAGCTCATCAGCTATCGTTAGTGTATTTTATGTGTGGCCCAAGACAATTCTTCTTCTAATGTGGTTCAGGGAAGCCAAAAGATTGGATATCCCTGATTTAATGAATACAAGAGAATGTATGTAGCTTATAAGCAAATAGTACACTATTTCATATAAAGAAATTGAGCATCTGTGAATTTTGGTATCCCTGGGGGTTCTGTAATCAATCCCCATGGATACTGAGGGACTACGGTACTACCTCTGACTTTTCATCAGTTGACAGATATTTGAGTTGCTTCCACTTTTTGACTATTATGGTGAATGCTGCTACGAACAGCAATGTACTTGCTTTTCTGGGGAAAAATGTTTCCAGTTCTCTTGGGTACAAACCTGGAACTGGAATTGCTTGGTCATATGGAGACTTTAGATGTTTAGCTTTTTGAGGAATTGCTAGACTGTTTCCCAAGGCAGCTGCACCATTTTACATGCTGACAATTTGTTTTTAACAATTTATAGATAGTCCCACAATGTGTCAAAGAGGGCTCAAAGCAGCTTACACCCACACCTGAATTCAGCAGGGGACTGTCAGAGAAATGAGAGGCATCAGGGCAAGGACGGGGAATTGGGACAGGACCAGAGAGGGGCAGAGCAGAGTCCTCTTCACAGGAGGCTCTGGGCCATGCTGCAGGGTGGGTACCTGGGGTGCTCGGAAGTGGCCCTTGAAGCCCCTGGTTACACATCGTGCATCTTCCAGAGCATTGATTTTTTATTTAAATATTTGGTGAGAAACTGATGTGTATGAAAAGAATATAGACACATGTTGACTAGAATGAAACACTGGATGAATTTTAGAAACCTCAAAGGGATCCAGCACCTGCATCCCCTCCGCTGCAGGCTCCTTTCACCACAGCCTCAACATCAGAGAACCCCTAGCAGGGGCACTTCCCGCCCGCCAGAACTGGGGAGAGTTGGGCAGGCTCGCCTGCACCCGTCCTAGTGGCCACTAGGAGGCGCCTGGATCCTCCCTGGGTTGCAGATTCCAGGAAATAAATACCCAAGGTTTCCGCCCGTTTCTCCCCAGTGCTGCTGGCGGAGCTGATCCAGAAACCCCCCCGGGCTTCCCAGGGGGAAGTGGATCGCTCAGACTCCTAACCTCAGTCTGCACGCTGACGAAGGAGACAGCAATTGAGAATCCTACAGCTGGAGGCAGAGCTCAGCAGAGGGTCTGGCCTTGCAAGGCGTCTCCCCCAGCCCGGGGGACCATGGACCTGTGTCCCCTTCTACAAGATGCTGAGAAGCCCAGGGTTAGGGGTCCCTGAGGCAGGGTGGAAACGCTGCCAGGATAAGCCCAGCCCACAGCCCTGCCCCAGAAATAACAGCCGTCGCTCCTGGATATCCACCACGTGACTCAAAGAGGATTTGAGGCAGTTTAGAGCGATTCACAAAATTCAGCAGCAGCTGGGGCCTCGGGGACCCAGAGAGACGGGGATGATGCAGGGAGAAAGGAACAAGAGCAGAGCCGCGGGATGGAGCCTGGGGTGAGGGGAATCAGGCCGCTCACGGAGAATTCTTCTGGGGTCAGGTCCAGCTCTGGGCTGCTTGTGTCCTGGGGCCCCCAGGGTGCAGCCCAGGGGCTGCTAGAAGGGCTGAGTGTCTTCTCCTCTACGGTCAGTGCCGCTGGAAGATTTGGAGGGAAAAGGTGTGGGTATGGAGAGAATGCAAACGTGTCATGGATTTTTATGATAAAAGAAAAGACTGTACTGTACTGTACTGGAGTGATTATGATGAAGAAGATGGGATCATTCCAGTCACTCTGAGTAACTTACAGTGGCTTTTTTTTAAAAGAAGGATTTCATTCATTTACTTTTTTTTTTAATTATGTGTTTATGATTTTTAGTGATGGGGTTTTACTCTGTTGCCCAGGCTGGAGTGCAGTGGCACGTCATGGCTCACTGCAGCCTCAAACTCCTGGGCTCAAGCGATCCTCCTGAGTAGCTGGGACCACAGGCTTGCGCCACCAAACCCAACTACTTTTTACATTTTTTGTAGAGATGAGGTCTCGCTATGTTGCCCAGGCTGGTCTTGAACTCCTGGCTTCAAGCAAACCTCCTACCTCAGCCTCCTGAGCAGCTAGGATTATAGGCATGAGCCACCCTTTCCTTAAAAAAAATTATTTGAGGTGGTGATATTTGTGTAATACCAAATTAGCCCTTTTAAAGTGAACAATTCAGTGGCATTTAGGACATTCACAATGTTGTGCGCCCACTGCTTCTACCTGTTCCAAACCATTTTCATCATCTCACGTAAAACCTCATCTTCGTGGTGCCTTTTAGATCTTTCTTTATTAATTATTTGAGCATCTACCATGAACCAAAGCCTGTGTGGTACTGGGGATTTCCAGTGGTGATTACACACAGTCTCTGCCCTCAGTGATAGCCAGCCTTTACCCCAACATGTTCTTTAAGTGTTTTAGCGCTTATGAGCAGAGTCCTCATTTCCTCCCAGACAGCAGAAAGATTGGTTACTCTGTAGCACACATGCCCCACTCTGCGGGCCCTTGCCATTATCAGACATTGCCAATCAATTGCAGCACTCTTACTGATCCTTGAGGCAGCCTAGTGACCCTGTGGAGCTCAGGTGCACTGCCAACCAACACTAAGAAAGAAAGCTTTGGGCCATCCCGAGCTGTGATATTGTACACACAGAGGTCTGTATCATATACACATACACTGGGTTTCATGAACTCAAGTCTTACTTGTCCACAAGTTGCAGGGCAACCGGGTTTCACAGGCTCACAGGAAATCACCCCTAGTCGTTACTCCATGCCTGCAGGGAAAATGTTGTGAAGGTATCCCAGCTGGTTCCTGTGGGCCATAAGGATGCTGAAGGAACTCCCAGCATAGACAGAAACAGTGAACTTGGCAAGTCACTGCTGTTGGGTTGGTGTGTGTGTCCAGGGAGGTCACTCACAGCTGTGACCTGCTACGGAATTTGCCAGGGGTCTAATGGAAATGAAAGTACAGTTCCCTTAAACCAAGCCTGGGCCCTTCTGAGCCTGGGACCCTGTGCCGGCCCAGGCGGCTGTCATCGCAGTCATTCTGGCCATTTCCCCCGACTTGGGTTCGGCATGAGGAGCTGGCCTGGCCTGGAAGCGCAGTGTCGTGGAGAGCCTGGTGTCTGCTCTGCCCCAAGCTCTCCCTGTCTCTAGGTGGCTGCACCACAGCTGCTTTTGGAGAACCTCCTCTCCCCAAGCCTCAGCAGAGGAGGTTCAGGTGACCTGATCCTACCCCACTTCCATCCTCCCCTGCGCCACCAGCCTGGCTAACCCGAAGCTCCCATCCCTTAGTGATGAGGACCAGTTCAGAGTTGGGCAGAGGTGCTATGAGGAAGTCCAAGCACACTCGGCTTGGGGCTTTCTCTGGAGCTCCAAGGAAGGAGGTGGTCCTTTGAAGCTTTGGTAGTAGAACTCTTGGATTCAGCCATGTCTGTCACCACCCCTCCTCCTCATCTCTCCAGGGGCCCAGGGGTGCCTTCTCTGCTCCAGCCAGAAGGACTTCGATTTCAGTCCATTGGAAGTAAAAGAGTCCCTGGAATGAGTGGGGCTCCAACGTGGGGCTAGGCGGCTTAGCCAAGTGGATGCCCCATTGCACGTGGCTGCAGGAAAGACCAATACCCCTTGTCCCTCATGGCCCTTGCTGTGTCCTAGACTTCAGCCCTACAGCCGAGGGGGAGCCTCTCAGCAGGGCTCCTGCTGGCCTGTGTTCCCACAGCCCAGACCAACTCCTGGACATTCAGGACGCCGTGGAGTGTCCTCACAAAGAAGGGATGTTACCCATAGGGCTGGCCCCGGGGGTCCTGCTTGGCCCAAGGGAGCAGCTGATGGGGTGGCCTTCAGCCCTCTTGGATTCCTTGCAGGGGCTGGGCCTCGCCAGCCTGTCCTCTGCCCTAGAAGCACCCAGGGGTGATACGGCTCTGGCAAAGCGCACAGGTCCTGAAGTCCAGTTTCCAGGCCTGGAGCTTGGCTTGTCCTAATATTAGCAGCAGGGCCTCAGGGAGCCTCTGAGAGCTTCAGTTTTCTTATTGTCAATGGGGATCATGAATAATACTGTCTTTAGATTTTGGTGAAGATGAACTGGGATAACGCAGATGGAGTGGATAGTGCAGGGCCTGGCGTGTCACAAGTGTTCAGTGAGTGTGAATGATGAGCCTTCATTTTCCCCTCTGCATCCTCTTCTCAAGAAACCTGCTCAGAGTTCAAAGGGTCCAGGGACCCCAACCTAGGCCATACCTAAGGAGGCCGACAGTGTCTGCTGGTCTCAGACAGGGCTAGTCAGCGTCCTTCTTGGCAGTGTGTGCTTGAGAGGGCTGTGTAGACCTGCCATGTGAAGCCCTACTCTGTAGGTCACCATTAGGTCCCTGTGCAAACAGATCAGGGGCCATGAAGGCTGTGGCCTGTGGACAGGCGGCAGGGCCAGGGGAAAGAGAGAGACCTTTCCTAGCACACCTTGGATTTACCTTCATGCTAACATTTCCGTCTCCTAACTCTCTCCTTCAGTGACCTTTTCCCCACCAAGGCTAGGGAGAAAAGGAAATCGCAAGGAGGGTGGGACTGAAAATTCCAGTCCTCCATAGGGCTGCCTTCAGGCACAGCTGGAACCAGCTGCTCACATGGACAATGCCAGTAGCCCCGATACATCCCTGTCCAGGCTCCTCCCTCTTCTGTGTTGTTTTGGTTCTGAGCCATGTAATGGCCCTGGATGTTCAGACGGTCCTTCTCAGGACTAGTGGATAACATGCGCTTCTCTCTCCCAGTCCAGCAAAGTCCCAAATGTGTGCCTCTGTGAACCAACTTTTCTGGTCCAGTCTCTGAGGTCAGGTGGATGATCTATGCTGGTTGGTTGGACTAGGTCATGAGCCCTCCCCTGGAATTAGGGAAGGGCCCTGGGTCCACAGACCGGGGAAGGAGGCTTCCAGCAGGAAATGGAGATGCTATTCCCAGCAGAGTGGGACAAAGGCTGCAAAACACATGGTCCCCGAGTGACCAGGGCCAATGCCTGTCCGCTCACATTCCAGCCCAGGGAGGGCAGGGCAGATGGGTGGACAAATAATCTCCATGGGATGTGGTGCATGCCCAGTAGAGTGTGCACATAGTGCTGGGAGCCTGCGGAAGGGAGATCCAAAGGCCTGGGGAAGACAGGCAGGGAGGCTGAAGGATTAAAGTCTTCAGAAAAGAGACAAATACTTAAGCCAGGTCTTGAAGGTTGGGTAGGAATTCACCAGGGCAAAGCAATGAGCTGGGCACAGAGCAAGGAAGCGCTGCAACACTGGCCAGCGTTGGATCCGGACGCTGCACCTTTCTCGCTTTCTAGGCAGGTAACTTCACTTCTCTGAGCCTCAGTTTCCTCCTCTAGAAAGGAGGGTCTGATGATAGTGCCTCTCTCCAGGAGCTGATGGAGGAGCAAACAGGATGAAGTAGGAGGGGGACTGGAGCGGTGGACTAAGTCCCAGCTTTCACGGAGCTTGCCTTTTCTCATCCGTAAAGTGGGCACAGTAACAGCGCCCTCCTCAGTGAGTTTTCTCAAGGTTCAGGGAATGTATGCTTAGCGCAGTGCCACTGGGTGCTGGCTGCCGACTGTTACTACCGTTAAGCAGTTCTGAAGATGAGGCTGAGAAGTCTGGGCGGGAGATGCGGGAAGCAGGCAGGCTGCCAGGGAGGAGGCAGGTGGCTGGGAGGCCTGGCTACATCCCAGTCCCAGCACTGCACTGGCAGCTGTGTGGCCCACTGACTGCACCTGCTGGGGGAGCCGCTGGGGGATGGAACGGGGTTCCTAGTCCCTTAGCAGAGTGCACTTTGAAAGCCTTCAGTAGTGGAGGAGGGGAGTGGTGTTCCTTTGGGGCTCTGAGGACCTGAGTGTCAGGAGGAGGTTTACCGGGAGCTCTGCTGGGGGGACCTGACTGTGTAGGTGCTGATGGGGACCCTGAGTCCATCTCAGGCCAGAATCCTGCCTCAAGGGCAAGGCTGTGGCTGCAAAAACCCCAAAGTCAGTAGAGGCTGCTGAGGCCTCTGGAGAGTCACCCCCACCCCTTCGTGCCCAGGTGCTGGTGGGTGGACAGGGCGTTTTGTGAGAGCGCTGGGAGGGTCAGGGGACAGGGCCGGCACAGTTCTAGTTCTGGAACTGGTTGGTGGTTACAAAGGTGTCCCCCAAGCAGCACTCATTAAGCTAAAAACGAATGTTTTGTTTCATAGCGAAAAAGGTAAATATATGGGGTTTACTCGAAAGGCAGCAGTGGTTCCTGCCTCCCACCGCCCTTACATTAAAGGCAGCCAAGGAGTCTCCAATTTAGGGAGCGCCAGGCCCCGCTCAGTCTCGGCCCATCCCCCTTCAGCCCCAGCCCATTTTACACACCAGACCACTGAGGCTCAGAGAGGCCAAGCGACTCGCCCGCTGCCCCACAGCGGCTCCAGCGCTGCTGCCTGTTTACAGCGCGGGGAACCGGCGGCTACACCTCCCGCCCGGCTGTCCCTTTAACGTTTCTAGGGCGTCCCTGGAAGGCCCCGGGCACTGCGCTGAGGTCTCCACTCCCGCTCCAGCTCGCCCGGGCCAGGCTGGGCCAGGCTGGGTCAAGGTCACAGCGGCGCCCCTCGGAGCCCCCGCCCGGCGGAGGGGCCGGCCTCGAGTGGCGGCGCCGCCCCGGCCCTGGTC
>NW_016810038.1:2370729-2397593 GCF_001698545.2 Rhinopithecus bieti | reverse complement strand
GGCCGTGGCGGGGGGCGCGCCCGCTGTCCTGCGCCCCTGCGCTCGCTGCTGAGCGCCTTCGGGGCCCGGGACGCCGTTGCCACCGCCCGAGGCCCTGCGCAAGGTAAGCGCTCGCCGCGGGGAGGGGAGGGGACGCGGGACGCGGGGACTGGGGTCCTGGCCGGGCACGAGGCGCTGGGGGACGACCCCTCCTGGATCCCTTGCCCTTGGCCGTTGCGGGTGGCCAGGATGCCCGCTGCGCCCCCAGCCACAGAGGTGGGCGCCTCGGGTCTAGGGCTTCCCCGCCGCAGCAAAGTCGCCAGAGTCTCTGCCTAAACAAGGGCAGTGCCCGCAGGCTCAGAAGTGCTGGCGTTGGGTTAGGCAGTCTGGGGTTTGGAATTCCCCTCTGCCAGTTGCAGGAGCCTGTGCGCATGGCATTGGACCTTAATGCGCCTCAGTTTCTGCATCTGTAAAATGGGGGTAATCCAATACCTGCGTCTTGGGGGCAGCAGTTGGGATCATATGGACAGCGCTGGTCACTCAAGGGAGGGCTCTGTGCTTGTTCGCTCTTCTTCCCCAGGGAGGGCCATGGGCCTCCACCCACGTGGGTTGGCCCCTGGCCCCTGCTGGGCAGACATCAGGCCCCGGAGAGGGTCCAGCTGCAGTTCAATGGATGGGATCTAGGAAGAGGGGCCTGAAGAATCCAGAAAATGGCCAGGGCCCCAGCTGGGCCAGGAAAGAGGAGTTGAGGATGGGGAGGGGCCTCAGGCCTCCTGGCAACAAGGCTAGAGTGTTGCCTGTGCTCAGTGACCATGGGTGCATGAGTACCAGGTGTCCAGCAGGCAGAACCCAGAGTGGGGTGGAGGAGAGCTAGGTCAGTGTTTCCGCCCTTGGTGAGGATACCGGGGGCACTTACTACAGATTGTTCCAGGGGCCCCACCCAGGCCTGCCCCTTACAATCTCCTGGGAGAATCTGTGTTTTTAACCAAAGCACCAGGAAACTCTGGGATCAGGCCATTCGGGAAACTCTGGTTTAGATCCATCAGTGGTTCTTTTCAGTGCCTCGAAACGGGTTGATGCTGCTTTCCCTTGAAGACATTTCTGGTTTTCACACCTGGGGGAACGCCACTGGCACCCAGTGGGCAGAAGCCAGGGACACTGCTAAGCATCCTGCACTGCCAGGAGTCCTCCTTCCCCTCAAGGCGATAATAGTGTAGTCCACAGACTAGTGCTGGGGTTGTTAAACCCTGAGATACAGGGATACGTGGAGTCACAAAGTCAAGAAGGGGGGACATGGGGATTTGGGGGACACTTGAGAGCCCACTATCTGCCAGGCCTTCTGTGGTGCCCTTGGAGGAGAAGCTCGTGGCAGAAACTTAGCCCAGGCACAGAGGATGGGCAGCTGAATCCACTCATCAGAAATATTGAGCGCCTACTGAGTGCCAGTCCCTGTGCTGAGCTCCCAGGGTGGAGTCGGGAAAAAGAAGGAGATGAGGCCCCTCTAGGGTGTCCCCCTCTAATGGGACAGAAATTCCTCCCCCAGTGCCTGCACAGAGTAGGTGCCCACGAGTGTCAGTGTCCTCCCCTAAAGCATCCCTGTTTTTGGCAATGCATGAGTACTAAGCACAGTGAGGTGTATTCTGGGTTGGATTTTGGGAAAGGGCGTTGCCAGTCCTAACCTTCAGCAGCTTGGCAGTGTGTTCAGGGCCACCAGGAGCCCATGTTCTGCCTGCAGTAATTACGCAACTCCTCACCTGTTCCTTGTGCTCCTCAGTCGTTGGGCATTTTTAAAATAGTTCTGCGGCCTCTGTCTAGGCCTTGATGGATGGATGGCAGGGCTCAGCCACTGCTGACCCACTTTCCCCAAGGAGAAAACGGAATATTTTGTCAGTGGGTCAGCAAATGATTATTCATCATTGAAAATGCTTCAGACGCTGATCTAGATGCTGAGATGCTGCGGGGAGCAGGGCGGCCTCGAGGTGAGAATTCACTTGGTGGCACTGGGGAGCAGGAGGGTGGTTGAGGCTGGAAGCCCATGAGCTAGGGGACTGGAAGGAGCTGAGTTTGGGGAGGTGGCCCATGGGCCTTGGCCTCCATCATAAGCCCCTAGGGGTTTTACACGTGCAACCTGAGGCCACTGGCAGGTTCTAGGCTGAGGAATTGCATGTCCCTCAGTGTCTGAGACAAAGCTCCTCGCGGTTGTGGCAGCAGGGGAGTTGCCAGCTGCTTGGAGGACAGGAGGGTACCTCAGAGATGGAGAAAGTGGGAAGCACTGGGGCATTTTAGTGGCAGGGCTGATAGGACCCGCTCATGACTTGGGTACCCTAAATCCAGGATGCCATGCAGGTCTGGGGTCTGAGCACCAGGTGGATGGTGGTGCTGTTTATGGAGGTGTGGAAGGCTTGGTGGGGGAGGAGGGAGACTGGTGGGGGTCTTCTGCAGTGCATACCTTCACTTTCTGTGGAGAGGGGAGGTCTGGGAGAGGAAGCACACATTCCGTACCAACCATGTTAATTTGGGGGGGCCGTGTACCCTCGGCCATTGCACTTCTGAGTCTGGAGTTTGGGTCGGTGGTTGGTCTGGAGGCTCCAATCTGAGATTCATCAGAACGAGGCTGGCACTTAAAGGAGGTCACTTGGGAGGGGCTGAGGCAGAGGGTGTGGCTGGGTTTCTTGGTTTCAACATTGCATGTCAACGTTGAGTCAGATAGGACCCAGTCCAAATGCCACGTTTTGGTTTGGAGCAAGGGTCCCGGCACCCAAGGAAGAACCAGGCTGTGTGCCCACAACTCTTTGGGCACTCTGATGCCAGACCTCGAGAAGGTCCCTTTGCCTTTGTTCCTTTTGGAACCAGGAGGATCTACCCAGCTGCCACCTGAAGCTCGGCTTCCCTGATTTGTGTGGCTACTTCCTGGAGCTTGCTTGGGAACCTTAACTCTCACCCTTAAAGGGGTAAAGTGCTATTTCTGGGGCCAGGGCTGCATGACTTCAGGAACAAATTAACCACTCGTTCTTCCAGACTTCGAAGTCTGATTTCGAAGCGCTGACTCGTAGTGGGTTATTTCTGCACTAAATGAGATTTTTTTTTCCTATTAAACATTTTTTTTTTTTTTTTGAAGGGAAAGGCGCGATCGATGATATCATGACATGTCCCAGCTGATGCTCATTAAAAGTTGTGGCTTTAGGGGCTGCAAAAGACAGTTTGAAATTTAATGCCTTGTTTCCCTGGCTCAGCTCAGAGTTGGGGCTGGGCAAGACTCCCTGAAGGCAATAACTCTGAAGACCCGGATTGGGTCTGGAGTTGCCCAATTCTTTTGAAATCTTAATGACAACCAGCTGGACTTAGCAGGCTTTTCTGGTAGCAAGTGACTGAAATGGACTAGACACACAGAAGCAAAGGGCCATCTGTTAATTCGGGAAACTGGGCGTCTGTAGCTCCAGCTAGCCTCTCCTTGTCTGTCCCGGACTCAGGCTGGGTCATGTCACTGGCCCTTGAACCACTTACTGGAGTGAGGGAGTGGGGAGGACTGGACGGCTGAGACCTAGCTCACTGTCTCCTCCAGTCCAGAAATGGAGCTGGCATCCCTGCCATAACCAGCCTGAGACTTCCAGCAGGAAATCAGGAGGATCACAGAAGGAGATGGGTGCTGGGATCACAAACTCCAGCATGGCAGTGCAAGGCTCACCTGACCTGCAAAACCCGCCGTGCATTGCAAATCACCCTGCAGCCTTGTTTTCTTTCCTGTGACCAATGGGTGCTTGGAGGCAAAAGGCAGTCATGATGTCCTGGCAGCTGGAGAAGGCCCTGGGAGAGGTGTGACCCAGCTACACATCTTCCTTTCTCTCCTTTCCCCGCAGGGTGCTCAAGGCACACCTGTGAGAGCCAAGAACCTCCCCACAGCCAGTGGCCCCTCAGGTCTGCTTCTCCTTCACCTGCTCCGAATCACATTTTCTCACCACTTATCCCAAATCCCCACGCAGCTGTCACCCCATTACCAGACTGCTGTCTGCTAGTGAACTTTGCTGATGACCAAGCTGATTGCTCTGTTTTTGTCTGAAGGGAAAGGAGTGATCCCCAATCTTTCGAAATGGCCTAGGGCCGGGCGCAGTGGCTCACACCTGTAATCCCAGCACTTTGGGAGGCTGAGGCGGGCAGATCACGAGGTCAGGAGATCGAGACCATCCTGGCTAACATGATGAAACCCCATCTCTACTAAAGATGCAAAAAAAATTAGCTGGGTGTGGTGGCGGGCGCCTGTAGTCCCAGCTACTCGGGAGGCTGAGGCAGGAGAATGGCGTGAACCCAGGAGGCAGAATTTGCAGTGAGCTGAGATTGCACCACTGCACTCCAGGCTGGGTGACAGAGCGAGACTCCGTCTGAAAAAAAAAAGAAAAAAAAACAAAAGCCTACCCTGTACTTGGGACTCCATAAATATTTTATTGGATGAATGAATAATGTGGTCTCCAACTCAGGGGATAAGTTTTTCTGGAAAAAAAATTACTCAAACACATACACGTATATATTTAATTACACTAGTACATCATGAATACATCCTCCAAGTGAGAAATTGAAAACATTGCAAATAAGGCTCAAATCCCTCTGGAACATGAATCCCCCCCACCCTTCGCCCTTCCCCAGGGAAGCCACTGTTACCATTCATGGTGTTTCCCACCAGACTTTCTTGACAGAAGCATGTGCTTTTTAAAGAAATGGCATCACACAGCACTTCTCGTTGTGAAGTTGTTCCCATTCTGCAGTATGTCTTGGAGATTTATCTGGCTTCATAGGTTCTGTCTAACTGCTTTAGAATATTCCATGGCTGTTTTCGCCTTTCTGCTATCGATGGCCATGGAGGACCTTCTCAGATCCTGTCACAGGCTGTGCTGCAGGGGCCAACCTGCATGAGGCGCTGGACGCATCTGTACAAGCATTTCTCGGTAAAGCACATCCTAAGAATGGAACTCCTGGGGCTTAGGATGAATGCATTTTAAATTTAGCCTGCTATTGCTAGACTGTTTCCCATAGTGGCTGTGTCACTCCCAACAGCAGTGTCGGAGGTACCCGTTTCTCTCACCAGCACTTGATACATTCACATTCTGAAATTTTGCCAATCCTCCAGAGAAGTGAAAATTACATTGTTTAATTTGCATTGCCTTGATTGCTTGAGAGTTTTTCTTATGTGACTTGGCCATTTGGATTTCACTCTCTGAGCGTTGCCTCTTCATTTACTTTGCCCTCTTTTTCCAGGGGTCGTTCGTGTTTTTCCGAGTGGTTTGTGAGTGCCGTTGATCTGGTCTGGAACCCGATCCTCTGCCGGATGCAAATATTCATGTCCTGTCTGTTATGTGTCTTTTCACTTTGTTTATGGTGTTCTTGGTTGAATAGAAGCTTTTAGCTCTGATGTGGTAAAATGTATCCAGCTTTTCTTTGTTTTGCTTTTGTGTCTTAAGTAACCTTTTTCTGCCTCAAGTTTAGAGTGAACAACTTTTCTCAGTGTAGCAGAGAGGGTCCTGGTTTTAGCTCTGAAAGTCCTGCACCCCGAGAAGTCCTCAGCCCAGGACATACCAGGATGGCTACTCGAAAACACATCCCTCCACGTTTCCTTTTGAGTCTTGCATAGCTTTTTCTTTGCATTTATTTTTCTTATCTACTATAACGTGTGTGAATGAATATTATGAGGTCGAATACAGGGTTTTAATAAGGATTACAGGAGTCACTGGGTTTAACCCAGGGATCTGTTGATTCTGGTGGGGATTCCTAGCCCTGAGTGAGTTGAGTAGAGGGAGGAAGGGTGGTCCGGGGTTGGGGGCAGATGCAGTCAATTTACTTTACCCCTGACTGTGAAGTGGACCATGGCTTCCAAACCAAAACTCAGAGCAGGTTTTGGGCAAGAATTGGTCTGATCTGGTAGCCTACATGGTTTTATTGATATGATTGACAATTGGCTTTTCCCATCGTTGCTATGAGTCCCAGGTTGACAATTTTCCAAGCAAGGATCAGCTGTGTGGAGCAATTTGGATGCTCCTTCTCGCAGCCTGGCTGCTTTCCCAGGGCCGGCCCCAGGAGGGAGGCTCCCTGCGTGCCCACCTACACAAGCAGCCTCGGACTGACTCTCAACAAGCCTAGGGCGCTGGCTTTCCCAGAACCCTCCTCTGATTCGGGATTTCTACCAAACTTCGGTAGCGGTTTATTTTAAGGAAAAACAACAATACACATCCCTTGCATAGGACTCCTAGCCTGGGCTGGGGCTGGCTGGGATGTGGGGATGAGAAGACGGGGGGTCTGGCCTTCTCTGGGCTGGCCCAGGTCTGCGTTGTGGGCTTTGTGTTGAGCAGGGGGAGTTGCCCTTTGGACACTGGCGACCTTGTGGCCTACATTACCTGGAGCAATGTCGATTTTGTGTGATTATGGTATTTTCAGGAAAGCTACTTAGGTGCACCAGTCACCAGGCAGGATTCACGTGTGGACCTGTGGAAGGCCTTTCCTGGAGGGAATTCAGCAGCTCTTGGGCCTCACACTGCGAAGTGGGCCAGACTGGGGGGCTCTCTATGGAAGGTTCCTGGGCCAGGCATTTTAGTCACAAACTGTGTGGGCCAAAGGAAACACAAGTGAGCGAGTGGGCAAGAAGGTGTCGTGCTGGTGCCCGTGTGTGCAACAGGGCAGCCCTGACTCAGTGCCTCAGTGCCTTGGGTGATGCTCTTAAGGACAAATGTGTGTGAACGTGCATGAGAGTGTGAGGCTGTACATGAGTGCGCATGCCTGTGTGTGACTGATTGTGTGTGTATGCATGTGTGTGTGAGGCTGTGCAAGAGTGTGTATGTGCCTGTGTGTGAATGACTGTGTGTGAGGGTGTGAAGCTGTGATGAGTTCACGTGCCTGTGTATGTTTGTGTGTGTGTGTGAGGGTTGAAGCTGTGCAGGAGTGTGAGTGCCTGTGTGTGTGTATGCATGTGTGTGAAGGTGTGCATGAGTATTACATGCACAAGTGTGTGCATGAGCAAGTGTGTGCATGTGTGTGTGCGTTCATGAGTGTATGTGTGCATGCGTGTGTGCGTGCATGAGTGCATGTGTGCATGCATATATGGATGCTCTCTCTCTCAACCTAGTGTGCCAGCCTCAGCACAGCCCTGCTCTGACCAGAGGCTTAGGAGGTCCTCCAGCCCCCAGCCCTTAACCCTCCATCTAAGCCAGTCCTCCACCTTCACTCCCTGGCCTTCACCCATGCTGCTCCTCCTACCGGAAGGCTCCTGGCCTCCTGTGGAGTGTACCCATCTGTCAAGGCCCAGCAGTGAGACCTCGTCTGTGAAGTCTCTCACCCCCCATTCTGGGGTGATCTTTTCCCCCTGTAAACTCTTACTGTCCAAATCTCTTCTTCATATAGGGATACCAGTCAGATTGGATTGGCACCCCTACCCCCTCAGCAGTCTCATTTTAATGTAATCACCCCTTTAAAAACGCCTTCTCCAAATATTGCATTCTGTGTCACTGGGGATCAAAACTTCAACATATACATATTGGGGGGATACAGTTCAGCCCCTGACAGCTGGGAGCTCGGCTAGGGCCATGAGCTGGACCTTGGGTCCTTTCCACTCTGGCTTTTGCATAGGCAGCTTTTGCATAGGCAGCTTGAGGTGCAGAAGTGAGCAACCCGAGAGAAACAGAGTCAAGTTCTGTCCCCGCTTATGATCTGGCTTTGGATCACAGTCTCACTCCTGCTTTAGAGTCGGCCTTCCCTGACTCGGGGTGAGGTTGGCATGAACCCACCTCTCAGCGGGAGGCTGCAAAGCCACACTGCGAGAAGAACGTATGAGGTTGGAGGTGATGTTGTGGCCATTTTTGGGGAAAATCCCCAAAAATGTGACTGCATTGGGAGGGACCCTCAGATGCTTGTGCCTGGTTTCTGGCAGATTTCACCCCAGGCACGTTTTTCTTTGCTGGGTGTGCTTTGCCTGCGGTTGCTATAAATCACAGTTGTGAGTACAGCTGCAGCCGAGTCCTGTGAGTCCTCTAGTGAATCACTCAACCTGGGGTGGTCATGAGGGCCCCCAGCACAATAATCATCCTGTTCACTCTCTCGTTAATGATCCATCTTCTCCACCAAAGGTAAACCCAGGGCAGCAGTGACTGGCTCATTTTTGTGTGCAGGGCATGCACCCCGTGCCTGGCACCTAGCAGGTGTGCTGTAAGCTCTGTGTCCAATGGAGAGCGTGATGGGGAGGCGATGGTGGGGAGATGGGGTTGGTGGCAGGGAGGCCTCCTCTCCTCAGCCCCGTGCAGAGGCCCTTCTTGCGGCTCACAGTAGTTTCTTCAAGTAGTGTCGCTCTGACATTGAGCTTTTCACTTCTCCCTAAAGGAGAGCCATTTAGCAAAAAGAATCTCCTAATTTAGCAACATTATCTCTCTCAAGTTACAGGAAGTGGGCATGTGGCCTCTTTGCGTGAGTCTCTCAGCGGTAGAAGCTGGCTCTTCCTCCCGAAAATATGTCGTATTTTTAGACCGTCTTGAATGATTTACACACCTTTTCTACAAGCAGACCTGGAGATGGGAATGTGCAGGCCTGCCTGGACGTCTTCTCCAATACCCACCCTGTGTGTTCGTGCTGTCGCCTGACAGGTGCCCTTGGTAGCCCTTCTTCATCCGAGCCTCCATCCAGGTGGCCTGCCCTGGCCTGCTCTGTGGTCAATCTGCCTCCTGGAGGCCGGCACAGACTCCCTGCCTCCCGCACATTGCACATTTGGACCTAAGTTCATTGCCACTCACCCAGAGGGCAAACACTAAAAATAGATTCTCTTCACTGCATGAGGTTTCTAATACAAGCTAAGGACTGTGTCTCTCCACTTACGAGTGTCCGAAACAGCTGTATGAACTGCACGTTATCCATCTTCCGTGACTAAATCCTCTTAACAACCCTAATTCACTATAATTCTAGTAACCAAGATGCTCCTGCACTCAAGGCTTGGTGCATGTTTCGATTTTTATTTTAATGGTTTTGCTATCTGTGCCTTTTCCTATAATCCATGAGAAATCATGATAAATTAACTCCATTATTTTTTTACGGTTTGGTTAAACATTGCGATAATAAAAAATAAGGAAATATTACTCTTATTTGTAGATTAATGTGATTTCCAACCTAGAGTATTGTGGTCATGGGTGACAGTGCAGAATGTTGTACACTGATCATTTGCGTTGTTTGCTTGGGAGTCACTGCAGTGGGCGATTGGAAAGCAGTCACCCTGCAGTCACTGTGCAGGGACAATGATAGCCACACCAGCCAGGACCTGTCCTCAGTCCTGCTCACTCATCTACACATCTTTGTGGGAGGTGGGCTCTACCTGGTGTGACCCCATTTGACAGGTGAGGAAAACCAAGGCCGAAAGGGATGGAGTAACGTGCCCAAGGTTATAGCTGGTGAGCTGAATTTGAGCCTGGACAGTCTGCTGGATTCTTGGTCGTTCTGTGATCATGTCTCTCATGAACCCGGATTTATATTGTATCCCTTTGGTTCTGGAAAGCGTCTGACAGCAGGTCAATGCTTGTTGTTGCTGCATGCTTTGGAGGCCCTTAAAAGATGCCCCAACTCTGGTTGTCCCTGTGGGATGCCTGTCTTGGAAATGAGCAGGCTGCTGACTGAAAAGAGCCTTTCTCTGCAGATGGGATGTGGTGCCCCACAGGTGGGACCCCGTGTGCCCTACAGGTGGACACTGGGGTGGTTCTCTCCACCTGTCCTCATCTGTGGCTTGTTTCCTTTGTCTTTAGTTGATGTTGGATATGAGCACACCTTTCTTCTGAGGATCGTCTAAGCAGGGCGGAGGAGATGTAGGTAGCACAGAGGTGGAAGAAGGACCCTTGGGGCCAGGAGGCAGGTGTGGGGTGTCCCCAACTCTGCCCCGGGTCCCAGTGTGACCTTGTACATGTTCACCCTTCTCTGAGCCTGACTTTCCTCGTGGATGGAATGTGATTCCCAAACCAGTGTTCACAACTGGTCAGGAGGATCACAGGAGTGATGTCTATCGCTGCCGGAACAGTTTACCACCAACTCAGCAGCTGAAGCAACACTGATTTATTGCTACACACAGCCTGTGGGTCAGGGGTGCAGGTGGGTTTGCCTGCTTCCCTCTCTGGGTCTCCGCAGTGCTGTGCTCTTTGCCAGACACTCTGGGAGATAATTCACTTCCTGCTTGTTCTGGTGGTTGTCAGAATTCAGTTCCTTGAGGCTGTAGGACTGAGGTGCCTGTTTTCTTGCTGGTTGTCTGCTGGAGCCGGGGCTGGGGCTGGGGCTGGGGCTGGGGTTGGGGCTAGGGCTGGGGCCTGGGTCAATTTGGTTCTCAGCTCCAGAGGCCGGTGCCTTACCTGGCTCATGTCCACCTTCAAGGCCAGGAAGGGTGGCTGAATCCTCTCAGCCTTCAAATCTCTCCTCCCTCCCTTCCACCGTGTCCACTCCTGCCTTCCCCTCTGCTTCCTAAGTGATTCCATGAGGCCCATCGGGTCTTCCGGGTTCATCTCCATATCATCAGGTCTCCTGATTATAACCCTGATACAAGCTGCAAAGGCCTTCACATTGGTGCCTACATTGGTGTTTGATCGGGTCACCAGGGGTCGGGAGTCCTGAGGGAATGAATGGCTCTCCAATTCTGCTGTCCATACTGTGGGTATGTGGCTGAGGGCTGCTTGAAGGAACCTCACAGTGGCTGAGGACTGCTTGGAGGAAACTCACAGTAAAACAAACAACCTCTCACTTACACAGCACATAAACTCCTATGTGAGAGTCTGATTTGTAGCACTAATAGTGCACAGGAAGTTTTTTCATTTATTACAGATTTAGCTGCAGTGGGCTTTTGATAAAAAGACTTGGTTGAATATTGTTAAAGTGAATATAGTTAAAACAGATCTGGGATCCACCCCCTTGCTCAGCATTTCTGTCACCCCTGTCCCAGTCCCCGCTGCCCCATCTCTCCCTGTCCGATGCAGCAGCCCCGCATCCCTGGTCCCCGGGGCCATCTCTGCTGTTGCCCACTTTATCCTCTATCTGGTGGCCCCAGTGCCCTTCCAGGAGAGGTCAGTCTGCTCTCAGCTCTTCCTGGCTGGAGACCCTCCCAGGTTTCCTGTTTCTCCCAGGATAAAGTCCATACTTCCACTCATGCTGGGTCAAGTCCTGAGGTCAAAGGTCCAAAGGTCAAGCCCAAAGGTCAAGTCCTTTGAGTCCTGAGGCCTGTCCCCATCCTCAGCCTCCTGCCATCTCCCAGTACTGCCCCACCCCACGCTCCTGGCTGCTTCTCAGCCCCTCCAACTGCCCTGTGCTTGCTAGTCTTGCCCCTACCCCCCCCCCCCCCCCCCCCCCGGCCCCCCCCCACCCCGTGGCCTGGCCCCATGCCTGGCACAGGCGCTGTGCTCAGTGAATACTGGTTGAATGAGTGAGCACAAGAATCGATGAATGAGAGACTCAAATGATCAAATATAAAGCAGGGCCTGCATCTCAGGGACACTCCTCCCGCCTGGTGAGTCTGCGGTCTTCAGGCCCGTTGCCGAATGAAGGCTCCATTTCCCATCTTTGCTGTGAGTCCCAGGTTTCCACGAGAACAGAACCTGCCTACCTTGTTCTAATGTCTGCACCTTCACTCCCAGCTGCTGATGGCCCTCCGGGGCACATCCCCAGGAACAGGGAGGCTCCCTGTATGCCACAGTGTGTAGACTCACAGACCCCCCCAAGTAGCAATTGAAAAGAACTGGCAGGGTGTGTGACCCCAAACTGCAGCCTGAAGTACCAGGTGTAATCTTTGTCGCACCCCAAGTTGTGGGACGGCAGAGCCCTCTGCCAAATAGAGAAGTGAATGTTATTCCCCCGTAGGCTTTGGAAAACCCTTGCACTATTATTAATATCTCAGAGCGAAGGCTGGTGAGGGCGCCAGAATTTAATTGCCTACATAATTGCTTTCCCCAAATGCGAAATCCCGATGGACCCACCAGCTTCAGTGTGCACATCGGTTTTAATGAATGGTGGGCGCCAAGAGAGATCACGGCTTCTGTGCAAACACAGACAGCCGTCACTATTTATAGGTTTGTACAGGCTGATTCTTGGGATCATCATTGCTACGGCTGTAGAACGTATGATCTATATTTAAAGCACTACCTATAAGCCTAGTGCTATGGATTTTCTGTAATTTATAGCTCAGGCTACGAGGCTGCTTTTGAATTGTTACTCTGTAAAGTACTTAATCTAGAGTTGCTGCGATGGGGTGCTGGTGGCATGAATCTGCGCTGTGGTGAGTCTCTGCTGGGAAAAGAAACAACTCTCTTAAGTATATAAATCCAGTAAACATAGGAAATGTACACATTGAATTGGCAGGAGAACATGTTTGGGTGACAAAGGGCATTATTTAAACGTGAACGATCTTCCTTTAAAAGTTAAAGAAGAAAACACCTAACAGTGTGTACAACAATGCTAATTCTAGAAGAGGGTTATAGATTTGCTCTTTTATTTATTATTAACATTCTAATTATATAAGTATCTCATGAGCTCCTCCTCCTGGCAAAAATGAAAGCATTTTGAGTAGGGGCACAGGGAGCTGGGACGGTTGCCATCCTGGAGTCCAGGCCCTTCTCTCCACTTCTGTAGGCAGCTGTTTTACCACGGAGGACAGAGATGCCCAGACTATCTGCCCTCCACTTCTGTAGTCATATGTGTCTGTGGGAAATATATGGTACTGGTGAGTGTATATGCACTCATGTGTGCACGTGTGTGCGTGCGTGTGATTGTGTTCACCATGAGTGATTATGGCATTGTTATGTTATTCTGTCGTGTACTAGGCCAGGAAATAAGAGCTCCAATGATGTTAGACTACAAAGATCTTTTGCAGTAAAAAGAGGCTGCTTAGTGGTATTCGCTAGTGTGGATATGCCACAGGGCAGCCATTCTGCTGTGAGGGACAATTAGGTTGTTTCCACTTGATCGGCCTCATGCATACCTTCCTGTGTTTGGGGTTTCTCTGGAGTAGATGACAAGAATTGGATGAGCTGAGATAGGACATTTTCTATTTGGGCAGATGCAGCCAGTCATCCTGATTGCTGGTTTCAGTCCCACCTGCATTTGCAGTGCCTGTTTCACCACCTCTTCACCAGCAGTTGGTGTTAGACTTTCAACTTTGCCTGTTTGTTTGTTTATTCTTTCCTTCACTGGGGACAGAGGATAGAGCCTGGTGGTTAAGAAGGAGGCCTGAGGGGACAGATCCATGCCAGCCCCCCTGCTCCCTGGATCTGTGGCCTCCAGGAGCTCTACTGGTTCCTGTCTTAGACTTTTTGGGCTGCAACAACAAAATATCTTAGATGGATAATTTGGAAACAGCAGAAATTTATTGCTTACTGTTCTGCAGGCTGTGAAGTCCAAGATCAAGGTGCCGGCAGATTTGCTGTCCGGTGAGTGCCGGTTCCTCAGAGATGGTTCCTTGCTGCTACATCCTCACAAGAGAAAGATGTACACAGGGCTGCCTGGACCCTCTTTTATAAGGCACTCATCATTGATGAGGGTGGGGCCCTCATGACCTAATCACTGTCATCTCTGAGCGCTGCGCTGTCCTGTGCAGGACCCATGTCCCATATGTGCTAGTTGAAATTTATTTTAATGTTAAATGAACTAAAATGAAATGAAATTAAAAATCCAGGTCCTCTGCAGCACGCACCACATTTTAAGCACTCTCAACACTCGTGGCTTCCATGATGGGCAGTGCCACATACAGCATCTTCATTCTTGTAGAACATTCTAGTGCATAGTGCAGTGCCAGGGATGAGGCAGCCTCCCCAGCAACTTGCACCAGCCCAAGCCTGCCCTTGACAGGGCTCTGGCCATTCTTGTCCCTCGCATGGACGCATCTCATCCTCTCCGAAGGCCCCTGCTCCTCCCTCCAGGCTGAGCCATCACAGTCCCTCCCACAGGGCCCCAGTGCTTCAGTTCCCCACTTCTGGTGGCTCCCGTCAGCATCCACCTCACAGGTCTCCACCCGGGCAAGGCTCCTCACTCATCTCCCTGCACCAGCTCTGGTCTTGGCCTCCACATCTTCCTGAGTGACACCATACAGGGAACTTGATGGGTATTTTAGGGTACAGATGAGGAAGCTGAGGCCTCAGGAAGACAGCTGACGCGTTTTTGGGTAAAGTGGACCAGAGACCACATTGGGGCACCAGCAACTCCAGCTCCTCATCACGGGAGCCAGGGTGAATTCCTTTCTTGAGGGGATTCTGCCTTCTTTTTCCCACAGTGCAGTGCCGCTGGGGGAGAGCTCATGGCTGATCTCACCCATTGAGACCATGAGATCCATTGTGACTCAATTTCTGCAAAGCTCTCCAGACCCTTCGCCCATGGCATCGGGAGAACTGTGAATGTTAAAGGGCTGAGGGTGTCACTGCAGAAACCATGTGGCTCCCTGCAGCAGGGCCAAGGCCTCTGTTACTTCATTTTGTGTTGTTTTTCTATAAAGTGATAGCTGTATATGGTAAAAATATAAAGAATACAGTAGGATATATGGCAAAAATCAGCTTCTCTCACCCGTCAACTCTCCAGGCCTCCGGGTCTTCTCTGGCTGCTCCCAGAGAAGTGCCATCACTCTAAGAAGTCACCAGTGTTGCCTCTGAATCCTCTGGAAGGTCCACACAAAACTTTTGTGCACAGCTTTTGAAATACACACACACACACAGACACAACATTCCCATTCTGTGTGTGCTCCTGCACACTTTGGTATTTCTTTTAACAGCATATCACAGCAGTTGCTGTATATGAGCCTACAAATGTCTTCCAAGCAGATCCCATCTCAGGGCCTTTGTGTGTTCTGTTCCCCATGCCTGGCATGCCCTTTCCTCAGAGAGCCCTGTGCCTAGGGCTGATTCCCTTATTCCGTTCAAGACTTTGCACCAGTATTTCTAAACCACGACCCTTCTTTCCTTCTAAGACCAGTGTTAGGTTCACAGCAAAACCGAGAGGAAGGTCCAGTGATATTCCATAGACCCCCATGCCCACATGCATGGCCCCCACATGTTATCAACATCCCCCACCAGAGCAGTACATCTGTTAGAACTGATGCACCTACATGGACTCAGGAACATCACCTGCAGTCCATGATTACATTAGGGTGTGTTCTTGGTGATGTACATTCACTCATTCTTTAGACCAGTTTGTTCATTTTTTAAAGACAAAATCACTCAATTTTCAGACAAATTTATAATGACACCTACCCCTCATTATAGTATCATACAGATACTGCCCTAAAAATCCTCTGTGCTCTGCCTATTCATTCCTCTCTTCCTTCTCTGCAACCCCTGGCATCCACTCATCTTTTTATTGTCTCCATAATCTTGCCTTTTTCAAGAATAGCATAGAGTGGGAATCATACAGTGTGTGGCCTTTTCGGATCAGCTTCTGAATGTGCATTTACATTTCCTCCATATCATTTCATGGCTTTATAGCTCATTTTCTTTGTACTGAATAATATTCCAATATCTGGATCTACCATAGTTTGTCTAGTCACCTGCTGAAGGACATCTTGGTTGCTTCTGAATTTTGACAATTATGAATAACGTTGCTATAAAAAATCCATGTACAGGTTTTTGTGTAGATATGAGTTTTCGACTTCTTTGTGTAAATACCAAGGAAGGCGATTTCTGGATCATGTGGTAAGGTGATTTTTAGTTTTGTACGAAACCACCAAGCTGTCTTCCAAAGTAGCTGCACCATTTGGCATTCTCAGGAGCAGTGAATGTGAATGAGAGTTCCTGTTGCTCCACATTCTCGCTAGCATTTGGTATTGTCAGTGTTCTGGATTTTGGCCATTCCAGTGGGTGTGCAATGGTCTCTCGTTGTGGTTTCAGTTTGTGTTTCTCTAATGGCATAAGGTTTGGAGCATCTTCTATGTACTATTTAGCATCTGTAGGTTATTTTGGTGAGATGGTCTATTCAGGCTTTTGGCCCATTTTTAAAACAAATTGTTCATTCTTTTGTTGAGTTTCAAGAGTTCTTTGTATATTTTGGATAACAGTCCTTTATTAGGTATGTCTTTTACAAATATTTTCTCCCAGTCTTCAGCTTCTCTTTTCAATCTCTTGACAGTGCCTGTACAAAGTAGACATCTTTTTATTTTAATGAAGTCCAGTATATTAATTCTTTCTTTCAAGGATGATGCCATAATATTGTATCTAAAAGGTCCTCACAAAACATAAGGTTTTCTAGACTTTTCTCCTATGTTACCTTCTAGGAGTTTTACATTTTTTTGTTTTACATTTAGTTCTATGATATATTTTGAATTAATTTTTGTGAAGGGTATAAGGCCTATGTCTAGATTCAGTTATTTTTTGCATGTGGATGTCCACCTGTTTGAGAACATTTGTTGAAAAGACTTTCTTTTCTCCATTATGTCATCTTGGATCCTTTGTCAAAAATCAGTTGACTATATTTACGTGGATCAATTCCTGAGCTCCCTATTCAGTTCCACTAATTTATTTGCCTGTTTTTCTGCCAGTATCACACTGTCTTGATTAATGCAGCTTTATAGTAAGTCTTAAAGTCAGGAATGCCAGTCCTCCAAATTTGTTCTTCTCCTTCAACAATGTGTTGGGTATTCTAGGCCTTTTGCCTCTCCATATAAACCTTAGGTTCAGTTTGTGAATAGTCACAACTGATTTTGACTGAGATTGCATTGAATTTATGGATCAAATAGAGAAGAACTGACATCTTGACAGTATTGAGCAGACTTCCCATCCATGAACATGGATTCTATCCCCACTTATTTGTTTCTTTGATTTCTTTCCTCACAGTTTTGTAATTTTCCTCAAATCTTATACATATTTTGTTAGATGTATACCTAGGTATTTTATTTTTGGGGGTGACTTGCTTGTTGCTGGTTTATAGAAAGAGATTAACTTCTGTATGTTATCCTTGTATCTTGCAACCTTGCTATAATAATTTATTAGTTTCAGGGGCTTTTGGTAGAGTTTTTTTTTTTTTAATTTTCTACATAGATTTTCGTGTCATTTGTGAACAAAGACAGTTTTATTTCTTCCTTCCTAATCTAGGTACTTTTTTTTTTTTCCTTTTCCTGTCTTATGGCATTAGTTGAACTTGAACAATGTTGAACAGACACACAATTGAAAACTTGTCTGAGTTTTGTCAGATTGCGTCTTTCAAGGAGTTGGGTCATTTCATCTAAGCCGTCAAATTCGTGGACATAGAATTATTCAGAGTATTCCGTCATTATCCTTTTAATGTTCATAGGATCTGCAATGTGTGTTCCCTCTTTCATTTCTGATATTAGTAACTTGTGTCCTCTCACTTATGTTCTTAGTCTAGCTACAGACTTAACAATTTTGTTGATTTTTTTCAAAGTACCAGTTTTTGGTTTCATTGATTTTCTTTGTTGATTTTCTATTTTGAATTTCACTGATTTATGCTCTAATTTTTAATATTTTTGTATCTCCTTGCTTTGGATTTAATTTGCTCTCCTTTTTCTAGTTTGCTAAGGTAGAACCTTAGATAACTGATTTTAGATCTTTTTCTTTTCTAGTATATACATTCAATGTTACAAATTTCACTCTAAACATTGCTCTCACTGCACTCACAAATTTTCATAAGTTGTGTTTTATTTTTGTTTAGTCCAAAATATTTTAAAATTTCATTAAAGATTTCTTCTTTAACCTGTGTGGCGCATGAAGTGTGTTGTTCAATCTCCATGTTTTGAGATTTTCCAGTCATCTTTTTGTTATTGATTTCTAGTTCAATTTCACTGTGGCCCGAGAGCAGATATTGTGTGATTTCTTTTAAATGTATTAACGTGCCGGGTATGGTGGCTCACACCTGTAATACCAGCACTTTGGGAGGCCAAGGCGGGCAGATCACGAGGTCAGGAGTTCGAGACCAGCCTGTCCAATATGGTGAAACCCCATCTCTACTGAAAAAATACAAAACTTACCGGTCGTGGTGGTGGGCGCCTGCAGTCCCAGCTACTCAGGTGGTTGAGGCAGGAGAATGGCTTGAACCTGGGAGGCGGAGGTTGCAGTAAGCTGAGATCATGCCACCACACTCCAGCCTCTCAAAAATAAAAATAATAAATAAATAAATTTGTTAATGTGAATTTTGTGTCCCAGAATGTGGTCTATCCTGGTGAATATTTCATGTGAGCTTGAGAAGAATGGGTATTCCACTGTTGTTGGATGAAGTGGTTTATAGATGTCTGTTACATCCGGTTGATTGATGGTGCTGTTGAGTTCAACTCTGTCGTTACTGATTTTCTGCTTGTGGGTCTGTTCGTTGATGATAGAGGGGTGTTGCCGTCAACAACTTTAATCACGCATTCATCTATTTTTTTCTTTGAAGTTCTGTCAATTTTTGCCTCATGGATTTTGACGTCTGTCATTAGGTGCGTACATGTTAAGGATTGTTATGTCTTTTTGGAGAATTGACTCCTTTATCATTATGTCCTTTGTTGCCCCGGTAGCTTCTCTTGCCCTGAAGTCTGCTCTGCCTTTCTTCTTTACTTTACTTTTAATTTTTACTCTTAATTGTAAGATTCATGTTGAAAAGTGCACATACCATAAGCATTCACCTTGATGAATTTTCACCAAGTGAACACACCTCTGTAGGCAGAACCCAGTTCAAGAAACAGAACATAACCTGGATCCCAGAGCCCCCTGTGTCCCCTCTTAACAAAATCCCTCCTCCATGGGTAGCTATTCTCTGCAGTCTAACACCATCAAGTAGTGTTGTCTGGTTTTATTTTTCTTAGTTTTCTTTCTTCAGACAGCTCACTCTGTTGCCCAGGCTGAAGTGCAGTGGCATGATCTTGGCTCACTGCAACCTCCACCTCCTAGATTCAAGCGATTCTCCTGGCTCAGTCTCCTGAGTAACTGGCACTACAGGCACACAGTACCATGCCTGGCTAATTTTTTTGTGTGTATATTTTTAGTGGAGACAGGGTTTCACCATGTTGACCAGGCTGGTCTTGAACTTTGGACCTCAAGAGATCTGTCCACCTTGGCCTTCCAAAGTGCTGGGTTACAGGCATGAGCCACTATGCCTGGCCCTGGTGTTGAACTTTCTGTAAATGGAATAAAATAGAGCATAGTCTTCTTTAACGGAATATTGTGATACCCAGGTTTTTGTCTGATTAATTTCACTGTTGTATGGTATTTCATTTTGTGAATATAGCACACTTTAATGCCTGTTCAAATTCTTAGGTTAAAAATTTCAAAAACGTTTTATTGTCTGATAATTCTCTTTGATTTGGATGAGTTATTCTGCATGTGACACCTCTGGACACTGGCATGCATAGTTTGTGCATCTGCTGAGCAAATTCCTCTGTGTCCTTCCAAGGTCTGCACAGCAGGGCGGTGGTGTCTTTTGCATCTGTTTTGTGTACTGCTTGATTGCCAGTGCCTGGTGCACAGCAGATACTCAACAAATATAGGTCACGTGCAGGTACCAATGCAAGGCCATTTCCTGGAGCTTCCCTGAGCTTCCCAGCCTGGCCAGTGGCTCTACACACTCCTACCTCTCCATNGATAATTCTCTTTGATTTGGATGAGTTATTCTGCATGTGACACCTCTGGACACTGGCATGCATAGTTTGTGCATCTGCTGAGCAAATTCCTCTGTGTCCTTCCAAGGTCTGCACAGCAGGGCGGTGGTGTCTTTTTGCATCTGTTTTGTGTACTGCTTGATTGCCAGTGCCTGGTGCACAGCAGATACTCAACAAATATAGGTCACGTGCAGGTACCAATGCAAGGCCATTTCCTGGAGCTTCCCTGAGCTTCCCAGCCTGGCCAGTGGCTCTACACACTCCTACCTCTCCATGCTGTGATGGTGTCGGGCATGCCTTACCCCTTCACCATGCAGACTGGGCCAGGCCATCTTGTGCCTGGCAGCACACAGGACAGGACCTGGTGTGGTTTCAGTGTTTGGTGCATGTTTGTTGAGCAAATGTCTTCTTTGTAAGCCAAGGTTGCTGGTAGAGATTTTGGTGGGTTAGGGAGGCCAGAGGGATGAGCTGGAGCTGGTGTTACAGAAAGAATATAGGAGTCCTTTTCTGTCCTGTTGCTAACCCTTGTTAAATACCCTGTCTGAGCCTCAACTTCATCGTTTGTAAAAAAGAGGATGATTAGTCCAACCTCACAAGACTATAAATCAATGCATGCGAGGTCCTTGGTAAGCTCTAGGCTCTACAAAAATGCTGTCATCAGTAATCTTGTTACCTCCTCCTCTTCCTTTCATACTTCCTCCTCCTTTATCATCATCAAGTCAGTGAATTTTCGGGGAACCCAACAAAAACATGAGGTTCTTGCCTGTGTGAGTTGGGGTGTATTTGATGCAATAACAGCCTGAGCTCTGGAGCTGACGACATGGGATCCAGTCCTGGCTTTGCAGGTTTGTGAGCTGGGGCAGGTACTTAAGAACTTTGCCTCTCATTTTTCTCATTATCTAAATGGGACAATCACAGTTCTACCTGATTTGGGTAGTTTCAGCATTAGCCAAGTCAATCATTGTAAAGTTTTTAGAACAATGACTGGCACATGGTAAGAGCTAAGTGTTAAGTAAATGAAAACCCAACCATCAGAGGCCTATGCCAGCAGGATGTTTGGCCCCTTTACAAGAGATCAGGGAGGAGACAGGTGAAGGTCTTCCTCTGCTGTTAGCGTTTCATCCTCGTGTGTGTCACTACAGGGTCACAGGCTGGCTGCTGCAGTTCCAGGCCCCACAGGGCACTCCAGGGCAGGAAGCAGGAATGCAGTCAGGACTGCAAACTGCACCTGCAATGGTGACAAATGCTTTTTCTGTAAGTGGCTCTCTGTGTCTATCAGCAATCTTTTCCAGAGGCCCCAGAAGCCTGTTCTCCTCCTTTCATTAGCTAGAGTCAGAGCATGCAGTGTCTGTCACTGCGTGGGGGGACCCAGGATGGAGGAGAAGTCACCTGGAGGTCTATAGCTGTGTGCTGTCAACATACAAGGTGGGTCAGTGGCCCATGACACAAGAGTGCAGGGGCCAGTGCGGCTGCTTTCCGCCTTCCCTGTCAACAGCCTCCCAGCCCCGGGTTGTGTTTCTCTGCTCTGGATTCTGTCTTCTATCTCTGCTGCCTCATAGGCCCCTCTCCCAGTCACCTGGATGTGCTGGGGGCACAGAAGGAGAATATCAAAGGGCAGATGGTCTCGCACAAGGAACTTTTTGTTCTGCTAATGGTGAAAGCATATTGAGGGCTTCTGTGTGCTGTGTCAAATGTCCAAACCCCGTAAGGTAGGTTCTCTTCTTCTCACACCCCGAGGCTCAGCGGGGCTGCACCGTCAGAAAATGTTGGGACCCGATCTTGTGCCTGGCTCTGTGGCCCCTGCCCTAGACAGCTTGAGTGGACTTGACCCTAAGGAGGGCTGGGCACATCTCCAGGCAGCCATGGGATGCCCACACCACATTTTTTCAGGGCAACTCTGGCTGCCAATGCCTTTCAGGGCAGAGGTCAGGAATGGCAAAATCAGGGATTTGGTTCTAGAAGAGCTGGGTGTGTTGTTTTTAAAAAGCCTTGGTTGGCATTGCATTGAGCACCATTCTGGGTGGTCTATGGTCACAGCTCTAGGTACAGAGTCCCTCAAGGATGTGGTCAAAGGTGCAGGAAGTGAAGTTCAAGGTTATGTCGTCAAGCCAGGTCCAAGGACCATTCCCACCCGACACTACTTCAGGTGTTGTTTTCCCAGGTGCCCAGCAGAGGGCGCAGCTGCCCACCTAACGAGCCTGGCCTCCGCCAGAGTGGTGTTTTGCCTTCATCTTTTCTGGGGTCCTGGAACTCCCACGCTGGTATTTTGCCTTCTTGTTTCTCTTTAGATGGTTCCCTGTGAGTTTAGCCTGAGATGGTGGCTTGAGCAGTTCTTCTTAAGCATTTGAAGTTTGCTGAATGAGTTATTTTTACATTAAGGGTGAAGAAGGGTTCCCTGGAGCCCCAGAGAAGAAACCAGATTGTCCTGGGGGACTGAGGCAGCAGAGGGAGGGTGAGCCCCTCAGTCCCACAAAGGCTGGAGCCAGCTTGGACCATGGGGAGGCTGAGCCTTCACTCCTGGAGCAGGGCAGTTGCCTGGCTAGGCTCCGCCATGCACATTCATTCATTTATGCATCAATGGATATTTATGTACTGGGAGACGATGCCCTCCCAGGCACGTTCTTGGGTGAACAAACACAACAAAAATCCCTGCGCCCGTGGAGCTGACATTGCCACCATCCAGGTCCTTGGCCCATCAGCTCCTCCAGGGGCCTTCAAGGTTGCCAGGGCCCTAGGAAAGCAGTTGGTAGCATAAGAAAACTGCAGAACTGAGCTAACCGTCTAAGTGCCTGCAAGAAGTAGCCTCAGGCCAGTGGTTGGTTTCAATTTACAACCCCATCGCGACGCACTCTGGATGCCTTAAAAGTGTGTTGGGTTGGATTGGAATGGCCCTTCAGAAGTTGGGTTTACCTGGAGCTGAAGCCCCACGGTGGGTGGGTCTCAGGAGAACCACCGCCACGGTTGGTTTAACAGCTGCCCTTTGAGCCATGGAGAGGCCACGATGGAACCGTGACCATGCTCATTTGCAACTGGTGTGAGCATGTGCCCTTCCATTGCCTGCCCTGATCAAGTAGATGGTGCCTGTGAGTATCGATGGTTGTTGAGCCAGGGCAGCAGACTCTTCCACATCACCCCAAAGGCTGCTTGTCAAATGGGGCTCCTCCTCTTTTCTGCCTCATCCCTCCCTAATCTGATCCTCCCCACCCAGGAAATAGCATCACACCCACCCTGTTGTCAATATCAGACTTGTTGGTTACCTCAGTTCTACCCCCTCATAAATGGTTAATTAGACAGAAAAAAAAAAAAAAAAAAAAACCCTGGAGGTATTCTTGGCTTCTCTCTCTAGTCCCCCATAGCTCATTCATCGCAAACCTGTGGGAGCCACCTTCAGGGGACACTGAGTCCAACCTGTTGGGTGCCTCTGACTATCCCTGCTGGGCCAGGCTGCTGCCATCACCCACCAGGATGATTTCCAGCCTCCTAGTCCATCCTGCTGCTTCCTCCCTTGCCCCATGTGTCCCTTCTCTAACAGCAGCCAGAAGGATGCTCTGGAGACCCACCACTGCCTCAGTGGCTTTCTACCATCCTTGGAACAAAATCAGGTTCTTCCTGAGGTTCATGAGATGTTGCATGGTCTGGGTCATCACCTCTCTGTGGCTGTAGACCCTTGCTCTGGCCTCTTTGCAGGAACTTCAGGGCTCCATGCTGCTCCCACCTCACGGTCTTTGCTCAGGCTGTTCCCTCTGCCCGGGGCACCCTTCCTCGCTTGCATGTCCAGTTGGCTTCCATTGGCCCTCGCACTTCCAGAGCATCGCTTCTTCAAAACAGGTTTCCTCTCTGCTCCAGATGAGGCATTTTGCACTCTGTACTCATTGAAATTGATTGATCCATTGATTCATATTAGTCAATCTTGTCTTCTGTGCTAGACCTCAAGCTCCACAAAGCCAATGTGCAATCATGTATCGTTCATGGTGATGTTCCTGGCAAAGTGCCTGTTTGGGCACAGAATAGATGCTTAGGAAATGTTGGATGGTTGGATGCATCCATTGGTCTGTACCTGCTTTAAGAATGAGACCAACTTGGGAGGTGTGTGGGGGTGGAGTTGGTCTTGGGGTACCATTCTTCACCACTCCCTAATGAGTGGGGGTACCTCATACATGCACTGTGTGTTGGAGGGAGTCTGCCATCCCTGAGCCACCTTTGCAGTGATGTGCTCCCTGGCTGCCCCTGGGCAGAGGAAACTACCTTTGCCTTTGCAGTTTTGTGAGTTTTGAAGGGGACTTGGGCAAATTGGACTGACTTTGTCCCACCTTTGTGGTTCTTCAGGGAGTGGTGTTGGCTTATCAGGGCTGCCCTGAGTCAGGAAATGGCTTTGGATTTTCTGACCAAGGCGATCAAGGAGCAGAAGGAGGGTCCCTCGATGAGCTTCTATCTGATCTGGAATCGGGGTGGAGACGGAGGGTTTCAGTGTGATTATGCCCACCAGGGCAAGAAGCAGAACCCAATCCTCCAAATTCAAAGCTCAGCCTAGTGCCTCTATGTGCTTTTTTTTTTTTTAAAAGCTTTATTGAAAGAATTTACATACCATTAAGTTTATGCATTTAAAGTATAAAATTCAGTGGTTTTTAGTATATTTACAGAGTTATAAAACCATCACCATAATCTAATTTTAGAACATTTAGAACATTTCTAGCACTCAAAAAAGAAACTCTGTAGCTATTAGCAGTCAGCCCTTCTCTTCCCCCACTCCCCATCCTCAGCATCCACAGATCTGCTTTCTGATTTGATGGACATTGCATATAACTGGGTTCATGTGGCATGTGGCCTTTTGTCCCTGGGTTCTTTTACTTGTGTAATGTTTTCCAGGTTCACCTGCATTATGGCATGTGTCAGCTCGTCCCTCCTTTGCATGGCTGCATATTGTCCTACAGTAAGAATGGACTACATTTTATTTACCCATTTATCAGTCCATGGACGTTTGGGTTCTTCGTAATTTTTTGGCCATTATGAAGCTTTGTTCATTCCAATAGGATTTCTGCAGTGGCCCTCCAAATCCATCCCTTGCCAGGGATCTTGTTGAGGAGGGACAGTTGGTGACTTTCACTAAAACCTCTTGAGGGCCCTCAAGGCTGGAAACCCTCCTCCAAACAGATGCCTTTTGCACACCATGGGGGCCAGATCCTCACAGGGTTCAAGCCAGTCATGGTCTGGAGATGCCCGACTTTGAAGGCCAAAGTCTCTCCTGCAGGCAATTTACCTGGAGACCTTATTATTTTCCATTGATCAGTAGAGGTGGGATTGCTAACTTTTGTTAAATTTAAAACTATTTTTAGTATGGAACATCTCAAAGCCAAAGAATAATATAATGAACAGCTCCATCTCTACCTACCTTTAACAAACCACAGTGCTTTGCTAAAATATATACTTTTAAGAAATAAAACCTGATTGGATCTCATCTTCCGCTTCCCCACTCCGTGTGGGCTCCTGAGCTCAAATGCCAAGTCTTACCCTTTTACATGTTTTTAACCCTCATCCATACACAGTTTGGTGGAGTAGGTGAATGCATGCTGCAGTGTAAACCATCTGAAGGGACTAGGGATAATTTCTGGTGGCGCACGGACAAGGCAGTAACATTGGCTTAGATAGAAAGTTCCTTCTGGTAACATTAAGGAGGATGTCTCTATTCGGTGCCTGCCTGGCTGACCTCCTCTCTCACCCTTGGGGCCTTTTTAACCACACAGGAGCCAGCTCAGGCCAACAGTGGACTCAGGTATTGAGTTAGCGCTGTGGTCCTTCCCACCAATGCCAGTCAGCGAGGCTTTGCTCCATCACTCCTATTGAAGGCTTCCTTTAACATGCATGTCAGCCTGGTGTGGAGGTGCATACCTGTACTCCCAAGTACTCGGAAGGCTGAGGTGGGAGGATTGTTTGAGCCCAGGAGTTCGAGGCTGTAGTGCACTGTGATTGCCCCTGTGAATAGCCACTGCACTCCAGTCTGAACAACAGAACAAAACTCTAAAAAAGAAAGAAAGAAAGAAAGAAAGGAAAGAGAGAGAGAGAGAGAGAGAGAGAGAGAGAGGGAGGGAGGGAGGGAGGGAGGAAGGAAGGAAGGAAGGAAGGAAGGAAGGAAGGAAGGAAGGAAGGAAAGGAACAACAAAAAAAGAGAGTGAGAGAAAGAAAAGAAAAATGTGTTTAGGTGCAAAGAGTTGATTTAAAGACAGATCTTAATGGAAGGATAGGTTTTAAATAGGGAAGGCTAAAAAACGTAGGGTTGGTTGGCAAATGACAGACAGCTGGAGACCTCTGGTATGAACTTTCTCCTCTCCCCCACCTATAGCCAGTCTCTGGCCTCTATCCCTTCCTACCCGTCACCACCATCTCTGCACCTGCCACGGCTGGGTCAGCTGCAGGCTTCCTTCCAATGGAACTGAACTGTCTCAGGTGTTCACTCACCCAGACTCGGAAGGGGCCCAAGGCATGGTTGGGGGGCAAGGATTCAGAAACCTTCCCATGGGGCCGGTACTCAGTGTGTCAGGAGAGCCCCTGGGGACTTGGAGTGGGAGGTGTTGAATACCCACTTGGAGAGACCCTGGGCCAGGAGCATTGGCTGTGGTCCAGCTCTTCCATGTGCTGGCTTGTGACCTGGGCAAGAGTGCTCACCTCTCGAAGTTGCCCTCATCTCAAAAGTGGAGACCACAGAAGCTCTCACCTACCAGGGCAGTTGTAGGAAGGAATGAGGTCCCCATGCAAAATGCTCAGTCCGAGGCTGGCAGGCCACGTCACCATCCAGCCAGCACATTTTTATGTGGATAAAACGTATCTATTCCTAGCAGTTTCCCACCAGTTTCCTCTTTGTTTCCTGGTCTTAATTGCCAACTGTAATCAAATGATTATTTGGGCATCTTATTAGTGTCTTGGTGACCATTCTTGGCTTCACCCTCCCCCTTTCCCGGAAGACTCAAGGAGTTGGGACGTCTCTGTGTTTGTGCACTGCTGGGTTGCTAATGCCTGCTGTGGTGCCTGGCACACACTTGACTCTGCACATAGTCTGAATGAATGAACGAGTCCTTTCTTTAGAGGTGACGGATGCTGCTGAAGTAGCTGCTGCTAAAAGCCCAAAGCTCTGTATGGAGTGAACATCCACTTTATTCTTCCTCCCCACCACCATTCTGCTCAGTTCTGTCCTTGGCACTTAACCGGGATTTCGTCCACACTGCCAGCGCTCACACTGCACTCCCAGGCCCTGCTGTAGGTGCTAATCTGATGGGGGCAGCCTCAGGGAGGGCTCTGTCCCCAGCAGGAGGACCCTTGGTGAGCAATTCTCCCCGCTCCCCTA
>NW_016810038.1:2350566-2370091 GCF_001698545.2 Rhinopithecus bieti | reverse complement strand
ACCCCCTGCCCCAAGCACGCAATAAACACTGACAAGAAAAGTTTTATTTCCTGGTTCAACTTTTTTTTTTTCCTGGAATATATAGACTGAAGAATGGGAATAAATAGGACTAAATAACAAAGCGAGGCCGCGCACGCCGGGATGCGCCTGGCTGCAGCCAGCGAGGCCATTGTCTCCCCGCCCTGAAGCCAGCCCCGGCGCCTTTCTCCAGCTCTTTTCCTTTCCCGGCCCTCTTTTTTTTTTGTTTGTTTGTTTTTTTTTAATTTTCTTTTTTAAAAAGACGCCCCCTCCAGCCCCCTCGCCGGTGACCTTGGCCGCCTCGGATGCTCTGATTCCACGCGGCTCGCTCTAACTTGTCCCCGCGCCGGCCGGGCCCATGGCCGCGTCGGAGGACGGGAGCGGCTGCCTCGTGTCGCGGGGCCGCTCGCAGAGTGACCCCAGCGTCCTCACCGACTCCTCGGCCACCTCCTCCGCGGACGCCGGGGAAAACCCAGGTAACGGGCTGGGCGGGGGGCGGCGGGCGGGGTCGGGGAGGCCCGAGGCAGGTGGCCCTGGGAGCAGGACCCCGCGCGGCTCCGCGCCCCGCCTGCATTCGGGGAGCCGCAGCAGGAACCGACTCTCGGCCCCGAGGTTCCTATCCCCAGTCTCGCAGGGCTGGGACGCCTCGGAGCCCTTTGTCCATAAAAGAGCTGATTTCCTGGGTAGAGCCAGGCGCTGCAGCCTCCCCTCCTTTCCGTTTGGTGAGCTCTGCCGTCCTCTTGAAGGGGGCTTCCCTTCCTCGGGTGCTGACCGGCTGGGAGAAGATAGGCAGAACCGTGGCCGCCTCCGCCCAGCGCCGGTTCTGGGCCCTTCCCTCCCTCCCCACGGCTGGGCCCCAGCTCCGGACGTTCCCGCTTGGGCATCCGCTCCTGGAGGGCAGCGCTCCTCAGCTGAGGCCACCGCGCTGAGGGCTTCCACCGGGCGCCTGACTCCAGCGGGGCCTGGCGCACCTGGGCGCGCCAGCCCCCCGGACAGGTGTGCTGGGCAGAGCCGCCGGCAGGGAGAGGAAGGGCGTGCGCCAGGACAGAGCCCGGTTTCGTGACAGTGTGTGGACTCCATCCACTCTTCCACCCCCATGGCAGCGTTGATTGTTTAGGTGATAAACCGGTCACAAAGGCGTCTATAGGGCTTGATTGATTACTTTCCAGAGAGGAAGAAAGGCCTAATAAAGCAGGAGGGGGGTGGGCTGTGTGCGCCTGTCACCATGGAGACGCAGGAAGCAAAGTGATCATTAAAACCTCTCTCCACCAGAAGGCAATTTTCACTTCACAGGGAGAAGTCTGGGCTTCTGAAATGTAGGGTTCAAAAAAAGAATCAAAGCTGGTGTTTTGGTATCAAGCCACAGGACTCAGTTTTGTGTCTTAGAGAAGCACAATTCCTTCGTAGATTCTGTTTTGATAACAAGTTGCTTTGCCTGTCTTTGAGGACTTATTCTCTCTAAATGCAACAACCCCAAATGGGGACTTGATCATGTTAAATGGTGGGCATCAAAGTAGAGATAATCCCTGGGGCCCGGGTGAAGACTGGCTTTGTGGGGAGGGATTCCTTCACTGGAACACATCAGAGCTTCCCGATAAACTGCCTAGAGGAGAGGACCCATTACAGGCAGCTGTGTGGGCACTGGAACCCCCCCCCCCATTTGAAAATTTAAACAATAAACCCGTGCAAGTATTGGAATATTTCTTTGTTAAGACTATTGACACTGTGTCACTTGGTCAAACTAAGTTACCAGCCTGAATAAATCTCTGACTTTTCTTTATCTGGGAGGGCAGGTTAATTTCCTTAGAGTTTCAAGCAGAGGCTGCCATGGCAGACCCTTAAGCCTTTAATTAATCCTTTTACTAGGAATGGGGGATTCAGCCTTCAGCACTCCATGATGGATTGCCTTTCTCTGGGTTGGAGAGGCGCATCCACAACTGTTCCAATCGTGGAAGTTGAGTGGCTCCTCATGAGAATCCTTCCCAGCTCCCTTTGTCTCCCTGGCAGTAAAAGGAAGCAAACTTGAAATGGAAATTATGGAGGACTTGGCTTTTTGGCTGTCTGTGAGTTTATGCCTCTGTGGGTGGGAGCGGAGGGTTGGGCAGGTGGTGCTGGTCCATGAGGGAAGGAGGAGGAAGGGCTGGGATGCCTGTGATTAAGTTATGCGTGGGAGGGCGCAGGCTTGAACTCTCCTCTGGTGCAACTGGTCAAAATGGGACCCAGGGAGCAGGTGTCAGAGGTGAAAAGTCTAAAGTATGTGCAATTCTATGAGCAGTAAAACCTTACTAAAAAGCACCAAGCAATTAAGTATTTATGGATTGTGTGAAGCAGACTGTGTTTCTGTTCTAGCAGAAAGAGAATCAGAATCATCAAGTTGGAAGGAACTTGGAAACTTGATGGAGGAAGGGCAGACTCGGAATATTTTCTGTAAGCACCTTGCCTGGCTGGCCTGTTGTGTGCCTGCATACCTCTTTTGATGGTGGACTCACTTCTTCCTGATGTAGTGCATGCTTGTCTTTGGGCAGATCTATTTAAGAATTCTTTTTCCAGTGGTTCCAAGGGGTCTGGTATTCATCAGTCCTGATGGGATCTTCTCCTGCTGCATGTTACTCTGGGCTTTGAGAGAGCCTGCAGTTTTAGGTATTGAAACAACCTCAGTCACTTCTTGAAAAGTCTAGGCCCTTCACCTGCTCTCCCTAGATGGCCTCCCTTATTTGTCCACCTGCTGCTCTAATGTGAGACTCCTGAAAATTGAACCTGGAACTCCAGCTGTGGAATAACCTCACACATAGTAAAGAAGCAGAGCTGTCTCCTCCTATCTAAATTCTATAATTTAATGAAAGAGTCCAAGGTTGCGTTCACCCTTTCCCTGCAAGGGAATTTTTAATGCATCAATATTCCCTTTGCAAAGACTCCAAGCATTCCTCGAAAGGTGAGCTGTGTTTTGACACATCTTTCTCCCATTCTCCCCTGCTGGGAATTGAGCGGCATCCTTTGGGAATTTTCCGAGTGTTTTATATACTTGTGTTGCTTGGAAAATGGCACACGGGAATGCGCTGGACTCACAGCTCTTCCATGAGTGGTTCTGCTCCACACTGGGTCTTGGAGATCTTGCCTCATTGAAATATCCATCTCCCTTTCCCTTTTAACACCCACACAGGATGCCAAGGAACATATTTTTCAGTTTAGCCATTGGATATTTGTATTGTTTCCAGGTTTTACCCACTACAGACAACATAGCTGTAATTACCTGGGCACAAACTGCCTTGTACTCACCTGAGAATTTCCTCTAGGGTGTGTGTGCGCCAGCTCGTGGGATGTTGAGGACATAGGGGACCCACATATTTTATTTTAATGATATTGCACCCTCCTAGAAAATGTATGAATTCACACTCTTTCCATAATCTATGAGAGTGACCTTTCTCCAAACCCTTGCCAACACCTGAGATCATCAATCTATTTTTCTCTAGCACGAAGGGTGACAAATTGTTTCTTGTGTTAATTTGCAGTTCCCTGATTGCTAGTGAACATAAGTGTCTTTTTGTGGCCTTATTAGTGCATTAAATCTGCCGTGGCCAGGTCTGTGGCCATGGACTGTGTGGCGGGGATGAAATATTTCCCCTAGGCCTGACCTTCCTGCCACTCTCACCACTGCTTCATTAATGGGCCTGTCTGCACCTTCACAATGTGCCTCTCTATAAATCCGTGCTCCACACCCATGAGCATGGTTAGGTGTTCTTCCAAAATAGAAATTTAATCAAAGATAAGGAAGCATCCCCTGATCTTTCCTCCTTTGAAGGAGCTCATGGTCATGAGTTTTGCTTCCTTTTCTTCCGTCTGCTCTCAGGCTCTGGGACTAGGCTTCTGCCCCCTCCACATCCTGGGGCCAGCCCTGGCATCGGCTTCAGCACGATGGTGGCCTCCTTCTTGTTGGGTCCCAGGCTGCCTCTTGGGCCTTCCTCAACATGATCCCATCACTGCTCCTCACCAGCCATCCCCTGTCCCTCGGCTGTCACTGCCTTGCTCTGTCCTGGCTCCATGCCTCTCCAGCTCCTTTCTCCAACTCCCTGGCTCTGAGCTCCAGACCTTTGTGTCCTGCTGGATCCTTCCAGTCCTTCAGACCTATGCCCCACCCCAGTGAACTCTGATCTCATTTCTGATTTGCGCCTAGCACTCTTCAACACCTGGGGTTCTTGTCGGTTTCATTCTCTGTGGAGTGTCTCTTCTAGACTGGGAGCCTCTTGAGGACAGGGAGCTTGACCATCACCTGAAGTGCTGCACCCCTGAGCTCAGCACAGAGCTCAGATGCAGGAGACTTTCAGTAAGCATTTGTGGGACGAATGGGCACAAGCCCCAGGCGCTAGTGTCTCAACCTATATGGCAGTGCCTGACCAGGCAACTGGTCACTCCTGCCAGCTAGATGGGGCCAGAGAGTGCTTGAAGGGCAAGCAAGGAGGAGCCAGCAGCCACATCCTTCTGCAGGGCCGGATCCAGGTCTGCTTTACTACCTGGAGAGGGAGAAGCCTCTCAGAGCATCCTCCCCTATCGTGAGCTACAGACGGATGCACAGACACATTCCCCAGGCCCTGGGCTCAGGGCATCCCATGCTGGCCCCTTCCTCCTTCATGCCACTCTGCTGGCAGACAGGTGTGGGCTTGTGCCTATGGCCACTTCCTTCATCACCTGCGCACCCTTATCAGCCACACACCTTCAACACCAGGCTCTGTTCTTGACACCTCCCTCTCCCACGGTCGCAGGTCCGCTGGACACTGGCCTCCTGGAGCCCACCCACTTGTTTCAGGTCTCCCACCCCACCCTCACCCCACCCCACCAGGGTTTAGCTCCTACCTTCCCTTTCCTGGACAACCTCAACATTGAGTCTTGGTTCTCTTCCTCTTACCCGTTTTCCTGTAGAACAGGAAGTTTCCAAAATGCAAATCTGGTCTAGTCTCTCCTTTGCCTCAAACCCTCTAATGCTGCCCCCTGCCTGGGCGTGGGAGAGGGCGGAGGCAGGAGCCTCTTTTGTCTGTACTGTGGCTCTTTCTAGATTTCTTCCTCAAATGTTCTCTTATTCTGGAGTCCTGGGTTCTGAGGATCTCCCTCTGGTCCCTTGTGGAGTGTCTACATGGCTTAATTAGTAGTAGAACTATGCAGTAATTACATTGTCAGCTTCTTCAGGGTTATTAAAAACATAAAAGCTAGATGCTTAAAACATACTGAGTTTGAGAACTTAGAGTTTTTTATTTTTTTTTTTTTGGATTATGAAGACATTGCCTGTTCGTTATAGAAAATGGATGCTTTAAAATTCCTTTTCCCAACTGGGCATGTTGGCTCACACCTGTAACCCCAGCACTTTGAGAGGCCTAGGTGGGCAGATTGCTTCAGCCCAGGAGTTTGAGACCAACCTAGGCAACATAGTGAAACCCTGTCTCTGTAAAAAATACAAAAAGTTAGCTGGGTATGGTGGTATGCTCCTGTAGTCCCAGCTACTTGGGGGGTTGAGCCAGGAGGATCGCCTGAGCTGGGGAAGCAGAGGTTGCAGGGAGCCAACATCATGCCTCTGCACTCTAGCCTGGGTGACAGAGGTAGACCCTGTCTCCAAAGGAAAAAATATCGTGTTCTCTGCCCCCTTCCCACCCTAACACCACACAGAAGCCAATGACAATGAACCCCTTTGTGTTTAGGACCTGCCAGGTACCAGGCGAAGCTGGAACCTGGAACAGCAGACATGAGGAAGTCAGGCCTGGGGCACTCTCCAGCCTCACCTGCCTTCCTCGTGGTCATAGGAGCCTGTTTTCAGTACCTCACTTGGCACTCCTGGAGATGATCTCATTTGTTTATTAGACACAATTGTTTATGGTCTAATACAGTAGCCACTAGCTACATGTGGCAATTTAAATCTAAATAAAATAAATTAAGATTCTGTTTCCTCAGTTGTAGCCACATTTCAAGTGTGCGGGAGCCACATGCAGCTGTGGCTGCCGTACTGGATAGTGCGGATCTAGAACATTCCATCCTTTCGGACAGCTTTGTTGGACAGTGCTGCTTGGACTGTAAGCTCCCTGAGGGCAGGGCCTTGTCTGTGGTCTTCTTGGCTGTGTCACCAGTGCTAGCACTGTGCTAACACCTGGTAGTTCCCCAATGAATGCTGATGGAATGGATGTGTCAGAGTGATTGGTGTGGTCTTGAACACTCCTGCAGGAAGGGACCCTCAGCCTTCCTAGTCTCATCATCTCATCCTCTGAAAGGGAGGGTACATAGCAAAGATAATTTCCTATCCACACAGGACTCATTTATTTCAATTCAGTGAGTTTTCCCAGAGAACCTGCAATGCAGCACACTTGGCCCTTGCCAGAAGGGCCTCTTTGGACAAGAGAACAATGAGATGCAAAGAGATTCTTTCCCTGGAGCTAAATAAACGTGTCCAAGTCCTGGCTCAGTCATGGACAAGCTGTGTGACTTTGGGCAAGTCCCTTTACCTCTCTGAATCTCAATTTCCTTTAATGTAAAATGGCAGGCATTATTGTCCTTAAGTTCAGAGTGAGTGAGGATAACTGAGCTGTTGTCTTTAACAATGAGTAAATTTTGAGATGCAGCTTTAGGAGGCAGATACCTCCCCAGACATTCTCCAGTCCCCTTGAGGTAATTCCATCTTTTGTTAACAAAGTCATGGCGGCAGTGACCACAGTGATGCATACAGCAGGGAGTGGGAGGAGGAGCAGCCTGCGGGTCGACCCCAGCCCTGCTCTGTGCCTGGCTGAGCTGGTGAGCCTCTCTGAGCTCTGAAATGTGAGTAAGAGCAGGACTGATCTGGCTAGGGGCCAGGAAGGAGTCATGGGACTGTGTCCCTCAGTGACCCAGAACAGCTTCAGGCACCAGGGTCATTCTCAGCGAATGGTGGAGGAAAGAGGAGGAGGAGGATGTGGTTCCTGCTCGGTTTCTGGATTTTGGGCCCCTGGCTCTAAAAGGCTCCTCCCTTACACTTTCCCATTCTCACCTTTTTGGAGGCTGTGCCTCCCCTACCCCTGCCTCCCTGTCTGGCCCCAGGTCCACCCAGCCTTGGATGCTGCTCCCCAGCTCCCTTCCTGGCTCACCACCTCATGACTGGAAATCTCCTAGAGTCCCCTCACCTTCGTACATTATTCCCTCTGGTCTGGTGATTTGGGGATAGCACACTGGTTGTCTTGAAATGGGATTTGAATGTGTGTTTTTGGGGATTGTTTTACTCTGATGAGTTTGTTTCCTTTGCAAGTGTATCTTCAGGGAAGGTGCTTTATAGGGGAGGGTGTCTGTCTGGAATGACACAGGTGAGCCTTGTTGATGCTAGTCCTGTGGCATGGCCAAAGCATGCCGGAGGGGATGGTGCAGATAGTGGCTGTGTCCTGGGCCCTCCCCGGAGGTTTAGCCAGGGCAGCATTTAGGGGAGGATATGAAATGTCACAGGAACAGAGGTAAAAAGAAAAAGTTTGAAAAAAAAAACAAGTATATTAGTTTGAGACCTTTTCTTATTGAATTTGAGAGCTGGGTTCTATTCCATGTACTCGAAAACTCTTTAACATAGGGTACCAACCTGCAGTGTCTGCAGGGCCAGGACTCCCGCCGTGGGAGGGTCAGGGTGCATGCCTGCTGGGGCAGAGCTGCTTCTTGCCATGCAGAAATGTGGGCCCAGGCAGGCGAGACTGTTTTTTTTTGTTTGTTTGTTTGTTTGTTTGTTTGTTTTTTTCTGAGACAGAGTCTCACTCTGTCACCCAGGCTGGAGTGCAGTGGCACCATCTCAGCTCACTACAACCTCTGCCTGCTTGGTTCAAGTAATTCTTGCCTGCTGGGTTCAAGCAATTCTCCTGCCTCAGCCTCCCGAGTGGCTGGGACTACAGGTGCGTGCCACCATGCCTGACTAATTTTTTGTACATTTAGTAAAGATGGGGATTCACCATGCTGACCAGGATGGTCTTGAACTCTTGACCTCGTGATCTGCCCACTTTGGCCTCCCAAAGTGCTGGGATTACAGGTGTAAGCCACCGTGCCTGGCTGACCATCCTGTTTTAAGAGCGACACTGGGAATCCAGATTTTCATATGAGATGTTGTGTTAGGTGTTTGTGTTGCTATAAAGAAATACCTGAGACTGGGTAATTTATAAAGAAAAGAGGTTTAATTGACTCACAGTTCTGAGGGCTGTGCAGGAAGCATGGTGCCAGCATCTGCTCCTGGCCAGGCCTCAGGAGGCTTCCAATTATGGCAAAAGGCAAAGGGGGAGCCGGCATATCACACAGTAATGGTGGAAGCAAGAGAGGGACGAGGAAGGGGGTGCCCTGCTTTTTTAAACAACCAGATCTTTTATGAACTGTCAGAACAAGAACTCCCTCAGCACCCAGCCATTCATGAGGAATCCGTCCCCATGATTCAAACACCTCCCACCCAGCCCCACCTCCAACCTTAGGGATTCCATTTCAACATGAGATTTGGAGGGGACAAACATTCAAACCCTATCAGATGTGATTTTTAAATATTGGCAAGTTTATCTATTAGAGATTGGGTTGACTTTATGTAATAGAAAACCTAAAGAACACTGGCTTAAAGAAGATAAAGGTTTTCCTTCCACCAGAAGTCCAGACAGCATAATGGCGTCCCTGTCGCAGGGTGAGATGCTCAGTGAATTTTATACTGAATTCTGGTTGCAACACGGTTGCTTCACCTCCAGCAACAAGTACATTTTATAGGCAGGACAAAGAGGATAGTGAGAGCCACAAGGGTGTCCACCTGCCAAGTTTGACATTGCCTTCTTGGGAGCCCTGCCCAGTGACACCCACTTATACCTCTTTGGCCTGAGGGCATCAAATGGCTACTCCCAGCTGCCAGGGAGCCTGGGAAGTGTAACTTTTTCTTTTTGTTTGTTTGTTTGTTTGTTTGTTTGAGATAGGTGTATTGCTACCCCTAACAAGAGCAGGTTCAGAGGAAGGGGAGGGTGTGAATGACTATCAGGTAGTGAACTACAGTCTCTGCCCTATCAACTTTATAAAAGCACCGTGTGACCAAAACAAAACATGTCTGGGAGCTGCATGTGGCCTGCAGTTGCCCCTTCAAACCTCAGATAGAAAGAATCTCATGGGAAGACTGAAGCAGTTTTTATGTTTTGTGCCATTACTAAGACATTAAAGGTTGAGCTAAGATGTGTGATCCAAGCCTAAACATTACGTCCATTCAAATTTTATTTAACGATGTCCAGGGAACAAGATAGGCAGGGTCACTGTTCCTCATAGAGCCAATCATCTGGTCAGTGATCAACGGCTGGAGTGAAAATGTGCTTAGTGTCAACTCTTGTTATAAAAGGAGCCATCATGCTTCCTTTTATTGAATATTCCTCTAAACCCCTGAGGTAGGGCCAGAAAGCTAGGGAGGCTGAGTAACCAGCCCATGGTCACATTTATATAAAGGGGTGGCTTAAAGAGGATCTTGAATCCAAGTGAGTCTGAGGCCTGGCCCATCCCTATCTGCACCACCCAGCTTCTGCCTCCCTCATCCTGCGTCTTACTGGAAAGTGGTCTTCTGTCCTTTACATGGAATAGATATGTGTGTTTCACCCCCATTCCTGGCTCCAGCCATCTAGCTGACAGATGTATACATACCTGTAGTCGCAAAAGCACACAGAGGCAGATGTACTCTTTCATTTCCCAGTTCATTTAACCAGAATGGCCACTGGGACAAGATTTATTTATTGAAAGTCAGGCAAGGTAATGGCAGCGAATCAGCTGTCTGCAGAGTCGTTGAATGTCCCATCTTTAATGGGCTGGGGCTTGTGTTCCTGTTTGTTAAAGCAAGTCAGTTGGATGGGTAGCTTGGCAACGCACCTTATCTAATGGGCACGACATCTGTACACTTTGACATTGATTAGTTGGCAGCCACGAAATGGATCTGCCCTGCACTGAGAAAACGGGAGCTGCAGTTATATTACTTAAGAAGTGTACTTATTATATGTACTATGCTCCTGTTTGTAATACAACCCTTTTAAAAAGTCACCATTGGTCTTGCAATACTCTTCCCAATGAGTTGTATTGTTATGGCATTACTTTCTGGTTCAATTATCTCTTGAAAGTTTGTATCCATGTATAGAAAAAGTCGTTGCCTTATTGTGATCACTAGCTCTGGGGTTTCAGTGAAGTCAGGAAGATATGCCAGAAATGATCTTTCTGCTTCCCTTTGGCAGGAAGACGTTGTCCCAGGCAGCGTTACTCCTGGGGTGGCTGCGTTTCTTGAGTCACATGGGTCAAGTGGTTGCTGACTTTGGCACATTTATTGGCTAGGATTTTGTGCACAGCTTCTGAGATCTGATGACCTCCACGGAGTCAGGACTGTCTTGTCACCTGTTTTTCGGGGGTCTGCCTGGCTTCTGCCCCACATTCTTTATTTTCCTGTTAGTCTCTATATACAACCAGAGATACAGGTTTTCCATCGAGAGGGGTCCTATAGGAGTGTTCTTTCCAATCAAGCTTATTTACATAAAAAAGAATATGACTTAAAAGTAGTAATAATGTACTGGTGGTAATACACAGAAATATGTGAAGAAACCATGCTACCTGCTTGGAAGACACAGGCATGCCAAAAACTACAAAGCTGGTGTACAGGTTTCAGTGAAATGGGGAAATGCTGTTGTAAATTTTCATCTTGGTCTTGTGGCCCGGCCACGATTACTTACCTATTTGCTGACGCATTAAGCACTACTGGGTGCACGGAGCATGGTGTGAGGGCGATGTAAAGAGGCATCGTGCATCCGAGAGGCTCATGGTCTGGCTAGGGGCATAACATTTTCACAAGTAAAATGACAGGACACGTATATAATAAGTGCCAGGCCTCTTCAACTTGTCCCTTTCTGTGCTGTATCCCATTCATTCTCTGGCAAGTATCACAGGCTTCTGCAAAAGAAATCTCCAGACCTCAGTGGTCCTACATCATTGAGCTTTCAGTCCTTGTGTTTCGGAAGGTTGGCAGGGTTGAAAGTCCAGGCTGGCTCTTCTCTGCGCATCTGTTATCCTTCTTGGACCTGCGTTCTAAACCAGCCATGTTAGTCTTGTGTAGTGGTGAAGATACGTGGGACCTCTTAGGGCCTAGGCTGGAAACCTTCACTCATGCTGATTCCATTAGCCTATTGGCCAACTTCAGGTCAAAGGGAGGGAAATACACTTGACCCCTTTGTTTGGAGGAGCAGGAAAGTCATATGTAGACACAGGAGAGGTGGAGAATTGGGACCAGTCTGGTAATCCACACATTAGACTTATTTCCCTATGTAGTCTGTGGGCTCCTGGAGTCAGAATCATCTTGGAATCTCCTGCCACCTCTGATAGGGTGATGCCTTGACATTGGATGCCAACAGACAAGGTCTGTGGGGTGCTTGCAGATACGTGGACTCTGGTGTCAGACTGCCTGGGTTCACTGTGTGGCTTTGGAAGATCTATCTAACATCTCTCTGATCCACAGTTTTCCCATCTGCAGAGTGAGGATTACTTTACTTATATTAATACCCCCTTAGACGGGCAGTCATGATGCTGAGATGAGATGATTTCTATAAAGCATTTAACTCAGTTCCTGGGACACAGGATGATCCTGGTCACCATGAGCTAGCATTCACCTCCTCCTATCACTGTGGAGAAGCCTTCACCAAAGGCCATGTCTTGGTGGATGAGAGCAGGAGGCTCTGATCTGGTGCAGTTTTGAGGCTCCCAGATGCCCTTGTCTCCCTTTGGTCCTCAAGATGCAGGAGGGAGGGTTTTCCTGGCCTGAGCTGCTGGGTGAAATTGGGCATCCCTCTAGAACTTCCTCCCATCACCCTGAACTGCCCTGGAGCTGGTTCAGGAGACTGTTGGCATGTGCCGGGAAGCTCCTTTCAAGGTGTTGCACCACCCTGATTTCCTAGTAGGGGAGCTGGCTTGAGGCAGTCAGAACGCTGAGTTGGGTGAAAGACCCAGGGTCAAAGACTGAGTCTCATTCTAGCTGGGACATGAGGCTGTGGCCACGCTGAGCTGACCATGAGTCCCTGGGCTCCTTCGGGTTGCCTTTGGGCTCAGGAAGGAACCTGCATGTGGACACTGAGCTAAGGGAGCACCAGCTGTTTGCTTTGGTTGGTTCTTTCCCCTAATCCTTGCAAGTAGCTGGTTCTGCTTTGATGTGAAATAACAAAAGATTTAGGGAAAATTTATAATTTAGCTCTTTTTTTTTTAATGAGAAGGGTGAGTTTTGGAGCAAATTTAATACCATGCCATGTGGGGTAAGCTCAGAGCGTCGCCTGTGCTCTCATTCACCTGGGCTGGCTTTCCCCGCTTGCTTCCCCACTGGGAGTCTAATACAGCCTGTCTTTTCCTTAAGATCATTACTTCAAACAGTGTTGACATTTTAATGTGATTATTTTCCTGCAATATTTTTCCAGCCCTTTTCTACTTGGGGACTATATTTGTATCCTTTTTCTTTGGGGATTTGTGTTGTTCCAGCTCCATCCTGGGCTGTAGAATAGAGCTATGCTCATAGTAGGTTCATGGTAAACAGTGATTGACTCTTGGGTACATGATAGTGATGCCTAGTACCCCTCCTCAGACCTATTCCCATGTTCCCATAAAAAAATTAAAATCGAGGGGGAAAAACCCAAAACAACAACAACAAACAAAGAGTTCCATGATGGCTTCAGGTTAAATAGTCTCACCCTGGTGGAAATTCCTGGAGCAAATGAGCAAGCCGGTGGCCAGGAGCCTGAGTGTGACTTCTCAGGAATACGCATCACTGAAAGTGAGCCCACACATTCATTAACAATTGGTCTCTATGTGGTGTTACAAAATTAACTAATAACAATTTATTCCAGAGGATATTAGCATAGAGCAGCTATTTTCTTACAGGAAAAGAGGGATTCCAGTCATTTTTTTTTTTTCTGTTTTGTTGAACTGATGGTTGCATCTTGCCTGGTGAAATCTTTAGCAGGGAGGAGGTAGAAGTTGTTCACTTTAGCACCCAGGGGCTCAGCTAACGTCTCATGGGGCTGACATTCAGGGTGCCTGTGCTAGGTGGGGAAGGGAAATTAAGCGGCTTCTTTCCACAAACGAGAGCCTGAGTAGAAAAAAGAGGCATAGCTCATGGCACATGTCATTTCTCCCTTCGTCCCTCCTTCCATCCCTCCCTCTGTCCTTCTTTCGCCTTCTCTTCCAGCAAATTTAGTGCCTATGATAATGTCAGGGCTGAGGCTGGGCTTGGGGAATAGCACAGCAAGCAAACCTGTTGCCTCATCCCTGTGGGCAGATAGTCTGGTAGGTGATGAGCTTGGATCATATCAGCTCACAGGCAAATGCCCCATCCAGCTGTGGGGAGGCTGCCCTGGAGCATGGCGGGCTTGTAGAGGGATTGGCATGTCTGGAGATCTGAGGGAAGGGTCCAGGGGAGGTCACTTGAGTTAGAGCCAAAAAGTGGCTTGGAATTAACTAGCCCAGCAGGGAAGGGAAAGATATGGTAGGCCGAGAGATCGGCAGTGCTAAGGCCAGGTGGTGGGGGCAGCTTCGGCTGGGGCCAGAGGCAAGAGAGAAGCAGGAGTATGGCGGGATGGGGATGCAGGGGAGCTGGGAGCCAGCCGGTTGGGGACCCCTGGACTGGGGAGGAGCTTATCTGCCATGGAGGAACCATGGGATGTCTGAAGAGAGAGGTGTGAGTGTGTGCGTGTGTGAGTGTGTGTGACAGAGACCAAGAGACAGTGTGATCAGGCACATTTCCAAGCCATCACTCTGGCTGGCCATCCCAGGCAGAAATGGGTCCCAGGAAGGCAGCAGAGTGAGACCAGGAAAGAGGGTGTGGCAGCGACACACGGTGGGACCTGGGCTGGGGTTTGCAGAGCTCATTCAGAAAAGGGGCTGGGCCTACATTGTCCGGAATAGAATCTGTGCAGGAGAAGAGGCTCAATCTCAGCTTGGAAGGGAAGGGCCGGAGAGGGAAGGGGAGGGCGTGTGCCATGAGGCACCTATGTGGTGTCTGGGCACCCCATGGTGCAGCCAAATGCTCTGCCCAGGACCCTCATGCAGGAGCCCTGAAGCCTGTGCAAGAGTTGCTGTCTCAACCTGAGCAGGGCTGAGAGCCTGGACCTGTTTGGAGAGAGTCTGGGGTAGTGCAGGATACTCGGAGACATTGCCTAGGGTGCCCTAGGATGGACTGTGTTTTCTTCCTTATACATAAGAAGCTGGAAAATGGGAGTTGGATGTGGATTCCTTGGACAAAGTTTCTTTTCCTGGCACAATGGAGCAGGGCTGCTGGCAGGGGTGGATGCTCACTACCTCCTGTGTGCTTCTCCTACTGTGAGCAAATGAAGTCTCTCCATGACCCATATCCCATATAGCCCCTCCCCTGAGTTTGGCAGGGACCAGCGACTGTGACCGGTTTCGCCCCCATGCGTAGGCTGTGTTACAGGCACAGGTGACTTAAGAAAGTATGAGCCTTGGAGGGCCTGCCCTAATCAAGGGAGCCTTAAAGTGGACAAAGTTCTTCCTGGAGATTGAGACTGAAAGCACAGGATGGAAGCGGGGGGTGCTGGTTTGAAGATGGAGGGGACTATGTGGCAGGGAGTGTGAGTGACCTCTAGGAGCTGAGAGTAGCCCCTGCTGGTGGTCAACAGAGAGATAGGGATCTCAGTCCCATAGCTGCAGGGTTCTGACTCTTGCCAACAGCCTGAGTGAGCACGGAAGTAGAGTCTCCCCTTGAGGGAAGATGAGAAGGTACCCCACTGACACACCGGTTTCAGCCTTTCGGACCCCGAGCAGATGAGAAGGCACCTGGGCTGACACACTGATTTCAGCCTTTGAGACCCCAAGCAGAGGACCCAGTCCTGCCATGTCCTGACTTCTGACTTATGGAACTATGAGCTAATAAGTGGGTGTTATTTTAAATCCGTAAGCTTATGGTTTTGTGTTATGCAGCAATGGAAAACTAATACAGGGAGGGAGGTTTACTGCTTTCATATTACAGGGGAAAGCCTCAGGTTCAGAGAGGTGAAGGGCTCATCTTGGTCACCTGGCTACCCTGACGGAGCTGAGATGCAAAGCTATGCGGCCAGATTCTGATGCTTCTGCTCTGTGCTGCCTCGGTTTCCTGAGCTGTGAAATGGGCTGGTCATGGCATTGTCCTGAGGTCACAGGAGGAGTGGCCTGGAGGCTGTGCCAGCTGTGAAAGTGTCAGGGCCCTTGTGACTGTTGTCACCCTCCCTGTGGGCACACAGGACCTGGAGGGGTACCCCTCCGAGGCCCTCCCTGGCTCCTCACACTCACCCTAACCCCAGAGTGTTTCCATGGTTACCTGGTGGCTTTACTAGTGTGACTCTCAAGCTGGCCCCATATTCACTCCTTTTTATGTGTATTTCTAATTTCCTTTAGAACATTTTTAAACTTTTCACTCTGAAATATTTTAGACATCTAAAAATATCACAAAATAGTAAAAAATAACTCCTGTATACCTTTCACCTATATTCCCCAAATAACATCCCACTTAAGTACAGTAAGTCATCAAAACCAAGAAATTAGCTTTGGTACAATACAATTAACTCATCTACTGACCTTACCTGAATTGAGTCCATTTTTCTGCTAACATGCTTTTCTATCCTGTGATCCCCCCGCATCCCATGTGGCATCCGGCCAGCACGTCTCCTTAGCGCCCGCCAATGTGGGACAGTTCCTTAGTGTCTGCATAGCCTGATGCCTTGGAAGAGGACTTTCAGTTATTTTGTAGACTGTCCCTAAATGAGGGGCTGTCTGATGTTTCCTTCTTATTAAATCCAGTTTATGCGTTTTTGGCACAAATCCCCCATAAGTGATGTCGCTGGAGACCCCTAGGTCAGTTGTACCAATCCTGGTGATGTTGACTGGTTGATCAGCCAGATGTGTCTGCTCTAAAGTTAACACTTTCTTCCTCTTTGTAATTCGTCAGCATTTTGTGGGAAACGACCTTGAGACTGTCAGACATTGTTTCTCATCATACCTTTTCCCGCCATGGGAATCCTCGCCTGCCAGTTGTCACCATGGTGTGTGTTCAGGGGTGGCTGTCTTTCCGTCATTTCTCTTAAATGTATTAGTGAGTTCCATTACTCACTAATAAAGGAAAGCTTCCCCCACGCTCCGCTGTCTTTATTCACCTGTTTACTTATGCTAGTGTGGACGCCTGCATGTATGTTGATCCTGTGGAGTAGAGTCCACTGCTGTCATCTTCTTGTTGCTGGAACTGTCCCAGACATGGCCACTGGGAGCTCCTTCAAGTCGGCATCTGTGCCAGTGGAGTGCTCCCATCATTGTCTGAGCTCTTTCTTGCTTTCTGGCAGCATAAGACGCTCCAGGCCTCCAGGTCCTCGCCTCTGCTGAGGTGCTTGCTGTGTAGAATTTGGGAGGGTGCTTTCAGGGGCTGTGGGCTCCCACGCCTGCTTCCTCCTCATCCTTACAGACCCCTGTGCAGGTCGGTTATTTGTAGGTGAGCACCCGGTGCACACAGACTGTGATGTAGCCGGGTTCCCCAGGGAGCAGGTGGCAGGGTTGGGGCTTGCCCAGACTCCTGCTCTTGCCCTGTGGAAGGACCTATGAGTCAGACCCCACACGGGGATTAAGTGGGGCCATGCTGGGCAGCCCATGTCAGCCTGGCACATCTTGGGAACTGTCCATGGTGTCAGAGCTGGGAGCATGGTCTTGGCACACATAACATGCCCCGTTTCTCTCTTTCTTCTGGGGTTCAGGCATATTTCTGGTGCATGATAAGATCTTTGCCTCCTTCCTGTCTTTCTTGCCCTCATGGGTAGCCCAGAACCCTTTGTAGATTTTCCACGGTGGCCTTTCCCAGGTAGGTAGTGGCTGGCAGTGGCAGTCTAGCCTTCCTGCCTGCCTCAGTGGCCTTCCCTACAGGAGCTGTACACAGGTGACAGGGAGCACAGGCCACCGTCCCCTGGGGAAGTGTGGGGGGCACAGTGAGCCACATCCGCCACATACTGTGTGCCAAGCTGGAAAAGAGTTTGGGGTTGCAGAGGACAAAGGAAGAGAGGTCACCTTTGCAGAATCACATGGCACTTAATTTGTCTTACCTCTTCCCTACCCACTCCCCTCCTTTCTTCCCAGAGAGAAGAGGCAGCTCCTGGGAGAAGGCACAGCCTCTGAGACTCACAAGCAGATCTTTTAAGGTCAACTTTGCCATCTGTCTTTTAGGCGATAACCTTCACTATAGCTTTTTCTGCTTATTTTTGTCAAAAGTCATTGGGAGAATGAGTCATTGCGTGTGTATGCGTGTGTGTTTGTACATGTGTATATGTGTGTGTATGTGCCTGTACAAGTGTTTGTGCTGGTGTGCACGTGTGCATATGTCCCCTGATTTTTTGTGATAACTTCCCCTCATTTTCTTTGAAAGGCTGAAAGGGACTCAGGGTCAGGGCCATGGTGCATCCCTCCTGCAGGGAGCTGGAGCCAGTGCGCCCGGGTGCCTGAAAGCTGGCCTTTGGGTCGGGCTTCAGCCTCAGCCCTACTGACTGTGCCTGGCCAACCTCTGTCAGTCCCTTCATCAGGCCATGCTTTGGGATCTTCCTCTATAAACTGGGGACAATGCTAGTTCCTACTCCTGGGGTGGGTATGAGTTCCAGATAAGGCACGTGACCTTTGCAGGATTTTGACATTACAGTAATATAACTGTAATTTACCTTCTGGTAAATGCTCTGTTCATGTCAGTTAGCAGAGTAGAAAGTGCTGGCCCTGCTGACACAGCAGCCATCTCCTGATTTGCAGTGGTCACTGTCTCAGGAGGAGGCTGCTGTGCGACTGCTGCAAGGGGTGTCCCCTGTTTGCTGGGGAGGACAGAGATTGTCCCAGTACCTCGCTGCACACAGAGAGGCCATGTGTGTCTCTTGACCCTTCAGCTCCACACTGGGAATGAGGGAGACCAGGGGTTAGAGACGTCTCGGGACCTGAGCTGGACATCAGCTCCCATCTGTCCATCTGCCCTTGGCTACCGGGGGAGCCGGCTCTGGCCAGGGCTGATGACTCCTGGCACCCACCAGGAGATGCACATCCTGTTTGAAAGCTGTGAACTGCTATCCAGAGTGTCTGGGCTTATCCTGTTGGAGCAAAACCCCTGGGCTAATATGTAATCCCATTGTGAAATGGATTTTGAGGAGGGCTTCTACAAGGATTCTAATTTTACAGCAGCTTTGACCAAAAAAAAAAAAAAAAAAAAAAAAAATCTTCAGCAAACACTCAGAACCATGGTTCCTGTATGCTGTATAGCTTTCAAAACACTCCCCACCCCTTGGAAATATAGGCAGGGAAGGGAAAATAAATGCTTTTGTGGGAGGCAGGAGTATTATTGAAAAAAAAACTCAACAGGCTTTTTAAAACTGGAAAAGTAGAACACGCGCATGTTGAAAAATTCCAGGGCGGCTGGTGATAGGATGGGGTGGGGTAGGTATGCCAGCTCCACATGGATCAGGCTTGGTCCAGCCCACGTTACGACCTGCCAGCTGTCTGCTTCTCCTCTTTGGCTTCAGTTTCCTCATCTACAAAATGGGAATTATAGTATTGTCCGCATGATGCAGTTGTTGTGGGGGTTAAATGGTATGATCTGTCACGTGCCTATTATATGTATGTATGCATATATTATATGTATATATTCAACAAACATTGACTGTCTTTTTCGTTAGCGAAAACCAGGTCTCTCTGGCTGTGCACCCGTCTCTTGTCCTGCGATAGCTGCTGATGGGTTTCTTATGTACGCTTTCAGGAAATTTCTACACATTTTTTTCTTCTTCTTTTGTTTTTAACATGAAAGGAAACATACACTAGCCCCTGTTCTGTGCCTGGCTTTTTCCTCTTAAAACTGTATCTGGGGCATATAGATACGAAGTTTGAAGGATATGTGGGAATGGACCAGATGAAGGTGGGGTGGGGATAGTGACCACTGTCCCTGGCAGAGGAACAGCGGATGTGGTGGCCCTGCGGTGGAAGGGGCACTGTGTGAGTATGGGCTGAACAGCAGGTGCATGGGAATGGGGAGGTGGCTCGGGTCTGCTACACAGGACAGGGAAGACCAGGTTGAGGGTTTTTGTCTATGTCATGTGGAGTGATGGAGAGCTGCTGACACTGATGGAGCAGAGGGTGACCCGCTGATCTGGGACTCAGAAAGGTCACACCACTTCTGCTTTGGCGCCCCTGGGTATTGTGTAGAGGGGGTGTCCTGTTTTGGTTTCCCAAGAGGGGAAGTGAACCTGCTGGCAGGAGAAGTGGTGGAGAGTGGATGGGAGCTGCTGGTGTGTCGCCTCTCAATTTGGAGGGTGGGGACATAAGAATGGGAAATGGGGCCGGGCGTGGTGGCTCAAGCCTGTAAACCCAGCACTTTGGGAGGCCGAGATGGGCGGATCACGAGGTCAGGAGATCGAGACCATCCTGGCTAACACGGTGAAACCCCATCTCTACTAAAAAAATACAAAAAGCAAGCCGGGGGAGGTGGCGGGCGCCTGTAGTCCCAGCTTCTCGGGAG
>NW_016810038.1:2324098-2350268 GCF_001698545.2 Rhinopithecus bieti | reverse complement strand
AAAAAAAAAAAAAAAAAAAAAAAAAAAGAGTGGGAAATGGTTGGGGCAGTGTCTCTAGAGGGTGGCTTTCTTTGATGTGGGCCTGGAAGTTGGTGAAAATTGCCTCTCTTTTGGTGCTCTCATGGGTGTCTGAATATTTTGATCCCAGGTCATCTTTCAAGCCAAGTACAGCATGCACCAACTCCTATGTGGCTGCATCCCACAGACCCTGATGCACTGGCGGACTGCTCCACACCTGCTCCCTGTTGGGGTCTCTGTCCTCCTGGGTGATCTTCTAGAGCGGGGGTCTCAAGCTTTAGGGCATATGAGACTCGCCTGGGGTCTTGTCTATGCGGCATGCTGGGTGCCTTCCCAGAGTTCCTGACTTGACGCATCTGCCATGAAGCCAGCATGAACATGCATTTCTAGCAAGATCTCAGATCTCAGGTGCCGCTGATGCTGCTGATCTGAGGACACCCTGCTCTGGAGACTAGAAATGTCTCTGGCCTGGTCTCCCTCCCATACTGCTCCTGTGTAGCCTGTGGGAGACACCTCCTGGCAGCCAGGTGTGCAGGCTGGTCCAGCGCAGCTGCCTCAGTCCCTATCCCAGTGGTCTCTGGCAGCTCGAGTGCCATTCTGTGGGCCTACCCAAGGAACATATTCCAGGGGCTGGAGCTGACCTGCTGGAGCCCCCTAACTCAGTCTGATAGAAAGAAGATTTAAAAAAAAACTTTTACTGTTAATTTAAATTTTATATAAAAATTGTGAAGCTAGTACAAAGACTTTACCTAAGCCCCACACCCTGGTTCCCTTTCATTCTTATAGTAGATTTGTATCACTAATGAACCACTCTTGAAACATTATTATTAACTCAAGTTCATACTTTATTCCAATATCCTTGGTATTTTTCTAATGCCCTTTTTTCATCCCAGGATCCCATCCAGATCCCACATGACATTTGGCCATCATGTACCTTCGGGTTTTCTTGCTGTGACACCTTTTCTGACTGCTTGTTCTTGGTGACCTTAGCAGTTTTGAGGAGCACTTGTAGGGTGTTCTGTAGAATGTCCTTCAATCCAGAACTTCTTTTTACATTCATCATCTGCTTGCAGGGCATCTTGAGTCATGGAATAGATTCTCATTTGTTTTCTTTGTAAATTCTGCCTAGAGCCAGGGTCTGCAGAGATCTCTGGAATCTGATAGGTAGAGGCCTCAGTTGACCCTGAGGCAGGCCCCATTCCTGTTAGAGAAGGTGCGTGGAGCTGGTGTGGTTGGGAGGAGTGATTGAGAATGGTCTCTGTGGGCACAGGGCTTGCCTGGCAGGTAGCTGCCCAGTATGGCTGCCTTTGTGGCTGATGTCATGTTCTCATCCCATCTGATGCACTCTCTGCGAGTCACTTTCAGAAACTGGAAGATCCCACTTAATTCTGCTCTGGAATATATTTAGAAATCTATTCATGGCCCTTTCCCAAAGCTGATGTTAAAATTAAGAGAGATCATTTGTAGGATGTCATGGCTGTGCGGGAGGAACGCGCTGATGTCTCCCTGGCCGCCTTTGGCTTCTTCTCTTGCTTAGGAACTTGCCCAACTCCCGTTGCCCATCTGAGCCCAGCTTTCCCCCTCTGAGCCCAGTTTTCCTCCTCTCACCCCAACGTCAGAGTGGGCACATCCTCACCACGGATGCACGCAGGCTTTTCCTCTGCATGCACCGTCTCTGTCTTGCGTGACAGCCCAGGGCTGTTTCTCACCCTTGTTACACTGAGGATCTTGGCTGAGAGCTCCTGGGCAGGGGCTGACTTTGAGATGAGACGTCTCTGTTCGTTTCTGGCTGGTTCTGGATCTGGAAGGCACTTGGAGGGTTCACTGCTTATATCTGTGACTGCATACCTCAGGGTTTACAGTGAGAGGTGTGGAGATTCCTGTGCTGCAAGAAATCTCAGTGCTTCCGTTATGCTGTGGAAAGGCCAACCCACCTTGAGGTACCAGGGCTGGACCAAACTGTAGAGGGCATCTGACCCAGGAGTTGAGAGCCAGACATATTATTTGCAATACTCTGCAGGGAATTTAAAAATGAAACCAATCTGAACTCTCCATCCAGAATTCATGGTCACCAGCCGTTCAACAAATATTTACTGGACACCTGTTTTAAGTCTGTCACTGGTTTCGAAGTTTGCGTATAGCTATATGTGGCAGGTTGTGGTGATGACTGATGTCTCTGCCTTCATGGAGTGAGTAGTCTCGTGGGATGAGGGGAAACACACAGCATAGAAATAGATGTGTGATAGGACTCTAGGTGGTTATAGATGCCTTGAATGATGATCAAGTGAGGCTGGAGGAATGAGACTGGCAGGGAGGAGAGCCAGACTGTCTGTGATCATTGGTCAGAGAGGACCTCAGAGCAGGGCATCTGTGCAGAGACCAGGCAAAGTGAGGGAGCTGGTCATGTGACTACCCTTGAGAAGAGCACTAGGGCAGCAGGAACAGCAGGTGCAATGGCCCTGCAGCAGGCATGTACTTGGGTGTGGGAGGAACAAGGATACCAGGGAATCTGAGTGAGTGATGGAGAAGGGCAAGTTTTTGATGCCCACAATGCCAAGAGGTGGCTAGGGGAGGATCCTGGGGAGGTGCCAAGACCTGGGAGAAGACCTGGGCTTTATTTTCAGAGCTGCCCGTTGAAGGAGATTTGAATGGCTACAGTGTGAGATGAGATTGTGCTGGGCAAGGGAGGATTCGAAGGTCATTTAGTCAGAAATGCTGGTGGTTTGGAGCAGTTTGTTCACAGTAGATGTTTTTGGTGCCTGCATCACAGCTCCTTGGACCAACTCTGCCTTGGTCTTCAGCTGTGGCTTCAATCAACCAGCATGTTGGGTGATGAGCGCTGTGCTAGAACAGGTGGTTACATTTTCATGAATGATGCAAGCTGGCCGCAGGGGGAAATATTTACACCATGGCAATTGGCAAATGTACATATCAGCTCCCTTACAACACTCAAACATTTTCCAGCACAGCACAGCCATGAGCCCGGTGCTGTGGATATTCTCCCAAGCATCAAAGTGCAGCCAGAACATTAGGGGAGCTAATGTCTGAAGGACAATCCTCAGCTGACGGAATGGGAGTAAACATCCTGGCCATGCATCCTTCAGGTGGGTGCGTCTTGGAGCTTTCACAGAATGCAGCCTTGCTGCCTGCAGCTGTGACCTTGGAAATGCACCTGTGTGTGGGTTTGCCCCTCCTCCCTCCCTCACTCTCCTTGCTCTCTTGCTTCTGCTTCCTGAGACATCTCCCAGATAAGCTACCTGCACCGAAGCCTGCCTGCAGCTCTGCTTTTCGGAGAATCCACTTAAGATGGTGGTAGAGCTAGGTGTGGTGTGAGAAGGATCAGGTGGCTGGCATGAGAGAGAAGAGTCCTGGATGACTCGAAGGGTTCCAGCCTGAGCAGCTGGAAGGATGGAGAGGTTCTGGCAGCAATGGGGAGGAGCCATTGAGATGAGCAGGATGGGGGCTGGGCAAATCAATGCTCTGTTCAGCTTTGGACAGGTTCTGTTTGAGAGACCTATCAGATCCCCAGGTGGAAATTGTGCCTGGCGATGGGGAGAGGTGTGTGGTTGGATAGAGATATCTGGGACTGGACAACACGGATTAGGTCAGATGCCCACCTGCATCTGTGACTCAGTTATTCCCTCCTGCTTAGGAAGCATCTGTGTATCTATGTATGTGTCTGTCATCCATATATTTATCATTTATCTCTCAATGTATCTATCATCTATTTATAAATGCATCTATATCCTAGCATCTAGCCATCAATCTATCATTTATCTATTTTTATTTATGTATTAATATATCTATCATCTATTTTTCAATATATCTATAATCTATCATCTATCTGCTAATCGATCATCTACCATTATCTATCAATCTGTGTATCTATCATCTCTCTCTCTCTCTCCATCCATCTACCCCTATCCAGGTAGTGCTTGCTTCCTTCCGCCCCTTCCTTAGCCCATCCCTGCCCAGGAAAATTCTTGTCCCTGCTCGAATGCCTTCAGTGACAGGAAACTCACCAACCTCTTCAGGCTTCAGCATAGAAGTTTTCAACTCATGTGGCCACTCCAGAATACTGTCCTCTGGGGACTGTGTTTCTCTCTCATGTCCTCCTCCCAAGATTTATTTACACTCCTCACTTGCCAGGAGAGAGTACTTGGGAGCTCTGAGCCATGCGTGTTCCCTGGCAGGGTCGCCTGTGTGCTGGGGAAGAATGGGCCCAGTCATGGGTTGGAGACGCCCCCCAGCTGCAGCCCTGTCTCCCGAGCAGAGGCGGCTTTGTGCTTCTCAGGGACAAGGGTTGCCATTGAGGCAGGCCAGGGATGCTGTGCAAGCTAGTGATGGCTGCAAGCTGAAATCGGGCATTTCACAGAGAGCAAGCGCTGTGCTGTCCCCGCAGCCTGCGCATGAATGGAGGCTTTGGCCCTGGGAGTGCAGCCGTGCATGGGGCCACGTGCAGGCATTTCTGGCTCCTGGCTCCCGGGGAGAGAGGCAAGTCCTGTTCTCTCCCTGAGTTCTGTTTGACAAAATTCACAAAAACACAAAGAAACACAAAGTGGGGGAGAGGATCAGTACATTCTCCTGGCTCCTGGTTGGTCTCGAGACCTCTCCTGTTGCCTGTGCTCTGGAGGATTCCCCACAGCACCTACTAGGTGGGCCAGAGGAGGATGGATTTGCGGGACCCTGGAAGGCTGGGAAAAGGACTGAGAAGCCGCAGCCCTGTGCCAGGAAGAGTCACAGAGGTTAGACCTTGTTTTTGGTTTGTTTGTTTGTTTTTATTTTTGGTACAATTGTTTTCCCTTTTAAACTTTTTTTTTTTTTTTTTTTTTTTTTGAGTCTCGCTCTGTCGCCCAGGCTGGAGTGCAGTGGCGCGATCTCGGCTCTCTGCAAGCTCCACCTTCCAGGTTCACGCCATTCTCCTGCCTCAGCCTCCCGAGTAGCTGGGACTACAGGTGCCCGCCACCGCGCCTGGCTAATTTTTTTTGTATTTTTAGTAGAGACGGGGTTTCACTGTGTTAGCCAGGATGGTCTCGATCTTCTGACCTCGTGGTCTGCCTGTCTCGGCCTCCCAAAGTGCTGGGATTACAGACGTGAGCCACCACGCCCGGTCTAAACTTTTTTGAAATAATTTTAGACTCACATGGGGGTTGCAGAGCTTCCCTGAATGATAGCATCCACCTTTCCGTGGTTCACTGATTGGCACCAGGAGGTGGACGTCAGCACAGTGATGTTAACTAAACCAGTGGCCTTAGCGAATTCCACCAGGTTTTACAAGCACTTTTGCTGTTTTTTTCAGTGAATAATTGTATGAAATTTTATCACATCTATAGATTCACAACAACCAGGTGAGACTTAACTTTTAAATAATGAGGTGCCAGGCCCCTTGGTTCCTGAGGTGGCATGGGCGACATGCGTGGATGCTGGCTCGGGGGCAGCCTTTGCCCACCTGGTTCCTTTTCTCTATGTCATGCCCCTACCATGCTCTGGTGGCAGGGGCAGCCTCCTCCTGGCCCCCAGGCCTCTGCTTCTCTGGTGCCTGTGGAGGCTCAAGCCTTTGCCCCATCTCCCTTCTTCCCAGGAAGGCCCTGGCTGCCCGAGAAGGCCCAGCCTTCCCCTTCTCCCTCCCCTGTTCTGGCTGAGCCCATCTCCTGTGGCTGCCCTAGCACGTGCTGCAGACTGGGGAATTCCACAGCGGAAACCTACTTTCTCGCAGTATTGGAGGCTGGAGGTCTGAAATCAAGGTGTCAGCAGGGCGATCTCCTTCTGAGGGCCATGAGGGCAGGATCTGTCCCAGGACTCTCTCTGTGGCCATGAGTGGTCGCCTTCCTCCTTGTTCTCGTCACATGATCATCCTGCCCTTCCAGGGTGTGAGCTCCATGCCTGTTCCCAGAAGACCTGGAGGCTTCCATCTTCTGCTCCTTGTCAGACAATGGAGCAGAATAAACAATGGTTGCCTCTCTGGAATTTGAGCTTAGTGCTCATGAAATAGAATTCTCTTAATCTCACAATTGTCCTCAACACAATTGCAGTGGGTGGCACTGAATGAGTGTCCTGCTTGTCAAGACCGCCACTGTGGCCTTCTGTCTTCCCACTGTGACTGGTGGCAAGTCACTAGAAGGAAGCACCCAACTCCCCATGATGGCATTAAGTGACACCCGCGGGTGTGGCTGTAGACCGGGGGTTCCATGCAGCCAAAGGAAAGAAGAAACACTCCTGCAGAATGCATGAATACAGGGCCAGGTCCTAAAGCCCAGCCCGTGGGCGAGTGTGTCCTGGTGGTCGCCACTGTCCAGTCAACTCATTAGTGTCAATCATGACACTGATTTCCTGGCAGTGTGTGAGATGATTTTAGGCAGTAAATGAACTATTAATTTTATAAAGAACGTTCATATCAGATATATGTCTGTTTAATTTTTCTTTTTCCTTTTTTTGAGATGGAGTCTCATTCTGTTGCCCAGGCTGGAGTGCAGTGGTGTGGTCTTGGCTCACTGCAATCTCTGCCTCCCAGGTTCAAGCGATTCTCCTGCCTCGGATGACAGGTGCCCACTACCACACCTGGCTAATTTTTGTATTTTTAGTAGAGATGGGGTTTTACCATGTTGGCTAGGCTGGTCTTAAACTCCTAACCTAGGGTGATCTGCCCACCTAGGCCTCCCAAAGTGCTGGGATTACAGGCTTGAGCCACCATGCCCAGCCTGTTCAATTTTTCGTTTGAAAAATATTGCATTTCCATTAAAGTAGATGTCAAGTTTTCATTTTAAACTTTCTTAAGAAAACTTTATATTCATTTTAGACCAAGTGGTTCTATTAGAGCAACATCCATAAGAGTGGTGAGAGTGGTGATGCGAGAGTGAAGTTGGGGAGACACCGGGTGGTGCAGTTACCCAGCACCATCTAGAGGAAGTGCCCCTGGAGTGGGCGGTTACCCAGCACCATCTAGAGGAAGTGCCCTTGGGGTGGGGGTCCTTGCAGAGAGGCGGGGTCCAGTCCCGGCCACCCTCTTGTACTGTCGAAGTGGGGAGGGAGGCATGAGAAATGTTGACTCAGGGGCAGAGGGTCCTTAGGCTTATCAAAGAAGCTCTAGGGTTCTCGGTGTTCTAGGGGATTCGAGGAGGAAAGTTACATATGCAGGGTAGACAGTGGTGGTTGGAGGGATTTGGTAAAACGTTCATGAAGAAGGGATGGGTCTGTTGGGCTTCTGGAGTTGAAGTGACCACCACCAGGGATGCTGGCATGTGGAACCAGCTTCATGACCGTTAGCTGTCATCATGGAATGGAAGTCAAAGTGTGGGTTTAGCAGGGCTGAAAGAGGTGTAGACCTCCCATACTGGGAGAGAAGCCATGCTCAGGGAAGAATGCCCAGGGGCTAAAAGTCAGGGGCAGATGCCCATCTTAGGGGCCCTTGGTTGCCATAATGATCAAGACGAGGTCCTTGGATAAAGTCTGGTCCGGCGCCTCTGAAACTGCTGTGTGTATACACGTCACTGGGAATCTGGTTAAAATGTGGATTCTGATCCATTGAGTAGGGCCTGAGACTCTGTATTTTTAATGAGCTTCTGGGGGATGCTGCTGCTCAGATGCCCCACTCTTCTGTCCCCTAGCCCCCGGCAACAGCAGACACTTAGTGCCTGCGTTTCTGCAGGGACACGGCAGGGAGGTTTGTTTGCAGTGACAGTTTTTGGGTAGTTATGGAGGGAGGAGAGAGGTAGGACTTTGTCTTGGTGCGGTTTATAGGGGCTTGACAGGCAGAAGGGGTGGGCAGGAGTTGCCAACTTTTATGTTTTGGTTAACTAGCGATGTTTAAAAACAACAATGAAGAAAAACCCCAACATCCTTGGTTTTGCAATAGTATAATAATAACACTGTTATCACCAGTATTTCCTAAAAGAAATGGAATTTCAAATCCAAAGAGTCAGGAAGGCCTTATACTCCAACAGAGGACAGTCTTTTCGAGGACACAGAGCCAGCCCCCAAAATGCCTCACTGTGTCATCCTCATTTTTGAAGGGACTTGGGAAATGTCACCCCAGGCTGGTATGGATGATTGGGCTGAGGCTTGGGGCTCCGGCTGTATAAACGGGAATGCCTGTGGTCCTCAGAGCTGAGGTCTGTGTTCCCAGAAGCCCCTGTGGAGTGGCATCTGGTCCCGGCCTGTGGTAGCCTCTGTCCTTTCCCAGGAGGGAGGTTGCCAGGGCCTGAGCAAACACTGACCTGGAGTGTCCCTGCTTCTGAACCTGCTTCCCCATCGTCCTCACCCTGCGGTGTACAGGATGTGCGGGGACTGTATCATCTGGGCTGTGGCTGGTGGCCTCTCATCTAATGCTACCACATGCCCTTCATAGGCCATGATGAGCCATGGGCAGTGCTGACTCTGTTCTACCACCGATCTGGGTTCCTGAGATGGTCACATCCTGGGATGTGCTGGGGTTGAACAGCAAACCTAGGGGAGGTCCTGGTAGCCCACTCCTGTTCCTCAGGCCCCTTGCATCTGCTGGGAGCAGGCGCACCTCCTCCATCTGTATCCACGTGGAATTGGCCATCATCCTCCACAGTCTCTGCCCCTGGAAATTGGTTCTTAAGTGGGCTCATGACTCAGGCTTCACAAATGAGGATCTGTTCTAGGACTTCAGTTGGAGCTTTTGGAATGAGTTGTTTTCCCTCCACAAGAAGTCACAGAGCTGGTCGGATGTGGGCTTGGAGTGCTGGTGGCCATTTTCCCCAACCTGGGTGGAGCCTGCCTGAGAATGGAACCAGCCCAAAGGAAAGCTGAGCAAAGACATTCTGAGGATTGATTTCCCTGTGGCGTTATCTGCATCCCTGGATCCAGCGTGTGTGAAGCTGATGCACCCCCAGGCTTCTCAGTTAAACACTTCCTCCCTTTCAGGCTTCAGCGGCTTTGATTGGGGTTCTGCCATTTCTGATTATTACAGGGGCTTAGAGGAAGGAAGTGGCTTTGCCCAGATCACAGGGCTTATGAAAGTGCCCAGGCTGGAATCCAAATGCCCCCCTACTTCCCCTCACATCACTCTCCCTTGCCTGCTTTAAGCGCATGCCCAGTCCCGGGGAGACCCATCTTCTCCATCACTCTTTGGGGTTTCTGCCTAACCGAAATTTCTCAAAGCTGCTTCAAAGTGGAGTATCCCAGTACTTCCCGGGCGGGCGGTCACCCAGGGACTGAGAAACACTGACCTGCAGTGCTCTTGCTTTTGCACTCTGTCCCCCACCTTCATCCTGGGGTGCATGGGGGCAGGAAGGGGAAGATTGTGGGAGTTGATGGGGAGACGAGAGGAGAAATTTACCCATAGCCTCTGCTTCTGGGGGGTCCTGTCACACTCCAGGTGACATAGAGCGTGCTAGAGATTAGGCTTTTTTTCGTGAAAGTAGGGTTTTGAAATATAAATCATTCTACTATAAAGACTCGTGCACATGTACGTTTATTGCAGCACTGTTTACAATAGCAAAGACATGGAACCAACCCAAATGCCCATCAATGGTAGATTGGATAAAGAAAAGGTGGCATATATACACCATGGAATACTATGCAGCCATAAAAGGGAATGAGATCATGTCATTTGCAGGGACATGGATGAAGCTGGAAGCCATCATCCTCAGCAAATTAACACAGGAACAGACCACCAAATACCACATGTTCTCACTTATAAGTGGGAGTTGAACATTGAGAACACATGGACACAGAGAGGGGAGCAACCCACACCAGGGCCTGTTGGGGGTTGGGGGGTGAGGGGAGGGAACTTAGAGGACAGGTCAATAGGTTCAGCAAACCGCCATGACACGTGTATACCTGTATAACAAACCTGCACGTTCTGCATGTGTATCCCGTTTTTTTGTTTGTTTGTTTTTGTTTGTTTGTTTTTTTTTTTTTTAGAAGAAATAAAAAAATAGAAGCTCACTTGCCTGGACGCTTTAATATGGCCTGGGTTTTTGTGTGGTAGAGGGCTCTGTAAGTCATGGAAAAGGTATTCTCAGGAGCTGCTAATGACATATTTAATTTTAATAATGAGTCACCCCATGCCCACAATTTATTACCTCCTGTGGCTCTAGACGCTGGTTCCTTGAGTGGTGTAATAGGGCGGAGGTTAATGGATAACACGATTAATTATTTAGGAGGTTCTTACAAAGCCAAAGACTTTGTAACAGATTAACTAATAGGTTCCTAACTTCATTATCATTTTGATTTTTCCAAAGAATATTTTCTCCCAAACCACTCAACTGTAGAACATTATTGGGAAATGTCTAATTTTTACATGATTCCTCTGCTCAGTTTAAATACTAATGTTCTGCTTAATCCATCACCATTCAGCGCCCAGCTTTCGGTCTTCACCTTATCGCCTGGGAGGTAGATATAATGGATTCAGACTTTATGAGCCCTGGAAGGGTTTGTAATGCAAAGCCGTATCTTAATGCTCTCGGGGCCAGACATATTTCAGGCAATGTTTTAATTCTCACGAGGGACGAAGTGTTGTGGTTGCAGGTGCAGCCTCTGAAATCAGGCTGAGCTGGGTGTGAATCCCAGCCTCTCCATTTAGGTTGGTTACATCACCTCTCCAACTCAGTTCCCTCCTTCATAAAATGGGCGCACTAGTGGTATTCACCTGGTTGCATTGCAGTGAAGATTCCATGAGAAAATGCAGGTAAAACACTTAATGTGGTGCCCACCGCAGAGTAACAGGTTGGGAGTGTTGGCCATGAATGGTGATGGTCATCTAATCACAGCCGCTGGGACAAGGAGGAGCAAGCCCTCACCCTGGCCTGCCGCTCCTTTCTGGATGAAGGGGCCTGTGGTTGCTTTCACACCGCAGCAACAGAATTGAGCATTTTCCCAGAAAATGTTCCCAGTCTAAACTGTTTACTTTTTGGCCCTTCACAGTTAAAAAGAATCGCTACTCCCTGCCCTCCAGGCAGCCTCTTGTGCTTTTATCTTCTCAGGTCTCCTGTCAGAGGCCTCATTATAGGTGAGCGCCGTCCAGCAGAACGTCGTGTGATGATGGAAATGTTCTAGGTCTGTGCCATGCTGCCCGGGATTGCGCCGCTGGCCGCAAATGGTTGCTGAACACTCGAAATGTGGCTCGTGCAACCTCAGAATGGAATTTTAAAATTTTTACTTAGCTGTAATTGATTTAAATTTAAATAGCCACCTGTGGCTAATGGTGACCATATCGGGCAGTGCAGTGACACCACACCAGCTCAGAGTAGAGAACCAGTCAACCCCATTCTAGAATCCTTTCAGAGTGCCGGGTGGAGGGCGCCGGCTTTGGCTGAAATAAAAGAAAGGGAGAAGGCTGCTCCTTGCATTTTCTTTTTCTATTCTTTTCTTTTCTTTTTGAAACAGAGTTTCACTCTTGTTGCCCAGGCTGGAATGCAATGGCACGATCTCGGCTCACTGCAGCCTCTGCCTCCCAGGTACAAGCGATTCTTCTGTCTCAGCCTCCCAAGCAGTTGGGATTACAGGCATGCGGCACCACGATTGACTAATTTTTTGTTTTTAGTAGAGACGGGGTTTCACCATGTTAATCAGACTGGTCGCGAACTCCTGACCTCAGATGATCCATCTGCCTCAGCCTCCCAAAGTGCTGGGATTACAGGCATGTGTCATTGCACCTGGCCTGCTCCTTGCTCTTTATTATGTTTTTGCTGATTCAAAGCATCTGTAAATATAAAAATTGAACTTAGTCTTTTATGTGAACTATTTGGTAAACATACACAAGCATGAAGAAAAAAGTTAAGATGTCTTAATCCCATGCTGCAGAGATAAAGGATTTTGAGCAGTACATTTGCTGTCACTTTCAAATATTTGTATGGTGCATAAGAGGGGAGTCATAATGTCTGCATGGGGTATGCCCCCACTTTTCTGCTGGGACAGGGACTACACAGAGCTTCATATTATCCTGATTAATGACTGCAGGGTGCTCAGTGTGCACTGGCCTCTCTGGGCAGCTCACTGGGCCGCACGCAGCTGGGGACTGTTTTAAGCTGCTCAGTGATGAGTGTCCTTGCTGTGAAGTATTTCTGTATTTTTCACGTTTGTCCAGAGTGGCCATGAGGTCCTCCTAAGAGACTTTGATCAATGCATGTTTCTACAGAAAATGTTAGAAGCTGCTGCTCCTTCACGTTAGCTAATGCTGGATCTTGCCCATCTTTCTTCCTTGTGCCAATCTGCTGGTGAAAAATTACTTGTCTATATGTTCATCACTTTTATTTATTTTTAAAAAGACATGTTCCAAGAAGTCACTGATTGGAAATGTCTCTGGTCATTTCTCTTGCTTCTTTTAGTTTCTGGGTGTGGCCAGTGGTCATAAGCCAGTTCTTGAGTCTTTGGACAGTTTAGCAGGGGCATGGATCAGGTCTGCAGATAGCAGACTTTGATAGCACTTTGATTTAATGAGGGCCTACTATGAGCTTAGCAGGTTTTAGCTCATTCAATATTCATAACCACCTGAGGAGCCAGGTGCTATTATCCCCATTTTACAGGTGAAGAAACTTAGAACTCTCTCAAGTCCTGGTGGGCGAGGGACATAGTCTGGATTTGAACAGAGCATGTTGCCACCTGAGCTCACACTCCTGGTCAGCCCACCATAGGCGGCATGGGGAGGGAGGGTGCGGGAGATGGCCAGGAAGACCTGGTCTGGAGCTGGGCTCTGCTTATTGGCTGTGAGGCTCTGGCCAAAGTTATGTGACCTTTCAGGGCCTAAGTTTTCTCGCTTCTCAAATGGATATCAGGATATTTACCTTGCAAGGTTGTTGTAAAGAGAAATGGAGATGTGTATGAAGGCCCTGGCATGATTCAGATACTTCACCGATGTTTGATAAATGATGGCTGTTTTCTGTACTATTAGCAATGATTATTAATACAGTGATGAAAAATACAGAGCAAAGATGATAAACAGAAAGTGTCTAGAAGATAGTTGCTACATGAGAGTTCGCTATTATTTATTCTGTTAATATGTTACAGTGTAGCTATTTCTACATTCAGTAACATCATAAGCAAAGAAGACTGCTTGCCAAGGGCCCTGTTGAAAACCCTTGATGGGTACAGGCTGTTATCTCACCAACACAGACTCTGATCCAAGGTGACCAGGAGAATTTTAGAATGATCTAGGCAAGGAAATTGCCATGCTTCCAAAGCAACCCACTCCTCAGGCTCCCCGTGGGACTGTCTGCCCCAACTTGCCACACCTCTGCAGGTGTGTGGCTTTGTTTCCTGTACGGGGTCTGAAGGTGAGTAGCACCTTTGTTTCCTGTATGGGGTCTGTTCTGTGTTCAGAAGCAGGACTCAGGGCTGCTGGAGCTGGAGCCTCTGAGTCCTCGGGGTTCTCCCACAGCTCCTGACCAGCTCTGCTAGAGCGATGTCTCTGGCAGATGCCTTTTCCCTGTTGCCCTGTGGTCTGGCCCTTCTGCTGTAGGTTAAAGACATCACAGTGTGGGCGGGTGGCCTGGTCTGTAAGTGTGTCCACTAGTGACCTGTGTTTTAAATCTAGCCATGCTTGCTGTTTATCCTTTCTTGGGATTACATAGTTGGCCAGGCCAAAACATCTTAGCTCACATGAATTCCAAGTTCACTGCTGGTAAAAATGCCACACATTAAATGCTCCATAGAAATTCATATCTATGATGGATGCATTTCTCCTGGGAATTCACTCCTTAAAAAGGATGACCCTGTCATTGATTCCTGTCCCTATCCTCCACCCAAACATGCCCAACGTGAACAAATTTGAAATGATCCTTAATCAACCAATGTACTAGAATAAAGAAAGAAAACATTAAAAAAAATACCAACAAACAATGGGGAGGGAGGAGTCATTCTTTTGGCAAAACTTTATTCCCTATTGTGGTTGATGTGGGTGCATTCTTTTTGCTTGTTGAGAAGTTGCTAGAAGACAGGGTCAGTGGTGGTTCTATGAGGGCGGCTACCATGTTTCTTGGGGGATGCTCTTATCTGCCAAGCACATAGTTCTTTACATACTTTATCTTCCTGAAGCCTCATGAGAGCTCTAAGAGATTTCCATTATTATTACACCCATTTTGAGCATGAGGAAACTAAGGCCCAGGGAAGTGTGGGAACAGAAAACGACATGGCCAGCGTCTGAATTCAGGCTGTTTTGCTTCTGGCCCCAAGGTCTTAGCCCCAGTGCATCCACTGGGGCTATTAAATGCTGCCTGGGTTCCTTGACACCTGCACCACTACCCCTCCTCCCACCAACCAGGTGGGGTTCGCTGGTATAAGCTGTCTTAGCATGTTGAAAGTGCTTTTGTAGTACTCAGAAACACTGTCATTTAATTGCTACTTAAGTTCTTAGTAGTTGTAGCTATGTTAGGTGGGGCAAGCCATAGCCTTGGGAGGACAGGGACAGTATCTAGTTTGTTCTCCATCCCTTGTCTATGCCTTATACACAGTAGGGTCTCAATAAGTGTTGGGTGGATGGATGGGTGGATGAGTGGATGAATGGGTGATGGATGATGGCTAGGTAGATATATGAGTGGATAGGTGGGTAGGTGGGTGGATGGATGAATGGATGGATGGATGGAGATTGATAGATGGATAGGTGGATGGATTGGAGAATGGGTGGATGGGTGGGTGAATGGATTGATGAATGATGGCTAGGTAGCTATACCAGTGGATAGGTGGGTGAATGGATGGATAGATGGGTAAATGGACAGATGGATAAATGGAGATGGATAGATGGATGGATGGATAGATGGATGGATGGGTTGATGATGGCTAGGTAGATATGTGAGTGGGTGGGTGGATGGATGGATGAGTGGGTAGAAGTCCAGACAGCTGGAAGGACAGTGGTGTAAGGACAGGTTGGAAGGACAGTCATCTGAAGAGGAAACAAAGACATAGTTTTTGAGGGGGGAATTACCTGCACACCACCCAATTTGCTGACATTAGCTCCTGGAGAAAGGAACACCTGCAGGATGAGCTTTACACACCTGTCTGTTCTTTTCTCTTGGCCAAGAGGACCTCACTGCAGTGGTCTGGTTACAGTCAGGGGAAGGCTCTACTGACCACACAAAGTTCCAAGAGGAAATAAGTATGGTATGACCTCCAGCCAACTTGACTCTCTTATCTTCTCCCCACCTTCCTATCTTGGGCCTCTTCTGGGCTGGCCAATTGAAAGAGAATATTCATTAAGCTGACTTTGAGGAGTCTTGGGAGGCAGGCACAAAGAGTATTGGTGTTGAGTCCCAGTTCTATAGCTTACTAGCTGTGTGACTTTGTGCAAGTTAATCCCTCTCTCTGAGCCTCAATTCCCATCCTGATGCCAACCTTGGATACTGCTGAGGGAGGAGAGGAGAAGGGGGATGCACATGCATGGAAGGCAGTAGCAGGTGTTAATTCCCCTTATCTGACTTTCTACTTTACTATCTTCATTTCCTTTCTCTTAGACTCATGGAAGAAATGGACTGTGCTGGGATATAAATTTTTGAAACCTGTTCTCTTTCCTCCTTGATATTCTCCATGATAATGCAGGAAATAAACCTTGCAAACTTGGCCATGATGCCCCTAGGCCAACAGAGGCTTTCCTAGTTCCAATTCTGGCATTATGAGAGAGAGCTCTATGGAATAGTTAAAAACAGGCACTCTTCATCCTGTGCCTGCTGGGGTTGAGGCTGTGGGGTGTGCAACAGGACAGTAGAACATAGCAGATGGGTTGATGAGCTGTGATCTGGATTCAGACCTACTTGTCTCAGACCCTGGGTCAGGCCCTCAGCAGTTGAGCAATCTTGGGAAAGATTCTTAACCTTGGATGGTTGATAGGATCCAGTACAGTCAGCGTAGAAAAGCTTAGCACATCACATGGACTCAGGACATGTCAACTATCCCTGCGTTGGCTATAATTACTATCCTACTGTCAAGGAACTTTCTCTCTAGTTGGGCTAGGTCATGTGCACAGAAGGGTTGGAGGACAAGATAGTGAAGAAAGATTTCCCCAAACAACCTGGTTGGATGTCGGCTGGATAGAGCAAGTCTGGAGAGTGCAGATGCCCCTGGGGCCAGGTGGTCTTCAACCAGTCTTGGTGAGAAATAGCAGCTCAACTCAACTTTGGGGTGCAGAGACACTGGGGAGGAGTGGGGACTGTAGCAACCTAAAGTGCTCCTGCCCTGCCTGCAGAGGATGATGCTGCACATCCCTGCTCATTGTGATGACATGATAACGTGAGTGACTGTCAGCTCTTTGGTTTTCAAGAGAATTTAGAAGTCTAGGTTTCCATGCATCAGACCAGTAGTAGAGAAGGCAATCATGGGGAGAACCTAAGTCTTGTTTCTAGAGAGATCCGAGTGTTGTAAATTTTACCTTGCATCTCAGAGAAGGGCAGTGCTATTTTAGATTAGGGAGGCTGCAAATGTGATGAACTCCAAGAACACTGACAAATACCATTATTATCACAAAAAGATCTTAAATGTGTTTTTGAAAATCAAGCATTTGGCCTCTAAATTATTAAAATGGACCAAAAATGAAGCAGCAGAGTAGGACTTATAATGAAGTTTATGCCATTATTGTAACAGATTTCTTTTACTGTGTTTCTCTCTCTATATATGCATCGATATAAATATAGATACATAGATATATGGGGAGAAGATATAGATAGAGATAATATATGCATATATATATATATTATATTTGTCTGGGTTATCCAGAGGAACACCATCAATAGGATATAGAGATTTATCTATTGCCTATCCATTCATCAGTTTATTTATCTGTCTACCAGTCCATCCATCCATTCATCCATCCTTCTCTGTTCATCTATCCATCATTATCTTATTGATCATCTATCCATTCATACATCCATGTATGTATGTATGTACGTATGTATGTATGTCTATCATTTTCATCCATTCATCCATTGTCTGTCTATCTATCTAGATGTATTAGAAGGAATTGGCCTGTGTGTTGTGGAGTCTAAGAAGTCCCAGCAGTCAGCAAGCTGAAGACCTGGGAGAGCCAATGGTGTAGTTACAGTGCGAGTTTGAAGGCCTGAGAAACAGGAGAGCTAATGGTGTAAATTTCAGTCTGAGTCTGCAGAAGATTGATGATTCAGCTCGAAGACAGATAGAATTCTTTCTTATTCTGTCTTCCTGCTCTATTCAGTCCCTCAATGGATTGGATGAGGCCCACTCACGCTAGGGAAGGCCATCTGCTTTACCCAGCCTATTGATTCAAATGTCAGTCTCATCCAGAAACTCCCTCATGGGCACCTAAAATAATGTTTCACCAAATGTGTGGGCACCCTGAGGCCCAGTCAAGTTGACACATTAAATGAACCATCCCATGCATATCTATAGATGTGTGTGTATGTACATTTGTGTATGTAGAATATATAATTATCCTGTTAAGGATGTCTCACAGCCTTGAGGCAGAGATTAATTGTGACCTGGTGGTTTCCAGTGGTTCTGTATATACAAATAAATTATGCAGCAACGATGCCCTAGTCTCATTTTATTAATTGCTCTTCTGTTAGTCTGGTTAAAGTCAATTAAACCTCCCAAGGTCCCTCACGAAGGAACCTCTCATGGAAATCAGTCTCTGTCACTTAGGAATCCTGAGTGGATGACGCATGGCTGTCCTAGCTCTTGGGGAGGGTGCAGACAACATCTGTGTTGGAACTCCTGGGTCTGTGGGTGATCATTGTCTTGAATTTGGCAGCGGCATGGCCTGCGAAGGTCTGGATGTAGAGAAGGCAGCCTTTCTGCAGAGCGTTAGAATTTGGAAAGAAGTGGTCAGGATTAGAGAGGAAAAAAAAGAATTAGACACAGACAAGCATGCTGCCCCAGCTTACTCTCCCTCTAGTTTCCTGGACTTTTAGGGGATTTGGTGGATAATTAGTTATCTACTTGCTTGGTTGATATCTCTTCACTTGTATTTATTTTAGACTTTTTTTCTGATTAGAACAGAATTATATTTATTATTGAAAATTCAGAATACATAGAAGATTATTAAGAACATCAAAAGTAGTCACAAACTCTCCCGACCCCCACCCCAGAGATAACGCCTGTGGCTACTTTTGTATGTGTTCCTCCAGCACTTTTCCTATAGAAACATTTTTACCATGTAAGGATCGTTCAGTCTACATCCTTTATTAAATTAATACATCAGGAGCTTTTCTCCACACTGCTTAGGATACTTGGGACCGAATGCTCCAGAATAGGAATTTGTCACTGTTTATTTTCCCATTCTGCTTTCACTGGAAACTGAGTCTAGGTTGAGGCTTTTGTTTGCTTCTTTCTTGCTATAGTAATTGGGACGGACTTAAGGCTGCCTGCCTTTTTGTGTACATCTCTGATTATTTCTTTAGGCTAAATTCCTAGAAGCAGGAACCCCGGGCAGAAGGAATGAAGGTTGGAAACCCTTGGTGCATGACAGCAACTTGCTGTCCTGCCAACATTGGGGTGTTTGCCTTCAGAAAGAGCTCTCTGGTTGAATCAAATAGTTTTAAGAATTTAATTCTTCTTCTTTGTGGTTTTTTTTTGTGTGTGTGTTTTTTGTTGTTGTTGTTGTTGTTTTTGAGACAGTCTCGCTCTATTGCCCAGGCGGGAGTGCAGTGGCGCCATCTCGGTTCACTGCAAGCTCCACTTCCCAGGTGCACGCCATTCTCCTGCCTCAGCTTCCCGAGTAGCTGGGACTACAGGTGCCCGCCGCCATGCTCTGCTAATTTTTTGTATTTTTAGTAGAGACGGGGTTTCACCGTGTTAGCCAGGGTGGTCTCGATCTCCTGACCTCGTGATCCGCCCTCCTAGGCCTCCCAAAGTGCTGGGATTACAGGCGTGAGCCACCGTGCCCAGACTGATTCTTCTTTTAAAAGTTGGGGATCATACAAAACATTAGCCGGGCGTGGCGGCGGCGCCTGTAGTCCCAGCTACTCGGGAGGCTGACGCGGGAGAATGGCAGGAACCCGGGAGGCGGAGCTTGCAGTGAGCCGAGATCGCGCCACTGCACTCCAGCCCGGGCGACACAGCGAGACTCCGTCTCAAAACAAAAAAAAAGTTGGGGATCAGAGAAGGTATCCTGCACAGCATCAGTGCACACAGCGCACATTAAATGAGTGCTATTCCACTTCTTCACTTGTAGTATTTTTTTTTCCATTTGTGGGAACTACATTTGTGCCTGATTTCCTTGTTGCTTTAAATTAGCCTTAAGGAAGTCGTGTTGGGGGAATTCAACACACACAGAGCGCTTGGTCTTTATTGTGATTTTAAGCAGCCTGTTTTCATGTGAGCACCCCAACTTTGCCTTTTGCTAAATTTTGCAACAAGTTTTGAGTAATTCTGCACAAAACGGTGCCCTTGCTCCAGGAGAACAGACATTTGCTTGCTCTTCACAGGATAATTAGACTCTAAAATTAGAAGGCAAACACTGCATGTGAAAATGCATCTGAATAAAATCCCAGCGGGAGAATTAATCCTTCTTGGCAGTGCAGGGGAACTTGGGTGCACGCCTGATGGAGCGGTGAGAAGCTGAGAGGGAGTGAGGCAGCCCCTCCGCGCGGAGTTTTCAGGGCAAATGCACGGGTGCTGGTGACGCAGTCTCTTTACTTGTCTAAAAGTATTGGATTCTAAGTGAAAAGGGAGGTGGGGATAGAAAGCCTTCTGCCACGCCTCCCATGGTCACAGTTTGGACATCCTGTGAAAATAGCACTTAGGCAGGTATACGGTCCTGCTTGGCGTTGTTTGGTAAACTTGCTAGAGAACATCCCTGGCTGTGTTTGAGGAAGGAGGTGGAGCAGAGGGTTCAGGGCTTAAGCGGCGTCTTCTCAAGGGCAGCAGCAGACCTGGAAAGTTCCAGAGCAACTCCTGCCTGCATCCATCCGTCTTGCCAATACATACGGAGCAGCTGCTAAAGGTTATGGATGCAATGGAGGGCTTCTGGTATAGTGGGGAGGAAAAGGCTCCATTATGAAGTCAAAGGCCATCGCATGCCTGCAGTGTGCATCACAGAGCTAGAGGTTGCAGCACCCTGATGGGCAGAAGCCTCCCTCACAGAGCTCATGGCGATGGAGAAGGCAACCGCAAATCAAGTCATCACCAGCAAGGTTATAGTAAAAAGGGAGTGATGTTTGCTGTATATCTAGGGAAACGTGTGTATGTATTTCATTTTGAAGTGAAAAACAGTTTTGAATTAACTTCTATTTGCTGTGATATAAACAGCAGATATAAAAAGATACAAAAGGAAATAAACAGTGACTGTGGCATTGGTTGTTCAGTTTCAACACTATCTTCTGTTTTCCTAGTCCTTGTCCTCACTTATCCCCCTCCCCCACCACTGAATTGTAAACTCCAACAGAGGGCGCGAACTGAGTTTGTTTTTGCTCCCAGCTGGAACTCTAGGGTCTAGCGCTGGCCTGGTGCTTAGCAGCCTGTAGCAAGTATGCGTTGAATGGGCAAATGTACACTTTGGCGGTATAAGACAGAAAGTGGTGGTCCTGTGCTGCCTGTGGCAGAGCACTTCCAGCATACGGGGCCAGGACACATTTGCCTTGGTGTCCGCACACTGCTCCGGGCTCAGGCTGCACCTCCTGGGGGCCCTCCCTGCACCAGCCTAGCGGTTCTCTGTCGCTGCTCCTGCACCCTGCACCTTCCCTTTGTGTCGCATCCCTGCCTCATCACTACTCATTTGTTGGCCAGTGTTTTAGAAGATCTCTTGTTTTTTAATTTCAGGTTTTACTTTAGGTTCTGGGGGTACATGTGCAGGTTTGTCACCAGGGCACATTGCCTGATGCTGAGGCTGGGGCGTCTGTTGATTCTGTCACCCAAATAGTAAACAGAGGGCCTGATAGCACGTTTTTCAGCCCTTGTCCCCCTCCTTCCCTCCCTCCCTTTCTCTTTCGGAGTCCCCTGTGTCTGTTGTTCTGTATGTTTGTGTGTACTCAAGATTTAGCTCCCACTCATGAGTGAGAATAGGCAGTATTTGGTTTTCTATTTCTGCGTTAATTCGCTCAGGATAGTGGCCTCCAGCTGCATCCACGTTGCTGCAAAGGATATGATTTTGTTCTTTTTTATGTTAGCAGATCTTTTTTTTTTTACCCACTGTCTGATTCTCCATGCATGATGAGTCCCCCAAAGGCAGGGCTGGGTTAACCTCCCTGGGCCCAGAGAACAGGTGCTCAGTATTTTTAGAATGAACAAAAGTTCTCTTGTGGAATCATGAGGGAGGTGGAGGGAGGAAGGAAGGAGGGAAGACCTCTGCCCTGGCTCTTTCTCCTGCCTGAAACAGCCTCCCTCAGATCCCAGCCTGCGGCGCCTTTCTCATCACGTGTGTGTCCGCCCCACACCGCCCTCCCTGGCCTCGGAGGCTAAAGCGCTGGCCCCTGCCTGCCTGGACCTCTCCTAGTCCTGCTTGATTTGATTCTGAGCATGCTTATCACCATCTGCACATATGTTATTTATGCACAATTAAATGTTGCTTATATTACACTTAAAACATAAATTTATATAATGATATACATGTACATATGTGTGTGTGGTGTGTGTGTGTGCATATCCCTGTCGACACCACCAGAATATGTTTTAATGAAACCGTCATGTTTTAATGAAAACAGAAAGCTTTCTGTTTCATGTCGTGACGCTGGAATGAAAACAGTCTCTCCCGGCATCTAGCTCAGTGCCTGGCACATCATGAGAGCTTAATAAATATGGCTAGAATTAATGAATGAGTTTCTTTCCCCTTCCCTGTCCTGTATTTTTAATGAGGCTGTTGAGCCTAGGGCCTCTGCCCTCTGCTGGTCACTTATCGTCACGAAGCCCCACTCAGGAGGCCCCTGGCCCCGTTCTGCCTGGAGTGTTGGCAGGTGGCAAGGGTTGTAAGCTCCTGCCCAGTCCCATGGGCAGTTCTAGGATCTTACCCCCAGCCGCTGCTATTCTGAGGGGACCAGTCAGTCATCCAGCCTCCAGCCAGTCCCTGGGGATGTCCGAGGGAGGAAGTAAGTCTCAAGTCCCACGAGGTGGGTGGCTCCTGTCATCCACAGCCGCTGCTTATTAGTGGGAGCCCTGGGTAAATGTCCTGCCAGAGCTGGGCTCACTCCGGCCTCCTTTGTGTACCTGGGGGCAAGGTTTAGCTATTCAGCAAGGGCTATTTTAAAAAATTGGGTTGGTTCTGGATATAATACATTTTTTTAAAAAGACCACCAAGAAAACTACATTTTCTTAAAATGACCTGTGGTGACTTTTACAATAGGAGCAAGTTAAATTTTCTTTCTCCACTGAGTTGTCATTGTTGCCTTTTTTTAAAAAAATCAGTTTTTCCCCGTCAAAAGAAAGTACCTTACCATGTGATCTACTGAAATATAAGAGTTACACTGAACGATGTGAAAATGAAGCTTGTTTGTCAGTCCTTCCTGCTGACTTTCTCAATCTGGGCCCAATGTGCCTGGGAGGCACAGCCGGAGCCCAGGGAGTGAATCCGATTGTTCAGTAGACGCAATTCCCCAGTGCAGGCCCCACAACTACCAGTCCAGGCCTGGAGGGGAGCATGCATCCCCCAGGAACATGACTTGGAGCTGGAATCTGACCAGGCATAGGAGTTAATTGGGCGTGAGGAGGGGAGGGTGCTAGGAAGAACATTCTAGGGAGAGCAGACAGCATGCATGTGTGCACACGTGTTCTGTGACAGAAAAGTGTTGAGTGTTTGGGGAGGTATGAGTGACTCTGAAAGGGTTTTTCCTCGTGGAGCACAAAGAAGCCTGTGTTATGGGAGGAAGCCCAGGGTGGGACCAGGCAGGGCTTATTAAAGAGATTTTTGTCTTTGTATGAAGAGCACCAGGAAAGTCTCTGAGGATTTTAAGCATGGTGGTTGGAGTCAGGCAGATCAGCTTGGCAAAGATTTGATGACTAGGGTATTGGTCTGTTCTGAGGCTGCTAATCAAGACATATCCAAGACTGGGTAATTTGTAAAGGAAAGAAGTTTAATGGACTCACAGTTCCACATGGCTGGGAAGGCCTCACAATCATGGTGGAAGGCAAAGGAGAAGCAAAGGCATGTCTTACATGGCAACAGGCAAGAGAGCTTATGCAGGGGAACTCCGGTTTATAAAACCATCGAATATCGTGAGACTTATTACCATGAAAACAGGATGGGGGAAACCACCCCATGATTCAATCATCTCCATCTGGCCCCACCCTTGACACATGGAGATTATTACAATTCAAGGTGAGATTTGGATGGGGACACAGCCAAACCATATCAACTAGCATGGAGAGGCCAGTGTGGAGTTGAGGGTACCAGGTAGGAGGCCCCCTGAGGTTGGGGAGGATGGTGCAGGGCATCAGGTGGCAGCCAGGCCCTTGGGGGTCCATTGGCAGGACTGAGCAGCAGGGTGATGGAGTGACATGCAGGTGGGGATACAGTCTTCTTCATTCTTACTCACATCTTTTCTGTTGATCCCTTTCCATCTCTTTCCCCACTAGTTTCCTGTGTTCTTTTGGTCCACAAGTTCCACACCTCCTGAAAGAAATGAATGCCGTTATTATCACATACAGCCACACACACACCCTGTAGAAACTCATCTCCCACAATGCCCAACTCTGTAACCTGATTGCCTAAATCAGAATTAGGGTCCCTGGATTCAGGTCTCAGTCCCACCTCTGATGTGCTTGTGAATCTCAGTGAGGTGCTTGGCCTTTCTTGGCTGCGTTTCCTCATCTGGGAAATGGGAGATTTTGCACTGTTTTATTTTTCTACTTTCTGCCAGCCTTGAAACTTTCCATAGGACTCTACTTCATCTAGACTATTGGTGTAGGAAAGCATCCTTTTGGTTAATGGATGGGTGTTGTAGGCTAGGTGCCTTCCCCCCAGGATGTTCCTCATCTTATTAGTGAAGATTCTTTAGTTGCATATGACTTTAGTTGCCATTGAGAAACCTAACCAGGCTGGCTTCGCCATCAAAGGTATTTATTTATTTATTTATTTATTTATTTATTGTATTTATTTGGACGCGCAGTCTCGCTCTGTCACCCCGGACTGGGAGTGCAGTGCCCGATCTCAGCTCACTGCAAGCTTCCGCCTCCCGGCGTTCACGCCATTCTCCTGCCTCAGCCTCCGAGTAGCTGGCACTTACAGGCGCCCGCCACCTCGCCCGGCTAGTTTTTGTATCTTTTATTTAGTAGAGAGCTGGTTCACCGCTGCTTAAGCCAGGATGGTCTCAGATCTCCTGACTCGTGATCCGCCCGCTCTCGCCTCCCAAAGCTTGCTGGGATTACAGGCTTGAGCCACCGCGCCCGGCCGGTATTTATTGACTGACACCATTTTGTGATTAGTCCGGGGGAGTATGGCTTCAGGCCCATTGACCACAGGGTCTAATTATATTGTTCACCATTGCTTCTTGTCCCTCTCACTGCCTGGTTCTCTGCTGGCCTGCTGTGAGGCCACGTTTCCTTCTCCTCTGTTCCCCCAGGCTCCAGCCATTTTGAGGAAGGAGGAGAGTTTCTCTTTCCTATTAGTGAAGAATGCCAAAGCTCTAGGAATCATATCTTAATGGCCTGGAGGTGGTCAGCTTCTTTCAAATCGCATGACCGGATTGGGCAAGGGGTGGGTCCCTTGAGGGAAATCGAGGTGTTGTAACCAGAAAAGGCTGTGATGGCAATTGGGTAGGTAAAAAAAAGTCCATCTCAGAGTCTTCAAAAAAGGTCTTTAAAATCTCCTTGTGATTTCTTAATCAGCAAGAGGGTGGCCTAATCTGTTTATCCCAGAGGCCAGGGATGGAGGGTCAGGGAGGGGTTGACCTTCCTTGGCTGATGATAACATTTGTTTTTCTTCCCAGTCCAGGCTTGCACTGACCTTGGTACTTAAGGCAGGGCCTGTCCTTTCCTCTGCTCAGCAACATCCATCACTGCCATGTGCTTTTGGCACTAATTAAGAGGACACACTTGGATTAGGAAAATGATGGATTGGGTTGATGTGATTCGATGTGAGGTGGAGTGAATGAGTGACAAGCTCGCCCTTAGAGAAACCACCTCGGAGTAGCCACAGGCAGCCTGCGTCCCCCATAGGAGGGGCTGGGACGGCTTTGCAACCACCTCCCCCAGAACACCTGCTACGAAGAGAGAGACCTGTTGTTCCTGCTTGGGAATGTCTGTGTTTACATGGTGAGACTGGGAATATAGGCATTGAAGCATCAGTTTCCTTTGCTGCATCTAGATCAGCGTTGTTGATGAATGAGTATGGTAAAGAGTTGGATGATTTCCCCCCAGAGTTTCCATGCTGGGCAATTGTTTATTTACTTGAGCTAATTACTGAAATTTTTTTCTATGACTTGGCCTAATATAAAAGAAGAGGCTAATGAGAGTTGGATTTTATGGTAAGCATATTGAAAAGCAAATAGCAAATAACCCATCTATGAAATTGTTATAAGAAAAGTTATTATGGTAATGGTTATAGGGCACAACAACTCTATTAAATGCTTGATGCTAATGGAGATTCCAGCCAAGATATGTGTATTTTTCTTAAAAATATTTCTTTAAAGCATGTGTCTTAATTTAATGCTGTTATACACAGGCACGTCTATTAATGAAGTAAATTCAACAAAGAGTTAATTATAAGTAGCAGCAACATGTTTTCTTTTTTTAAATATTGTATATATTTCATGTTGTAACTTGGGGGCTAAATTATACTAGGTGGATTTTGTGGTAATATAAAGGACAGTTGTAATTTTATTGAGTATTTACTTTTATTTGGTTTTGAAGAGCTTCTCCATACCTCAGACTATCAAAAAGCATCATTCTGTTAGAGTCACAGAAATTCCAGTTAAGAACTCAGATGCCAATACAGACTGATTATTTTGAAGACTTTTTTCAGTTCATGACTCAGTTAATATTCAGTGGTGTATTTTCCTTAGTTTAAAAGTATCACTGATAAGTTGGGAGTATGCCTTCCATGTAAGATACAAATTGTCCCTAAGCACTCAATCAATGTTTACTTTACATGTTAAAAATAAGAAACTAAGACCTCATAATGTGGTTATATAGGTTCCTGTTTTTTGCCCTGAAGGTCCAAAGGTAAATTTGGCACATTTGTCAAAATATAGGTGAATAATTTATAGATGTACATCTATTTTATTTTTATTTTTATTTATTTATTTATTTATTTATTTATTTATTTATTTATTTATTTTGAGATGGAGTCTCGCTCTGTCGC
>NW_016810038.1:2269055-2322862 GCF_001698545.2 Rhinopithecus bieti | reverse complement strand
CTCCCAAAGTGCTGGGATTACAGGCTTGAGCCACCGCGCCCGGCCTTATTTTTATAAGTATGGAAATAGACATAAAGGGATGCTGGAAGAATTTCTTTTGGCAAATGAGCATAAAAATTAAACTATAAAGAATGAAATACTAGGTTCTGGGTATAGAATAATATTCATAATGCAATACAAAATGTGCAGTCATTTTTGGTTATATTTTCTAAGACAGGTTTCTTAGAAATCTGTGTTTCTATTATGAAACACATAAAACAAATATTTATACATCAGCAGAACTATAAATTCAAAAATTCAGAGAAAATTCCAGATGGGTGTGATGTTGATGCTTGCGTTTTTCTCTAAAATTAATAAGATATGTGTGTATGTATCTGCATATACCTACAAATCACATAAAGGGTTGCAGATACAAAGATTCTAAATTCATAGTTATGAGAATAAATATATATAGCTGTACCCTGTCTTTTGCATTATGTTGATTGTTCTTGTTGGGGGGAGGGAGTTAATTTTAAAAAGCCAAGTGAAATTAAACTTTCCCATCAAAGGAAGGCACTATTGCTTTCAAACATCGTCTTATTCAGTACAAATTAAAACAATGAACTGCTATGTCTACCCGTCAGACTAGCAAAAATCAAAGCATATAACAATGGCAAGTGCTGCCAAAGGTTGGAGACCAGCTGAAGTTAGTGTAAATGGGTGTGACCACTTTGGAGAGCAATATGATCTATCCCCTTGAGCTGGGGACACTATGACTCAGCAATACTTCTCCAGGCCTTTGCCCTGGAGAAAATCACATTTGTGAGTGGCAAGAGAATTATCCAGGAATGTTTTCCAACACATTGTTTGATAGCAGAAAAAAAAAGAAAAAGAAAAAAAGTGACAGGGGTTGGGGGTGGTGGGACAGACCATTGACAGTGGGATGAGAAGTCATGAACAAGAAGGATCTACATGGAAATTGCCTAGTTGTTGCCTCTGCAGTGTGGCAGGGTTGGGGGCTATGATAGAGCTTCTGAGGTGATGGTGGGGGCTTACATTTGATCTATAATGCTTTGTTTTTTTCTTGTGTCTTTTAACAAAAAGAAAACCTCATTTAAGCAAGTATGTCAAGATGTTAATCTTTGTTAATTCTGGCTGTTGAATGCATTAATGTGTGTGTGTGTGCGTGTGTTGAAACTGTTAAAAAAATATATCATCTCTGGGCCGAGCATGGTGGTGTGCACCTGTAATCCCAGCACTTTAGGAGGCCAAGGTGGGAGAATGGTTTGAATCCAGGAGTTTGAGGCTGCAGTGAGCTGTGATTGCACCACTGCTCTTCAGCCTGGGTAAGAGTGAGACCTTGTCTAAAATAAAAAACGTAAATGAATAAATACATCCTCCCATTGGATTACATTTTCTAAAGTAGCATAACTTTTCATGTCAGAAACTAGAATAAACTAAGTCACTGAATCATGTAGTAAATTATGAACTATTGCCTCTATAGTTGGTTGCCAAAATGGCCTGCCAGTGTCTATTAATTAATATAAAATATAAAAGTAGAACATTTAAAAATTAAAACATCATGTCATATTGCATTACCAGCTAGCCATGTAAACCTTATGGAAGAAAATCTGGCTATATTTAGCAAAATTACATAAGTAGTCCCCCTTTGGACTGGTAATCCCACTTCTAGGAATCTATCCCAAAATATCTTGGCAAATGGTAAAATAGCACACAGGCAATGGTATTTGTTTTGTCATTCTTCATTATAGCAAAGTGTTGGAAACAATGCACATATCATGAAGAGTGGACTGGCTGGATAAATAATGGTATATCCAGACAAAGGGGTATTGGAAGACAATAAAAGAAATGAGTGTGTTCTCTCTCCTCACATGGAAGTCGTCTCCAGGATATGTCACGGTGTTTATTAGTCAGAGTTTTCGAGAGAAACCCAAGCAACAGGATTTCTTCGTAGGTAGGTAGGTAGGTAGATAGATAGAGAAATAGATAGACAGACAGACAGATAGATATGGAGATACATACAGATATAAAAGGAGATTTATTATGAGGAATTGACTTATGTGATTATGAAGGCTGAGAAGTCCTACAATCTGCTGTCTGCAAGATGGAGCCCCAGGAAAGCTGATGGTGTAATTCTAGTCTGAGTTCGAAGGCCTGAGAACCAGGGGAACTGGTAATGTAACATCCAGTCTAAGGGCAGAAGAAGGGATCCCTATCCCAGCGCAAGCAGGCAGGCGGGAAGGGAAAAAGACTGACTTCCTCCTTCATCGAACTTTTTGTTCTATTCAGGTCCCCATCAGGTCGAATGTTGCCCACTCACATGGGGGAAGGTCATGTGCTTTACTGAGTCCATCAATTCAAATGCTAGTCTCTGAGAGATGTGGTGGCTCACACCTGTAATCCCAGCACTTTGGGGTGGGGGTGCCTAGGAGGGAGGATCACTTGAGGCCAGGAGTTCCAGACTAGCCTGGGCAATATAACAATACCCCATCTCTGAAAGACAAAAATAAAAAATTAGCTGGGCATGGTGGCACACATCTGTCTGTAGTGCTAGCTACTCAGGAGGCTGAGGCAGGAGGATCCCTTGAGCCCAAAAGTTCAAGGCTGTAGTGAGGTATGATTGCACTTTGTGCCACTGCACTCCAGCCTGGGCAACAGAGTGAGACCTTATCTCTTAAAATTAAAATAAAAAAATGCTAATCTATCTACTCTATAATTTACATTAGATTCTTTTAAATAATTAGATAATTTCTATCTCTTTATTGACATTATCTGTCATCATATCTTCTCTTTCTTCTTTAAGAATGTACATATTTTCATGGAGATTAGCAGTTTTTAAGATCTGAAAATACCCTCAGAGACACATCCACAATCCATAATATGATTTAATCTGGAAACCTGTGGCCAGATTGACACATAAAATCAACATCACAATCATTGAGTGAAAAAAACATCTGGATATTTTTATAGAATACTGCCTTTCATGTAAGAAGATGTGTTCACATGTGCATTTTCATGTGTGTGTGTACTTGGATTGTTCAAAATAAATGCTGGGAGCAAAAAGTGAGCACTATAACGGTTGCCTATAGTGGAGGAAGTAACAGGGGACGGCAGATATAGAAGTGAGACTTCCGTGAGTGCACTTTGTTATATGATTCTGAATTTTAAAGTGTGTAAATATTTTTACATATTCAAAAAATTAAAAGGGAAAAAGAGTCTCATAATTGAAGACAGATGGAAATAATTGAACCTAACTGTATATCAAGTTGGTAGCTTAACCTGAGAAAGTAATTTTTTTTTTTTGAGACGGAGTCTTGCTCTGGCACCCAGGCTGGAGTGCAGTGGCACCATCTCCACTCACTGCAATCTTTGCCTCCTGGGTTCAAGTGATTCTCCTGTCTCAGCCTTGTGAGTAGCTGGGATTACAGGTGCCTGCCACCACACCTGGCTAATTTTTGTGTTTTTAATAGAGATGGGGTTTCACCATGTTTGTCAGGCTGGTCTCGAGCTCCTGACCCTGTGATCCACCTGCCTCAGCCTCCCAAAAGTGCTAGGATTACAGACGTGAGCCACTGCACCCGGCCCTGAGAAAGTAATTTCTTTAAGTAACGTTAAAACTCAGTATTTTAACTGTATATCCGTAGTGGGGTGGAATTTAAGGATGCTAGCATATGTAAATAAAAAGAATCATATATTTCATGATTAGTATTATTAGCTATAATATGGATATTATTATTTTGAAATTATAGGACTAACTTGGAGAAAGCAATTAAACAATATGTTAATGTTGTTATGAATCAAGATTCTTATTATAAAAGAGATAAGGTATAATATTTTTTAAAGTTACCTGAAATCCTAAAATCTTAAATTTAAATTAGAAATATTAATATTCATGATATTCTTTGCTCTTAAAATATCTATTTCATAACTCTGTCTACTGAGAAAACCTAAAAGCATTGAAAACCCTATAACAATGAACACTTTCTACATCCAGATTTTGTGTACAAAATACCATTCCCCATTAAAAGGAAGCAGAGTTCCTTGGAGAAATGACTGCTTCCTGGTCTAGGATACTTTATTATGCTAGAAAGCAAATAAGCTATCAAAGGTTAATGGGATTATTGCAAAAGAATTGAATGGTTTTCTGCTGGCAGAGAGGAAATACTTAATATTTCCAACAAGATAATGACGAGAATTGATTGAAACACGTCAGAATTATAAAAATCTGTGCCTTCAGATGGTACTTCAAAAAATAATTGGTCACCATTGTGTATTGCTAAAACACCAGCTCTCTATTCTGAAAGTTGCGAAAAAAAGGAGTAAGAAACAAGCTTTTATTCTGCCTTCCTGTTTTATTTATATTTCAGGGTAACCAAATAGCTGATGATTGAAAGTCTTCTTTATAGAAAAATTTTAATTAATAAATGCAAAAGGAAAGAATGAGAAAATTACCATGTGACAACCCCAATGAAATAACACGTGTAGGCAATTATTATCAATAGGTGTTAACATTATTAGGTCACTGTCAATGGGGAATTTTATAATGGATAAATCAGGTTGATATAACCTGAATGTGCTGATCTCATTTTACCTCTCTAAAAGTAAGACAACCAGACGTTATATGCCTCCTGATATGCAATTGGAAATATACACTACTTCCTGTAAAGGATTCTTGCCTAAAAAATTAAGCCTAAATGTGACCAAGCTTTTAATTTTACTACTGGTTTTCAGGAAATATGGGGGCTAAAGGAATGTGTTAACAAATTGACCAACTTCTCAAATAAAATATGAAAAAGTCACATCACTCCAGAAATTTTCCCAGTTTCCTCTTTGAGCCAATTCCTCCTTAGCTCATAGAGACAATTACTTTCCATAGATCTGTCACCATAGATTATCACATAAGTGGAGTCATACAGTTGGCATTTGTGTGCGTGTGTCTGGATTCCTTCATTGAACATAATATTTTAGAAATTCATTCAGTGTGTGTGTGTGTGTGTGTGTGTGTGTGTGTGTGCATGCATGTGTTGGTTTCTTTTTTTTATTTAGTACTTCATTGCATGAGTATCCCATAATTTGCTAGTCTCTCATTGCATATTTGTGTTTTTTCCATTTTCTGGCTGATGTAAATAACGCTTCTGTGAGGATTCTTGTACAAGTCCTTTTGTGGATCTATGTTTTTATTTTTCTTGTGTAAATTATAAAACTGAAATTGCTGGAACATAGGGTAGGTTTATGTTTAACATTATAAAGAACTTCCAGATAGTTCTAAATGGCATGAGTTCTAGTTGCTTCACATCCTTTTCCAAAGTGAGTGTTGGCTTTCATTTAATTTTACCAGTCAGGCTGATGTGAAATGGTATCTCAATATGATTTTTTAAATTTATTTTTTATGTGTAGCTTTATTGAGATACAATTCACATACCACACACTTCACACTTTTGAAATGTAAACTTTAATTGTTTTAAATATCTTTACAGAGTTGTACAACTATCATCACAATTTGTAGGCTTTGGCTTTCTAGGAGTTTGTCCATTTCATCCGAGTTACTACTTTATTGGCATGCAGTTATTTATGGTATTCCCTTATAATTTATTTCTGCAATATTGGTAGTGTTGGCCCCTTTTACACTCCTGATTTTAGTAATTTGAGTCTTCTCTCTTTTTTCTTCACCAGCCTAGCTAAAGCTTTATAAATTTATTGATACTTCAAAGAACCAACTCTTGATTTTATTGATTTTCTCTGTGGTTTTTCTCTATTCATTTATTTCTGCCCTAGTCTTTAATTCCTACTGAATGCTTCAGGCTTAGTTTGTTCTTTTTCTACTCTCTTCAGGTGGAGGATTTGGCTTTTATTTTGAGATTTTTCTTTTAAATATAGGAATCTAGAGCTATAAGCTTCTATTTAAGCATTTCTTTAGCTCTGTTTCATACATTTTTGTTCATCGTTTCTTCATTTTCATTCATCTCAAAGTACTTTCTAATCTCCCTTATGATTTATTCTTTGACTCATTGATTATTTAGGGGCATATTGTTTAATTTCCATATGTTTGTGAATTCCCTAAGTGTCTTTCTGTTATTGCTTTCTAATTTCATTCTGTTGTGGTCAGAAATTACACTTTTTATTATTTCAATTATTTTGAATTTATTGTGGTTTGTTTTATGGCTCAGCCTATGATCTTTCCTGGAGAACGTCCCATGCACATTTGAGAAGAATGTGTATTCTGCTGTTTCTGGGTAAAGTGTTCTATAGATGTCTGTCATATGGTATATGATATAGTTCATTTATAGTGTTATTCCTCTTTTCTTTTTTCTTCTTAATCTTCTGCCCACTTACTCTATTCATGAGTGAAAGTGGGATGTTGAAGTCTCCAATTTTTATTATTGAGTTATTTTCCCTTTAGCTCTATCAATATTTGATTCATATATTTTGGGGGTCTTATATTAGGTACATATATATTTATCATTTTTATGCTTCCCTGATGGATTGACTCTTTCATCATTGTTTCATCATCATCTCTCTATATCTCTAGTTTTAGAGTAGCTTTATCTGATATTGGAATAGCCACTCTAGCTTTCATATGATTGCTGTTTGCATGCTATATCTTTTTCCATTCTTTTACTTCAACCTGTTTGTATCTTTGAATCTACAGTGTGTCTCTTGTAGCTAGCATATAGTTGTATCAGATTTTTATTCAGTCTGACAGTCTCTACTTTTTGTTGGATTGTCTAATTCATTCACATTTATTGCTGTAATGGATATAGTTAGATTTGCATCTACCATTTTACCTTTCATTTTCTATATCTCTCATGCCTTTTTTGTTCCTCTATTTTTCCTTTACTGCTTTACTTGGCCTTAAATGAGTATTTTTAGTGTAACCTTTTAATTTCTTTAATAATTTTTTAAAAATTTATTTTCTTAGTGGTTGCTGTGGGGATTACCATATACATCTTAACTTATCAGAATTCTTCAGATTCATACTAACTTAATTTCAGCTAGATATAGACACATTACTCCTGAATAGCAGGTTTTTTCTTCTGCCTCCTTTTTGTGCTATAATTTTATACATATTACATCTATATGCTACAAACTTTACAATATATTGTTACAATTAATTATTACTTTATATGAATTTATGTCTTTCAAGGAAGCTGAGAGAATAAAGAAGAGCAAGTACTCATTTACAGAGTCTGTTATCTTAACCTTTTAATTTACCATTTCTGGTTCTCTTCATTTGTTCCTGTGGTTTCAAGTTACTGTCTTGTGTCATTTCCTTACTCTGATTCATCGTTGCTCCCATATACTTCCTTTGTGTTGTTATTGTCAAAAACATTTTACATTTCTGTATATTATAGGCACAGTGATAGAAGTGTATTGTGTGTGTGTGTGTGTGTGTGTGTTATTTTATGCAATTGTTTTTTAAATCAGTGAACAGAATACAGCAGAAGAAACATGCATTCAGGCTGTCTTTTATAATTACATCATTACCTTTACTGGAGCTCCTTGTTTTGTGTGTGTATAGATTTGAATTACTGTTTGGTGTCACTTGATTTCACCTCAAAACTTTCCTAGCTTTTCTTATACGGCAGATATTTTAGCAATAAATTATATTTTATCAATCTATAAATGTCTTGAATTCACTTTCATTTTTGAAAGGTACTTTTGCTGGACATAACATTCTTGGTTAACAGTTGTTTTATTTTCTCTTTCAGCACCTTGAATATATGTCATCCCACTGCCTTTTGGACTCCATTATTTCTGATAGAAGTCAGCTGTTAATCTTATTGAGGCATCCTTGCAGTGACTAGTCAGTTTTCTCTTGCTATTTTCATGATTTTTCTTTGTTGTTTTTCAACATTTTGATTTTGATGTGCCTGGGTATGGGTCTCTTTACATTTATACTATTTAGAATTCGTTGAGTACCTGGGATGTATAGATTAAGGTTTTTCCGACTAAATTTGGTAGGCTTTAGCCATTATTTCCTTGAAAATGTTTTCTGCTTCTTTTTCACTCTTCTCTTACTCTAGTACTCCCATTATACATATGTTGGTCCACTTAATGGTGTCTACAATTTACTAAGCATACGTTAATTTTACTTCATTCTTCCCCTCTGTTCTTCAGAGTCAGAGATTACTGGGACAAACCTCTCCAGGGCATTGCAAGTCTTTACTGAGGGCAGGATAGATGCCCTACAAAGTCTGAGGAGCAGGGCAGAGGGAGCTCTCTGGTGGGACTAGAAAACAAAGGTAGCTCTCTGTGACCCCTATATCTGCTGGCCAGGCTGTAGCATGGTCAAAGCACTCCAAGGTTCAGAAAGCTATTACTGCAGATATAAAGTACAAAGAAACCTCTCAGTGCTCAGAGCCTAAGCTGTGGTAAGGGAAAAATCCCTCTGCTCTTGCAAGTCAGAGATTGAATAATCTCTGACTGCCTTCAAGTTCAATGATTCTTTTTTCTACGAATTCAACAAAGCTACTGTTGATCCTCTCTAGTGAATTTTGAACTGTAATTATTGTAATTTTCTATTCTGTAATTTACATTCGATTCTTTTAAATAATTTCTATGTCTTTATTGACATCTATTTGCCAACGTACCTTCTCTTTCCTCTTTAACAGTGTACATATTTGTAATATTTTGGACATATTTATAACAGTTACATTGAACTCTTTGTCTGCTAAGTCTGACACCCGGGCCCTTTCACAGGCAGCTTCTTTTGAATGCTTTTTTTTCTTATGTATTGGTTGCACTTTCCTGTGTTTTTAGACATACTAGATTTTTTTCAAAGCTGGACATTTTAGTAGATAATATATTTTAGCAACTCTGGATATTTGTTTTCTTTTCCTCTGAGTTTGCCATTGTTGTTTGCTTGTTTATGTGTTCTGTCACAGGGATAGGCTATTTTAGTGTTTACTTCTTCCCATAGTGTGGAGCCTTTGGTGTTGCTTTTCTAATGCTGCAGCCTTGGGAGTGTGCACAGTCACCTTGAGATGATTGTAGTTTTAGCAGGTGTCTCTTTGACTTCTCTTCTCTGCTTCCTCCCCTAATCTCCCTGTTAATCCGTCTGCATCTGTTGGTATCATACCAAGCTATTAGGCTCCACTAACTGCCAAATTATTGCTCCATTATTTTTGACAATGTCCAGGGCACATACATTCCTCTACAACCTGTTCCAATTAAATTTGAACCCCTTTGCAAAGGCATTTTTTGAGGTTAGTCTTTGAGGTTTGGCCAGGAGGGCTCTTCTTAGTTGTCTTTCTCTGATCCTCTCTGATAAACTATCTGGCCTACAATGTAGCTTGTTGCCATCATGGAGCTATCAGCCTTCTATACCTGTTTTCATGCTTGCTTGTTGTTTTTTGTTGTTGTTTTTTGTTGTTTCTCTGCCTATTACGTCATTAAGACCATATAATGAATGTTTTAAATGATAATATCTTTTTCATTATAGCATTTCCATTTGGATATTTATTACAGTTTCTTTGTGGTTCATTTTAAAAACCTCTTCATACATGTTTACCTTTCACATACTATTTTAAAACTGCTGTCATGGTTATTTCAAAGTTGTGTCTGATAATTTCAATAGCTGGGCTATTTTTGAATCTTCTTATGTTGTCTGTTTCCTCTTTTTGATCATGAATCAAATGTTCTTGCTTCTTCAGGCATCATAGTTTATACTACATGTCAGGCATTCTGTGTCAAATAACAGCATATTCTTTTTCTTTCCATTTATCAGAGTTGGAGCACTGAGTCAATCTTACCTGTAGATCAGTTGGGTCTGGGACTTTTTTTTTTTTTTGAGACAGAGTCTCGCTCTGTCGCCAGGCTGGAGTCCAGTGGTGTGATCTCAGCTCACTGCAACCTCCGCCTCCTGGGTTCAAGCAATTCTCCTGCCTCAGTTTCCCAAGTAGCTGGGATTACAGGCACTCACCACCATGCCCAGCTAATTTTTGTATTTTTAGTAGAGACAGGGTTTCACCATATTGACCAGGATGGTCTTGATCTCTTGACCTCATGATTTGCCTGCCTTGGCCTTCCAAAGTGCTGGGATTACAGGCATGAGCCATTGCACCTGGCCAGGTCTGGAGCTTTTTGTAGCTTTAGTTTGATTCCATTTATTACCAGCTTCAAGTGCTTAGAGGGAAGGATCAGGATTTTTCCCTTACCACAGTTTAGGCTCTGAACACTGAGAGGTTTCTTTGTACTTTATCTCTGCAGTACTAGCTTTCTGAACCTTGGAGTGCTTTGACCATGCTACAGCCTGGCCAGCAGATGTAGGGGTCACAGAGAGCTACCTTTGTTTTCTAGTCCCACTAGAGAGCTCCCTCTGCCCTGCTCCTCAGACTTTGTAGGGCATCTATCCTGCCCTCAGTAAAGACTTGCAACACCCTGGTTTCTCCCAGGTTTTTCCCAGCTGTCTTCCCTGCCCCCAGCCTTCAATCATTGAATGTCCGGAGTTCCCGGGATAGATTTCTCTTGAGTTTCCTCCTTAGCCCCCCACTTTCAGAGGGCAGCTGCTGTTTACTTAGGTGAGGCCCCAATATCTCTGGGGTTCTTGCAGGTTTCTTGCTTTACCCCCAGGAAGACCTGTACAAAACAGTAGCCAGTGATTAAAAACTCACTCTGTGGCTTGGGCTTCTTCACTTTCTAATCTGTCATCTGGCCATCAGAATTTCATTAAAGTATCAGCAATCTTCCTCCAATCTATGGCAATTCCCTGTTATTGCACTACTGTCAGGGGTGAAAGCAGTCAGCTGGCAAATGCCTTAAATAGTGTTTTCTATCACTTCATCTCCATAATCTGGATTTCATACAAAAGTTAGTCATATATAAACACTGAGTATCTACAGCAAGAACATCATTCTCTTGGAGAGCCAGAAAGTGAGTTGTTTTATGAAACATTTCTAATTTAGTCAATTTTCTAAAAATAGGGAAATTATACAATAGTCATTGCCTTTGCCTATGAAAATTATAAAGAATGGAAATCAGGAGACCGTTACTTCATCTGTGGGAAACGCTTGCTATTTGTCCTTACTTTTGTTCTTTGTTTTTCCGTAATTCTGATGGACAAGGAAAAGAATGTGGCAGCCTGAATGTCTGTTTGACTGTATCTCTTCATACTATGATTCTCATTTTCCTAATGTCTGTTTCAGAATTTTAAAGTGGACAGTGGGTTATGCCAGTTTCTAGACATTCCTGTTACCTTATAGGAGAAGGAAAATTGGATTCGATTCTAGAGGCATGAAGAAGGGCACACCCAGGTAGCGTGACTTTGTTCTGAATTAAGGAAGTTTGAGCAAGAGAAAGCACTTTTTCCTGCTGGACTGGGCTGCTTGTTGATGGCTGTGCCATTAGGAATGTAGTTCCACAGCCATTCCCTATTGTGAGAACCAGACGGAGTGGCTGAGTTCATCCTAAAACTCAATGGACAACGGACAGGAACCCCTTTTTAGGACTTTGTTCTTCAGCCCCCACGGTACAATGTGTACCAGCAAAAGGATTTGGCCAGGTCCTCTTAAATGAGGTTCAAAATTGTCCAACTTGGACTTCCACTGGGCTTCTTTCTGTGGCCAGAGATGCCAATACATGTGGTTTTCTGCATGTGTGTGGCCTTGGCTCCTTAAACTCCAGGTTGGCCATGCAGCGACAGACCTGCCTCTTGGTGGGAGTTCTCAGGAAGTCAAATCAGATGGAAACCTGATCTGTATGCACGACTGGCTTTGGCAGTTAGGTGGTGCGAAAAATGAAATTTCTACTGGCTTCTCTTGTCCACAGGGTGACCGCTAGTGGCAGGGCTGCTTGCTGCGTCTCCTGATCTCCTTGTGGGATGCCTTGGATTGGATCAGTTTCTCCTGGCCCCTGTGAAAGGAACTCACGGTGGAATATTGTATTCGATGCTGCACGGGAGACCATTTAGAGACATGGACCTTGTGCTCAAAGGGCACTCTGTGCAGCTACAGACCATTCGTTCATTCCTTCATTTATTCTCTTACCCCAAATCTGTCTGCATCTACTATGTTCCAGGCACCGCACATGGCACTAGGATTGTGGTGGTGAACAAGAGGCTAGTCTCACCCTCAAGGGCATGTAGTCTTGAGAGAGACAGACACTAGACAAGAAATGAGACATGGGTGTTTGTGAAGATGCTTAGGATATGGTGGAGGCATTTAGCAGGGAGATTTGACCTAGCTTGGGGTAGGGTGGGGGACACAGAGGCAGATTCTATGAGGAAGCAGCCTTTACCCTGAGACCTGCAGTGGGGGAGTGTTCCCTAGATGAGGAATGAGAGGTGGACAGGAACGTGGAGCAGGATGGTGTTTTAGACAGAGGTCCTGAGCAGGAGAGAGCAGGATGTATGGACCAATGAAAGGCCCATGAGTCTGGAAGGTGGAGATGGGGGAGGCATGCATGTTGCTAATGGAGAGAGCACGTCTCAGAGGCTGCATCCTGGAGGCTTTGTAGCTTTGTGAAGAAACTGGGATTTTATCCTTAAAACAAAAGGGAAGAAGTTGGAACTGTTCAGTAGGGAGTGACATGATTCTATTGCTTTTTAAAGAGAGCGCTCTGGAGGAAAAGAGGCCGGAGGGGGCAGGCGGTGCAGGGCAGGGTGGCCATTTCTGCAATCACTGAGGCAGGAGGTGCTGGGGGCCAGTCCTGGGCTGGAAACAGGGAGTGGGTGAGGGAACTGGACTAACCCAGAGTGATGCATGAGGTGACATTCATTCCACTTGGTGACGGACTTCACAGGGAGAGTGAAGAAGAGTATGTGAGTCTCCTAGGGCTGCTATAACAAATAACCACAAACTGGAGGCTTAAAACCACAGAGATGGGTTCCCTCACTGTTCGCAGCTCTGCAGGCCAGAGGTCTGAAGTCAAGGCATCCGTAGGGCTGAAACCTGCCCTTGAAAGTTTCTGGGGCAGGATCCCCCAGGGCCTCTCTCGCGTCTGGGGGCTGCAAGCCCTGCTGGGCTACAGCTGTGTCACCGCAGCCTCTGGGCGCCTTCACTTGGCCTTTACTGTGCATGTCTCTGCACGTCCTCTCCTCCTCTTAGAATGACACAGTCATTGGGTTTAGGACCCACCATAGGCTCGCATGGTCTCATTTTAACTCATGATATCTGCAGAAATCCTACTTCTAGGCAAGGTTCTGGGTAGACATGAATCTTGGCAGGGGGGATCTATTCAACCTGCTACAGAGAGGGAGGCAGACTTGCTAAGGATGGCTCTGGGTGGCTGTAGCAACTGGGTGGAGACGTGGAGGACAGACCGATGCCAGCAGAAGGACATCAGGACCACTGAACCAGAAACACACATGGATGTGTGAGTAAGGGAGGTGACCAGACCTAGTGAAGCCCCCCAGGTCTTTTCAGGTTTTTTGTCTGTCTTTAACAAATGAGACTGAACATGTTTCAGTTCCCTCTTACTTAGTGAAAGCCATTCTTGTGAAGCTGACATGTAGCCCAGCAACAGTGACTCAGGTTAGTAAGGGCTGTGTGCTTTTTATGGCGTGTCCACACTGAGCCCTCACGCAGAGCAGGCTGACCGCTGCTGCCATGTGCAGGCGGTTCCCTGGCTCTGGGGCCGGCTGACCTGGGCTGTCATCACAGTGCTGCCACTTTCGAGCTGTGTGGTGGCCTTGAGGAGGGCTCTGGGCTTCTCTGAGCTGAAGTTATTTCCTTGTGCAACGGAGGTGAAAACACTTGGGAACAAGGCTGTGGAAAGACTCATAGCATGGTTGCACATGCTTGGCAAAGAACCAGTCTGTTCAGCTTGCTTGTTGATTTTACTTTTACTGAAGGCACTATGTATAAAGATTATATTGTATATTCTACCAAACACATCAACAAGAGTGTCCAAGAGTTTGATGCATATTGAAACGTCCACATTCCTCTTTAGCATAAATTATTGACAACTGCTTGTTTTCTTGTGGTTCTCCCTTTTTCCTAAACACTTAGGGGAGAAAACCACACTTAACTGTAGGTTCTTACTTACTAAGGATAGTCTTTATTTAGTAGACTGGGAAAGTGGTGGTAGATGGATAAGTAATTAACAAATGGGTAAGAAAAACAGTAGGCTTCCCCACAGGAAGGAGACGAGGCAGTGAGTAATCCACAAAAGGAGTGATTATAAGGACCTTTTAATTTTGAGAGACATTGGAGACATAGTTGTTCTCTTTCTGTTTCCAGATTCCCCCAGCAACCCACCTCCATGGCCATATCCTTGTTCCTTGGATCAAGCAGAATGGCTCTGCCTCCAAAGTGAACCTTGGGCAGACTACTCAGGTTGCAGTCCTGCCTGCCACCGCCTCCTTGTGACCTTGTCCTCCCACCCTCCTGGAGGCTCCTCCTCCGGGGCTGCTTCTCATGGCCCTTTCCTGGTGTGGCTTCAACCACTTGCTGACCCTGTCTGGGTCCCCAGGATCATACTTGGCTTCACTCCCCATTGGACTGCAGCCTTGACCTTCTCCTATGCCCCCTTTCCCAACTCCAGACATCCCCCTCCTGATCCCGGGAAGCCAGTGCCTCACTGCTGGCAGAAATCCCATAACCAAGCTTCAATACATTTTCCACAGCCTTGGCAAAAGCCAAAGGGCTGCTTGCCAATCCTTTTGTGTATCTCAGTGTGGCAAAGTTGTTAAGACCTTGGTTCAAGTCTCACCTCCACCCCTCACTGGGGGCACCATACGTCTTCTGCCGACCTGCCAGATGCCGCCTTTCACAAGTCAGCCCCTGAAATCTGACCTTGTCTGTGAAGCCTTCTGTCCGACTCATCAGAGGAGAGTGAATGTCCATGCGATATCCATTGCGGACTGGGTGCAGGATTCTCCTGGCCCCTTCTGCGACGTCAACCCTCTCACAGGAATTAGGCACTTGCTCTTGTCTCCTTCCCTAATAGTATAATATGCTTACTTTGCACCTGATTTACTTGGTTTTATTTTATAATCAAATCAAATAATTTATTCCAAGTGGTCTAAATTGAAGTTTTATTTTCAAAACTACAGGTATAAGCAGTCTTGCAGTAGAATACCCCCTGTAGTAAAACTTCCTGAATGGCTCCCCTTGTGTTGCAGATTTTCAAGGCTTCACCATTTTCAGTGTGAAGCCATATTAGTATATATATATATATACTAATATAGCAGGAAATCCTTCAAGTATGTGGCTTTCTCTCTACCTAGGACTCTTTCTTCAGGATAGATTCTCAGACACGAATGTCTGCGGTTAAATGCCCTGTGCTTTTTGAGAAATGATGCAGGATTGCCATTTGGAAGGGCCATGCTGACTTGTGATGCTACCAGCAATACTCGAAGGTGTTTGATTTCGCTGCACCTCTATGAGAATTGGGAAATGGGACAGAAAATCATCTGGGGATAATTAAAGAACCCGAAGGTCCTTAGCACCTTGCTCAAGCCAAGTAAAATGAGTTTGTCATATTATGATTTTTTTTCCCAGCAGATTTTAAGCTATATACTTGGGGGCAGAAATAAGAAAAAGCAGATGGTAGGGGCAATGAGGTTGTGTTGGAGTTCGAGGGAGTGATTGAACCTTGGGTGCTGGTTGGAAATACTGCCCATGGGGGTCTGGGTTGAATTGGATGGAAACAACACTTGGAGAAGCCTGCAGAGGGGCTGAGAGGGGAGGGAGAGCCTGTGTGGACTGGAGGCTCAGGAGATGAAGGGCGGGAAGATTGAGTGCAGGGTGGGACTCAGAGGCTTACATTCTTATGTGTGGGGAGTGCAGAACCCACCACAGGCTAACTATGTTGGCCATGGTTATGGTTATCAGGAGTGGGGTTGGTGTTGAGGACATCAAGGCTTCATGATGTCAGGGGGCTGCAAGGGTCCCCCTCTGTGGGCATTGGGCAACCCAGGAGATGGCTAAGGAGACTGAAGCCAGCTGCTGGGCACCAGTGGCCACAGGGGGTAGCCCGGATGAGGACGAGTGAGGGACAGAGCTGGGGATTACAGGTTCTGAGCTTCTGAGAAAGAGGGGCTGCTGAACAGCAGCAGAGGAACGTGGGGTCGACCGAGCAGAGGACAGAAAGATGAGGCCAGTCAGTCCATCCTGGCTCCAGATCCACCATAAAAGGAGGAAAATCCGATTGCAGTTCAAGTGCACAGGTGGTAGAGAGGACCTGGACACAAGGGAGTTTGTCGATAGTAGCTTGGAGGTTCCTGGGGCCCAGTGAGACAATCAAGAAGAGCTTGGAGGGCTCAACAGAGGTTGTTTGAGTGAGGAGAAAGAGACCAGAGAGGACTGGGGCCCAGGGGCTGGGACTTAGGGGTGGAGGGGGCTGTGAAGGTCTGTCCCACTTCCATCTGCCTGCTGGAGGTCCCTTGCAGGGAGGCATGGCGGCCTGAGCCTTCTCCTCACTTGGACTTTCTGTGGCTGAGGTGGAAATAAACAGAGATGGACATCAATGTGCTGGCATGTGAAGGCACCCCACGAGGTTAGCTCCAGGCAGACCTAGGCATTGTGTCCTGTCATCTCTTCCCTGACCCACATCTCCTGTTAAACTCTGTGCAAGCCACAGCCCCACACGCCCTGAGAGTCTGCCCTCTCCCACCCTACCTAAACCAGGCCTCTGGTCTATTTTACAGGAAGATAGGGTTAGACATAGCATCAGGGGTCGCTTGAAAGGCACAGGGCTGGAATGTCAGGTGAATTCAAGGCCTGGGGCTACCATTCTGTGACAGCTGAGCTGTAGGCACATTGAGCTGTGGGCAGTTGGAGCAGAAGGAGCTCAATTTCAGAGGAAGAGAGAGACAGAGACAGAGGTAGAGAGAGAGACAAAGAGATAGAGACAGAGACAGAGAGACAGGGAGAGAGAGTAAGAAAGGAAGAGAAACAGAAAGATGGAGAGAGACAGAGACAGACAAAGAAAGAGGGAGAGAGACGAAGACAGAGAGATAGAGAAAGAGGGAGAGAGAGAGATAGAGACATTTAGAGAGACAGAGAGAGAAAGACAGGGACAGAGAGAGGGAGAGAGACCTGGTTCCCACAAGCAGACTGAAGCAGGGGTGGCTCCCGCTCCCGGAGAGGAAGGGGACATGCAGGGCAGGCTGGCGGTCTAGGTCCCCTGAGATCCAGAGAAGTCCCATCACACCCCTTCTGATCAAACTGGTCTGAATGGGCTTCTGGTCCTTATGGTGTAATCTTTAAAACAGTAAATCTTATTATTATCACATGAAACTGCAGCATTACTTCCCTTTCATTACCTTTGAGGGTCATTTATTGACCAACAAAGAGACCCATGCTTGGGGAGCGATGTCCCAGGTGCCCCGCCGAGGCACAGCAGTGCTGACAGTCCTGACAAATAACATGGGACACAGACCACCTGGAGATCTCAGCCTGGAGGTGCCTCAGTTGCTCAGGGTTTTGATATTCTATTGTAAGTCCCCAGGTTGTCATTTAAACCTCTCTCTTCTCTCTTGGGATGGGTTAACGGCGAGATGAGGTGATTGCAGAGCATGAGGCAGGGGAGGTTGAGGTAATAACGTCAGAAGTAAAAGTAAAAAACCAACCAACCCTCTAGCCCAGTGGGCGTGGCTAGCCCGGTGAACTGTGGGGCTCCCACAATGGGAGTACAAGCAGCAGGCCCTGCCAGGGTGTGTGCTCCAGTGTGCTCTGCCTCCCAAGTAGCCCATCTCATTGTCTCCTTCATCGACTCCTCCCACTTGCCTTTTCATGCATGTGACTTGAAGACCCTTGGTCTAAGCTGTGAATCCTGAACATGTGAGGCCTTGTAATAGAGGACCCTAAACATCACAGGAGACAAAGCAGGGGCACCCTCGCCACATAAATTCAGCTTTTCTGATTACAAGACAGAAGGGATTTTTTCTGACGTTCCTCTGTCTCCAGAAATTCATGCAGAATCCTGATTTCATCACAACTCACCAGATTTTCCTTCCAGGCCAGCCTGCCTCCAGGGCTTAAGTTTTAGACCAGAGAGGGGGTGGAAATACAGAGGTGGCTCCATTGCCAAGAAAGTCCTGAAAGGCTTCCTGTCCTGCTTCCTTTCTCTTGTGCTGTGGATGGCCTTTCTTTCTAAGCAGATGTGTGTCACGAGGAGGGGCAGGTGTGTGTGATGGTCATTCAGGCACTGCTCCCGCTTCCCCATTAAGATCTCCTACTTAATCACTGGCTGGAAATCAGTGAATTCCGCAGGGCAAGCCACAAGGGCAATGCTAGGAAAGTTGCTCTCCTTCCTAGAATCAGTTGGTTTTGTTAGTTTTCTAGAGGTGGGTGTATACACCTGTACACGGGTAGAGGCAGGCACATATACCTGTACAGGGGTAGAGGCGGGCACGCACACCTGTACGGGGTTAGAGGCGGGCACGCACGCCTGTACGGGGTTAGAGGCTGGCACGCACGCCTGTACGGGGTTAGAGGCGGGCACGCACCCCTGTACGGGGTTAGAGGCGGGCACGCACGCCTGTACAGGTGTAGAGGTGGGCATGCATGCCTGTACATGGGTAGAGGTGGGCACGCACGCCTGTACGGGGTTAGAGGTGGGCACGCACGCCTGTACGGGGTTAGAGATGGGCATGCACGCCTGTACGGGGTTAGAGGTGGGCACATACGCCTGTACACAGGCTCCAGGCTCTTCTTCCTGCGACAATGAGCTGCCTCATTTGGTCATTGGTCTTTCTCACGGTTTGCAGGGGCTGTGCAGATACGACTCCTTGCTCAGATGTCATTTCAATTTGTTTCCTGGGAACAAAGCTCTCCCCCATTAAAGATACATCTTTTTTTCTCTATAGGACCCTTTGTCCATATTAGGCCAGGTCCTCAAACTTCCTTCCAATTAGGCGGTTCAGGAAATGACATATGCCTTAGATGACAATTCAACAGAACAATTCAATGCCTAATGTTTTTATTATTTATTTATTTATTTATTTATTAGCTGGAGTTTCTTTCTTGTTGCCCAGGCTGGAGTGCAATGGTGTGATCTCGGCTCACTGCAACTCCGCCTCCTGGGTCCAAGTGGTTCTCCTGCCTCAGCCTTCCAAGTAGCAGGAATTATAGGTGCCCGTCACCACGCACAGCTAATTTTTTTTTTTTTTTTTGTATTTTTAGTACAGACAGGGTTTCACCGTGTTGGCCAGGCTGGTCTTGAACTCCTGACCTTAAAGGATCCTCCCACCTTGGCCTCCCAAAGTGTTGGGATTACAGGCGTGAGCCACTGCGCCCAGCCCAAAGCCTAAGTTTTAGTATAAGACTGATGTCTTCAGATGCCGCCTCTGCCATTTGCATGCTGTGTGACTTCAGCCTGGCAGCTCAACCTCTCTGAGCCTCAGTTTCTGCAGCTGTAAAATGGGGACCAGAACTGTCTCTACTCCCTAGGGTTGGAGGGAGAGCCCTCAGTGTGACCCCCGGTGTGGAGTAGGGAGGGGTTCAGCACTGAGGAGTTTTCTCAGCATTCCCTGTCTCAAGACTGTGTTGACTACTGAAGATGGGGCCAATTACTGACCCCTGGGGACTTAAAATAATCAGTGCTGCTTTTCCTCATTGCCTAATTTATTATACTCAGGAAGTGGCCTCCATATGAGGAGAATCTGATCCATGGCCAAGCTGCCTTGAAAGTTTTCTTTTAATTCTTTCGGTAACAGCTGTATTGAGACAGAATTCACATATGCAGCTCACCCATTGGCAGTGTGCTGTTCAATGGTTCTGAGTATATGAGCAGTGTTTTGCAACCATCACTGTGGCGAAATTTAGAACAGTTTCTTCTCCTCTAAAGAGAACCCTGTGTCCACTAGGAATCACTTCCATTTTCCTTTCCCCCAGCCCCTGGCCACCTCTAATCTGCTGTTTCTTTAGATTTGCCTATTCTGGACATTTCATAGCAATGGAACCACACGATATGTGGCAGTTGCGACTGGCTTCCTTCATTTGGCGTCATGTTTTCGAAGCTCGTCCGTGTTGTAGCATGTGTCAGCCCTCCATTCCTTTTTATGACAGAATGATATTCCACTGTCTGGCTACACCACACTTTGTTTACCCATTCTTCAGTTGAGGGACATTTGTGTTGTTTCTATTAATTGTTTTAACCTAAATTGCCTTTCACAACATTCTTGTTTTGATATAACTGTCTGCTTATCAATTGTAGAGTTCATTAATTCATCTCTTCGTGTGCCCAGTGAATATCTGTCGAGTGCCTAGTGAGTCTGGGGTGCTGTGCAAGGCATTTTGATGAATCTGTGAACTAGGCAGATAAGACTCCTGCCATCACGGAAGGTCCCATTCTAGTGGGGGCCATTTACACGCTGTTCTTTCTTCTGATTCTAGCGGCTGACCAACAGCAGATACCTATTAATACATACCATGACATCGGTGATGATGAATGTGGTGGGAAGTGGATCTGGCTACAGGGAAGAAGGAGTGACGGGTGCCGTTTCAGATGTGGGCACCGGGAAGGTGTCTCTCTGGGGAGGGCAATGGGCGCAGAGCCGTGGATTTCACTGGTCTGGGTCCAGTTCAGAAATGGGTGGATTGTGATGAACCTCTAAAGAGCTGGAGATGGGGCCACCTTTTGAGGCAGAAACCTCTCTTTTGTCCTTGAGAAGCCTCACTTGGCCTCCCAGGGTGCAGTCGTCCCCTGCCCTGAACAAGCTCATGGGAATGGCCAGAGTGTGGACACTCGTCCACCTGCCTGCATTCTCAATTACATTGAAGCCTCCGTGTTCTCTCTGCACCTGACCTTCTCTGGAGGGTAAATGAGACGCCTTCTCTTCTCAGGCGCCTGCTGGGGGGCAGGCATTTTTACTGTTTCCATCCTGGAAGGTCCGGGAAGACCCCAGGCTTTTCTACTGTTAAGGTCTCCTGGAGGGAGCATTCAGGCTTGTGTTTGTTGGGCCTGTGACAGCACGTGGTGCTTGTGTTTACAGCCTGCTCTGTGCTCCATCTTCTACTGCACTTGGCTGCTTACAGGTCCATAGACCCAGATGGTCCTGTGGTTTCTGTCTCCAGAACGCCTCCCCAATCCGGCACTTATTCCCACTCTCACTGCCGTCTCCTGGGCGTTGCTCATCAGCACCTTAAATGTTCTTTCCACTTCTCCTCTGCAATCTCGTACTTTCTGCTCCCAGACCAAGGGCTGGAGGCATGCTTTCTGCCCTCATGTGCTCATGCTTTCTCAGCAACCTTGTGAGGCTGCCCCACCCCCTCCTCAGCTCCTCCCTGGTCCAATGGGAGAGAGCATTTGGTTTCAGAGAGAGCCATGTGGTTCTCCTTCTGTTTATTCTGAGCTTTTTTTCTTCATTTAGCATCAATTCCCGTCATGGAAAATCACAGGAGCCAACTGAAGGGGGATTTCCAGAATATTTGGCCTTCCTTGGGCCTTGGTGAAGTGGCTTCCTTGGCCTGGGCAAGTGGGTCTGTGACCATCTGTGCATTGACAAGAAGGCTGGGGGTGCGGCTCCATGCTGGGTGAGCCTCCTCTCTCCTTGCCGGGGAAGGGTTAGAGTAACAGTTGGTTTCTCCAAAGCGATGATGCGTTCTTTCTCTTATGGGTCTGGCTTGGAAGCCACAGAGTTCAAAGGCAGTGCTGGGAGGTGGCTTAGCCTTCCTCTGTTTTAGTGGGTGGAAAGGAAAGGTAGAAACCTGAGGTCACAAACAGGTGGCCCGTGGGCCCCGGTCAGCCTGCAGACGTGGTTGGTTTGATCACAGTGTTTGTGTTTCATTGAACCAACATTTACAAGTAGGGAGATTTCACACCAACATCTGGATTTTCTTTCTGGCTTGGCTTGAAAAACTCAGAGCTCGGGTACAGCTGGCTTTTGCCTGGCTAGAAGGTTCATGAGGACAGAATTGTCCAGCTGTGATATTGGCTGTCTCTGGGGCATGCACCGTGCCTGGCAGGTGAGGTCCATCCGCTTAATGAAGGAATGGACTGGCCATGGCTCTTGCCAGGCTGTGTGGTTGCTGCCTGCTTTAGGCAGGACCTGCCTTCTCCAGTTAGGCCAAACCTTTGACCACCTACAATGAGAATTCACACCTGGTTCACGTTACCTACTTACCTGTGTATCCAGCCTGGCCTCTCTAGGACATCTGTGTCTGGTCCTTGGGAGTAACTGTAGGTACGAGGAACGTGCTGAAAGGGATCCTCCTTTATTCTGAAATGTGGCCCAACAGGCTTCAGCTAGAGATTCTGGCCCGAGGAGGTCTGGAGTCCCCTGGCTGTAACCATAGCTTTCAGAAGCAGTTCTCAAAGGTGGGCAGTTTGGGCACTGTCTGGAGACATTTTCGATTGCCGCAGCGGGGAGGCATGGAGCCACTGGCATCTCGTGGGGAGAGGCCAGGGACGCTGCTAAACACCCCACAGGGCCCAGGACGGCCCCCGCCACAAAGCGTCATTTAGCTTCAAATGTCAGTATTGCTGAGGCTGAGGATCCCTGCGCTGGAGTCACAGTGCCCTGAGTCCCTGTCTCAATGCTGCCCTTGCTCTTGACCTTCCTGCCTCCCTAAGCCTTAGTTTCCCATCTCTAAAGTGGCGTGATCCTCACATGCACCTCTCTCAGCTAGATGGGGAGGAAATGCCATAGCCTGCATGTGGAATCACACTCAGTGGTCAGGGTTGCAGCTCTGATGTTCGGAGAGGCCCTAGCCATGGGGTCTAAGATCTGGGCTGCAGAATCCACCTGTGTGACCATGGGTGGGTCATTTGCCCTGCTGAGCCTCAGTTTCCTCATCTGGGCATCAAGAGAGGAATAGGGCAGCCTCTAAGGATGTGAGGATTAAGTGGTTTAATGTCTGCACTCGTCACATGGAACCTGACGAACGTGCATGAGCAGCGCCATCCTGACTCAGCAGTGTGGTTCCGGGGTCTCCTGAGACACCACTGCGTGCCCGACCCCCAGCTCACAGCCTCCTCCCCTCCACTGTCTCTCTCCTCATCCACGAGTCGGGTTAATCCTCCCCCTTGACCCCACACACCCCAGCAAAGTTTTAGGAAGTTGCCTGTGGTTGCCCTTTGGTGCATGGACTCCAGGGTGGGAAGACCCCTGGGGGCTTCCAGGCAAGAGAGGTGAGTGGGGCTTGGCCTAGGCTGCGGTGGTGGGTTGGAGGAGGGGAGGAATGGAGAGAGGCCCTGGACGTAGAGCCCAGAGGAGATGCCTGCAGGTTGCATGTGTCTGTTACGGTGAGCTGCAAACAGTCTGAGGGCAGGAGGGTGCCTCATTTCCCTCAGCGTCTCTCCAGTGCGTGAGGCTGTGTAGTTTGTGGATTTGAATAGACTTGGAGCTTTTGGGGCATCTTCCTGGGACAACCTCAATTTATTTGGCGTCTTCTCAGAGTTTATCTGTGGGCGTGCCGGGAATGACCCCAGACTGGGTTCAGCCCTCTCTTCCTGGCTGAGCCTCTTTGGGTCTCAGTCTCCTCATCTGTAGAATGGGAATAGAATCCTTCACTCTATGGCCTGTTGTTTTAAGTTTTCAGTAAGACCTGGTATTGGAAGCTCCCATCAAAGTGAGGAGCTCATGAAGCACAGGCGTTGGGCACCAGACGCAGGATCTCCTCCTGATGGCGGAGCGGCGTAGTGCTAAGTGGGGTGTCTGCGGTTCGCCCCGTCCAGGTCAGCAGCATGGCAAGAGGCAGGCCTTGGATTCTCTTAGACCTGCTCACAGCCTGGGCTTCTGGGGCCATGAATGTGGCCAGTGCTCAGGTGGTTGGGAGCTGGCCTGGCGACACCTGGGGCTCCCAGACACAAGGGAACACAGGCAGCTGGGATGGTGACCCTGGGGACCCTGCTATCCTGTGGAGGCCCCAGGATTCTGACTTGTACCCAGGCTTGCTTGGTGCTGTCTTGGGACTATCTCTGGGCTGGGACGGTGAGCTCAGGGCCCTTGGGTGTCAGTGTCTCAGAGCTGCGGAAGGTCAGAGCCAGGCCTGGGGTGGACCCCTCCCAACTGTGTCTGAACTGGGTAGCTTTGTGCAGCTCAGTCTGCCTCTCTGAGCCTTGGTTTCCTCACCTGACCTGCACAGTGGAATAGGAGAAGAGCCTGACAGGGAGGCCGGATCAAGCTGCTGGGACTTCAGTGCAGCCCCTGGGAGAGCAGCCCCGAAGCTTGGGAAGGCCAGGAAATCCCAAGTTGGTCTCCAGACCCGACTGCCCCATGAGTTGATCTTCTGGCGAAATTCAGCTGAGATTTCAGTTTTTTATTCTCTGTACCCTAACACGGGGCAGGAATCAGGAGCCAGCCTCAGCTGTCAATGTCCTGGGCCGGCTCCCTCCCACCTCCCACTTAAAAGGTGTCATTAGCAAGGGCAAGACCTCTTCTAACAGGTGGAAACAATTTGTCAAGACAGTCTGTGGCTGCTGCGTTTAGAGACCCAGACACCCTAAATGTGGACTGACGCCCCCAGAATGTTCAGAATTAATGTGCTTCCCCAGGCAGTGCTGGGGTGGGGGGCATGGCTCTGACTCTTGCCCTTGGGTTTACCCCCCTCTGCCCTCTTCCCCTTCTCCTGTCCCCCTTCTCCTGTTCCTTCCCCTTCTCCTGTCCCCCTTCTCCTGTTCCTTCCCCTTATCCTGTCCCCCTTTCTCCTGTTCCTTCCCCTTCTCCTGTCCTTCCCCTTCTCCTGTTCCCCCCTTCTGTTCCTTCCCCTTCTCCTGTACCCCCTTCTTCTGTTCCTTCCCCGTCTGTACCCCTTCTCCTGTTCCTTCCCCTTCTCCTGTACCCCTTCTCCTGTTCCCCTTCTTTTCATTCCTCCTTCTCCTGTTCCCCCTTCTCCTGTCCCCCACTCTTCTGTCCCCCCTTCTCCTGTTCCCCCCTTCTCCTGTTCCAACCTTCTTCTGTCCCCCCTTCTTCTGTTTCTCTCCCTTCTCCTGTTCCCCCCTTCTTCTCTTCTCACCTTCTCCTGTTCCTGCCTTCTCCTGTCCCCCCTTCTGCTGTTCCACCCTTCTCCTGTTCACCCTTCTCCTGGTCCCCCCTTCTCCGGTTCCCTCCTTCTGTTTGCCCTCCTTCTGTTTCCCACTTCTCCTCTTCCCGCCCTCTCCTGTTCCCCTTCTCCTGTTCTTGCTTCTCCTGTTCCCCCTTCTCCTGTCCCCCAACTTCTCCTATTCCTGCCTTCTCCTGTCCCCGCTTCTACTGTCCCCCCACTTCTTCTGTTCTTCCCCCTTCTCCTGTTCCTCCCCTTCTGTTCTCCCTTCTCCTGTTCCCCTTCTGTTCCTCCCCTTCTCCTGTCTGTTCCTCCTCCTCCCCCTCTGTGTTCCTCCCCTTCCTATTCTTTTCCCTCTTCTCTTCCCCCTCTTCCTCTCAACTTACCCCTCTTCCTCCCTGTCCTTCTCCCTCTTCCCAGCTAATCGTATTGAGGCTGTACCTTGTGATAGGTACTTTGGGTAGCTCTCTTAGCTCATGTCACACCATCCCTGGGGAAGGGTACCCCGTTGTACAGGTGGGTACACAGAAGAGGGGAGAGATGTCCCCACTACAATGTGTTGGGAGCAGAATTTGGCTCTGAGTCCAGCTCCCCCATCCCCTGCAGAAAGGATCTGGGCTCCTATGGTGTCAGGGGGCAACTGCCTCTTCATAGCAAAGCTTCATTTGTTCAGTTCCTGGCTCTGGGCTATTACCCCTGTCTCTGAGGGTCAGAGAGGTGAAGTCCCTTGCCTGAATTCAGGTGGTTATGGAGTGGTGGTCCTGGTTCAGACCTACAGCTGTCTTTCTTGCCAGCAGCACTTCTCTCTTTGGGGTGATTTTCCCCCCAGAGGACACTGCAGTGCCTGGAGACATTCTGGTTGTTATAACTGGGCTGGAGGGTGCTTCTGGCCTCTAGCATGTAGCTATCAGGGATGTGGCAAAACCTCCTACCATGCACAGGACAGCCCCCACCACAGAGAATTGTGTGGTCCCAAATGTCACCGGCCCTGCTCAGGGCCCCTCCCCAGCTAACCCTGTGTTCCTGCACCTAAGCCAGCAACAGACATACCTGCAGCAGCCGGCATTGGGGCTACAGGTGAGCCTAGGTCCTCGACCTCCCCATCTGTCTGCCACCTGGGCTTGGGCCTGGAAAAAAGGTGCACCAAGGGTCCCTGGCTTCAGCATTTTTTGTTTTCAGGTTGCATATCAGACTCCTTGTCTCCTGAGGTTCCTTGGGGCTTGGCTCCAGGCAGCCTCGCTGATCTAAGACTTCAGCAGCTGCCTCAGGACTCTGCATGGCCAAGGTCCCCTCTGCCCCATGTCACCAACGTCATCGTGGTAGCAGTGGAAGCAGGGGAAGGAGAAGAGAGGGCCGTAAGAAAAACTCCAGTCCTGCTAGTTCCTGGAACTTGCCTAAGGCCAGGAAAAGTTGCTGCCATTGTGGGTTCTGTACATGGGATTTAGGGCTTTGGTTCAGGTGGTTTCTGCCAGGCTCTGGCCAGATGCCAGCATAGGTAGTGTTCTGGCAGTGCTGAGTGACACATCTCGGGCACGGAGAGGAGCACGCACCTGTCCCTGAACAGAGGGGAGGCTTGTTGGGGGCCAGCACTTGATCTACTGAGCCAGACACTCAGACCCTGGGTTGCCCTCCTCACCCCCACCCCTGCCCCAACTCTGCCTCCTGCACATCTATATTTAAAAATGTTTACAGATAATAATGGTGTTCAGCCCCAAAATGCAGACGGGAGCTTCCTGACAATTGCAGTGCTGTGCCGGGTTGGAGGTTTGCTCAGGGAGCGGAGCTAGTCTCCAGGAGCAAGTGAGAGCGCCAGGGCTGTGGGGGCTCTTTGCCAATCTTGACCTTTCAGGGAGGTTTGAGAGAAAGACTCCAGAAGCCCGCGGGGAGAGCAGGGGTTCTGGGGAAGATGAAGAAGCCCTTCGTCCAGGATCCCTCTGTGACCATAAGGTGAGTTGCTTTGCCCCATGTCTCTGGTGAGGCAGAGGGCAGGGACTGTGTTTAGGGACAGGCTTCTTAAAGGCAAAGCGTTTTTAAATTCTAGCAGCAGCAGGGCCCTAGGAGAATGACTTTTTTTTTTTCCTTGAATCAGATGACTGCATTTGGAGTCTGGGGTGAGGGGTGGGGGCTGCCCCTCTTGGAGCCACAGATGGGTCATTTTTATGTGTCTAAGGGGTCAGACTAGGATCAGCCCTGGGTTTCTGCCACAGAGTCCAGAAAGAGCCACGAAGGCCTTTTGTTTGCATGTGAATGTTATTTTAACCTATTACTTCTGGGCTAAAAATAAAATTTTCACTCGGATGCCTTTTTGTCTCTAGATTGTAAGATCATTTCCAGGAAATAATAGATTGTCATTGATGTGCATTTTGACTGCATGGTGTCCTATTCTTAAGCCAGGTTTTGTAAAAATTCAAAGTAGAGGAGGTTTCCCACAGCGGAGGTTGATGCCTTCATTTACTGTCAGGAACATATGCTCCACTATCAGGAGTCATTGTCCTTCCGGGATCTCCACCACTGAACTCTGGGTAGGAGTGCGGGTATGGGTGAGGGAGAGGGCACACTTGGCTTTTGTGTGGTTTTACATTTAGTATCATTTGTGGACTTTTGGTTCTGAAAAATGGTTTGCAAGTACAGTTGGATGTCTGGAGTTGGGGGCCCAAGAAGGAGACGGAGAAGTGAATTCTAAGTGTTAATATGGGTCATGGTTAAGTTCTTGGAAGCAACATTGCTTTCCAAAGGTGCCTGCTGTGTTTTTAAGCTGCAAGGTTTTATTTTATTTTTTGACCCAGTGGAAAATGGCAATTCAGGATCCCAAGGACTTCAGCAGAGGTTGTCTGAATGTTAAACCCCCTTCCCTGAAATGCTTGCTTTCTTTTTAGAGGACAGGAAATATGGGAAATTAAGAGTCCTTTTGTGGAGTGTGGTTTGCGCGTTGTTCTTTGAGGAGGAATTACGGAATTATGCGCATGCATAACGATGGTAACCACATACACAATCTAAGAATAACAAATCAGAAAAATCCATGGTGAGGTTCATTCAGAAATAATCAAGAGTATATTGTTTAACTAAGGAGAGGATCAGAGGAACGCAGTCCCGGAGCCACCATTTCGGCTGTCACCTAGGTGCAACTCTCAGCAGAAGTAAGCATTCCCACTAAGATGTTCTGCAAACTTACTGCTGTTTCATCTCACAACTTTTACACCACAAGCTGAAATAATAGGCCAGTATGAAAATGCGCTCTTTCTTTCCCATACATTTTCTTCCATTCCTGAGCCAAGCCCATAGGTAGCTTGGCAGTTTGCAATTCTCTGTCTACACGAAATAGATACAGATTTTTTTTTTCCTGTATGTTTTGGGTATTAACTCTTTGGTTGCCAAGCTGTTCAGCCCTGAGTCTATATTATACACTTTCAGGCTGTGGCTTACAGGGCTTCAACACGTCGTTGTTATATAATACAGTAGTTTTGCTTGTGGGGTGACTGTTCATATCGTGTATGCTCAGAAATTCTATTTTTAAAGTATAAAATACCACTCTTCAGAGCAGCCTGCTCACTCCTGCCTCCCCGGGAGCCACACGCTTTGCACCGTGGAGTTGTTGGCATGAAGGCACATGACATATGGACCGGGAGCGCGTTCCTCCTGTCTAGGGCCTCTTAGGACCCGAGGAATGGCTGGAGGCAGTTTCTCTCCAGTCCTGAGGTTGATGATCCGGAGCTCTTGGTGCTGAGCCTGTGCTGCTATTTTTAGCTTCCTTTCTTCCTTGCATCTTGACATAATTCGACATGTCGCAGCTGAATCTCATCTATTTGCGGAGCTTACTGTGTTTTGTAATCTGTGTTTTGTGGGGCAGAAATATGCTCCTTGCTGGAGCATATTATATCGTTGTTATTCAGGGAAAGTTATGATACTATCAATTAACTTTAAAAGATGCGGAACACAATCAATCCTTTGATTTTCTTTCTACTGCTAATTTCCTGCCCGGGAGCACCTGAAGGATTCTGGTCCTGCTGGACCAGAAGGCAGCAAGCAGTGGTTCTTACATCTTGGGAACCTGTATCAGAAGCACCTGGAGGGGCTGTTGATTGACTGCAGCCCCACTGGCAGAGTTTCCAAGTTAGCAGGTCTGGGTGGCTGCGGCGGGGGGATGTGGGGGGCAAGTAATTTGCATCTCTCACAAGTTCCCAGGTGATGCTGACGCCGGTCCAGCACTGCACTTTGAATCACAGATGGAGATCATGGCGGAGGGTTGGTAAATATTTAGGGGGTGGACGATGCCTACGTCCAGAGAGCCAATTTAAGAAATATACAGATGGCGGAGCAGGAGATTTTCAGTTGTTGTGTATCCTGTCCACGCAGTTGAAGATGGACTTGATTGAAAAAGAAATTAAAGTTGAAATAAAATTAGCTGACTGAGAGGATGGCTCCTGACAGTGTCCGATGCTGTGATGTTATTTAGGGAGGATGAAGCATCACGACTCAGACAACTTACTTTGAGATGGGCAACAGCACACGCAGACATAAGCGAAGCGCATGTGCATGCACACACACGAAACTCAGCAAGATATTAATTGCTGAAACAATGGGTGTTCATACTATTCTAAATTCATACTATTTCTATTTCTAATACTTTTCTGTATAATAAACATCATATCAACATGGTAAACACAAAAATAGGGCTTAGGACAGCTTTTCTTGTGTGTGTGCATGAGAGTGAGTAAATCAAGATCACCCACATGTTCACAGCTGTGTTGCTCTGGGTGGCGTGGGCACTGGCACTATATTAGTCCATTTTCACACTGCTGATAAAGACATACCCAAGACTGGGTAATTTATAAAGAAAAAGAGGCTTAATGGATTCACATGAAGCCTCTGGGGAGCCCTCACAATCATGGCAGAAGGTGAAAGGCATGTCTTACGTGGCGGCAGACAAGAGAATAAGGACCAAGCGAAAGGGTGTCCCCTTATAAAACCATCAGCTCTCATGAGACTTATTCCCTACCACAAGAATAGTATGAGGTAGGCGGCCCCCATGATTCCATCACCTCCTGCTGGGTCCCTCCCACAACATGTGGGAACTGTGGGAGCTACAATTCAAGAAGGGATTTGGGTGGGGACACAGCCGAACCATATCAGGCACACGCATTGCTTTTGGGAGTTCTCCTTGCCTCCCATTCTCCCTGATCCTTTATCTCCTTGTTCTTCCCTCCTTTCCCTTCCCTTCTCTCTCACTCCCTCCTCCCCGGTTTCCCTCTCTTCTGCTCTCCCTCCCTCCTTCCTTCTTCCTGTCCCCACCTCCTATCTTCTGGTGTTTCTGGGTCAGAGGACCCTGGTCCAGAAGGGTTCCGTGTGGGGCTGTGTTGTGCTGAACCCCATTAACCTCAGTAGGGAAGGTACCAGGTTCAAGAGGCCAAAGAAGAGACCTGGAGCCAGCCAACAAGACATGCAGTTTTATTAGGGACTTACATTCAGGGGAGAGAGTCCAGTGGTGGCGGGATGGAGACAACTGTCTTAACATACAGAGACGGTCCAGTGGTGGCAGGATGGAGACAACTGTCTTAACATACAGAAACGGTCCAGTGGTGGCAGGCTGGACAGGAGAACTGCCTTAATGTTCAGAAACGATCCATTGGTGGCAGGCTGGACAGGAGAACTGCTTTAATGTTCAGAAATGGTCCAGCGGCAGCAGATTGGACAACATATCCACCTTCCTACAGTCCAGTGGCAGCAGACAGGGCAAGAAAACCACAACTGCAACCGCCTGCAAACATCATGCAGTGTATACAGCATTTTCACTTAGCATCCACCCCTAACAACCTCCACCTGGCAACCTTCGTGTAACCCAAGCTTGTCCAACGCAAGGCCTGTGGGTCGCATGCAGCCCAGGATGGCTTTGAATGCAGCCCAACACAAATTTGTAAACTTTCTTAAAGTGTTATGAGATTTTTTTTTTTTTAGCTCATCAACTATCATTAGTGTTAGTGTATTTTATGTATGGCCCAAGACAATTCTTCTTTTTCTAATGTGGCCCAAGGAAGCCAAAAGATTGGGCACCCTTGATAGTAACCCAAACCTCAGGGCCTCAATCCCCTGTACGGCCCGTGTTCCACAGGACAGGACGGAGGCTCAGATGTTCATCGTAGATAGGAACAGATCTCTGGATGGACCACTCCCGGGTTCCCTAGTTTGGAACACACATTCAGGTGCATCTGTCATACAGTGTCATTCTAAGGGTGTGCTTAAAATATTGATGTCAGGTGTGTTTACCCTACAGGATGCTGTGGCATCTGCCCAGGAAAAAGTTGAATTATGTGCCAGTTATCATTTTCCCAGGGTTTTCAGGCTGCCACCTTGTTTTTTAAATAAAGTTTTATTGGAACACACACCCATTTACTTACACACTTCTCTGGCTGTTTTCCAACAGAGTAGCTGAGACAGAGACCATAGGTCCACACAACTGAAAATATTTACTTCTGGCCCATTGCAGAAAAAGTCTGCCCATCCTAATTTGTTTCTGTGGGCTGGCTGTCTTGGGGATTCCACACATACACACATGTGCACGTGTGCATATATACATACTCATACTAAAGACGTGAAGCACGATGTTAAGAGTTATGGAGTCTAGAGTACATGTGATTGTTCATTATACTATTTTTTCTACTTTTTGACATGTCCAAAAAATTTGTAAAACATTTTGATGACGGTAGCAGTGACCACCCCAGGGTCTCTAAAGGAATGCCACAGGGCTCCATCCCAGGTTCTGAGTCTTCAACATTTGCCTCACCCACTTGGCAGGTTAATCGAATGGGTAGATGACACAAATCAATAAAAGCATTAACAAAGCGTCCCATATACTCAAGGGCCAAACAGATAACAGACTGTTAGGGAGGCTGAGACAACAAGGAGAAGTTTAATGTTCATAAGCTTCAGGTTTCCAGCTCAGATTTACAAACATCTTTGCCCAGGTCCTGCAGGGAGCAGACTTTGATAGAAATCAGGCCTCTGGGCTGGGCATGGTGGCTCACCCCTGTAATCTCAGCACTTTGGGAGGCTGAGGCGGGCGGATCATCTGAGGTCGGGAGTTCAAGACCAGCCTGATCAACATGGTGAAACCCTGTCTCTAGTAAAAATACAAAATTAGCTACGAGTGGTGGCCCATGCCTTTAATCCCAGCTACTCGGGAGGCTGAGGCAGGAGAATCATTTGAACCCAGGGGGCAGAGGTTGCAGTGAGCAGAGATCACGCCATTGCACTCCAGCCTGGGTAACAAGAGCAAAACTCTGTCTCAAAAAAAAGAAAAGAAAAAAAAGAATCAAGCCTCTTGGCCAGACACGGTGGCTCATGCCTGTAATCCCAGCACTTTGGGAGACCAAGGCAGGCAGATCACTTGAGGCCAAGAGTTCGAGGCCAGCCTGGCCAACATGGCAAAACTCCATCTCTACTAAAAATACAAAAACTAGCTGGGTGTGGTGGCACGCACCTGTAGTCCCAGCTGCTCAAGAAGCAGGAGAATCGCTCAAACCCAGGAGGCAGAGGTTGCCGTGAGCCAAGATCATGGCACTGCACTCCAGCCTGGGCAACAGAGTCTCAAAAAAAGGAAAAGAAATCAGGCCTCTTAACGGAACCAAAGTCTGTGGGGTCCCTAGAGTGTGTGCAAACTGTTCCAGCCACTAGAACATCAGTGTGCAAAGCCTCTTGGAGCTTGCATGCTAGTGGGGGAGGACAATGAACGGCACCTATAGCCAGTAGGGGATCGTCCTGCACGTTAATAATAAGTGTTGTGGGAAATGAACAGGAGAAGTAGGGTGAGGGAAGAGAAGGTATAAATGTGGTGGGCAGTAGACAATTGAGTATTACATGGAATGTCAGGATTGGCATCATTACAGAGGTGACATTTGAGCAAAGCCATGAAGGCGGTGAGGAAGTGAGCCATGTGGCTATCTGAGGCAAGAGCCTTTGGGGCAAAGAGAACCTTCAGTGAAGATTCCCTGAGTAAGAGCCTACCTGGTGGGTTCCAGGAACAGGGAGGAGGAGCCTGTGGTGGCTGGAGTCAAATGAGATTGCTGGGGAGGGAGACGGGAGAGAAGTAGGGACATCGTAGGGAGGGGCCTCTGCCAGCCTTTGGGCTTTTGCTCCGAGTGTGATGGTGGGGGCGGGGGGGCATTGGAGGGTTTGAGATTTAATTATGATTCATCAGATAACTTGAGAACTGACTAGTGCCCAGGGGGCTGACCAGCCTAGCAGTCATTGCTGCAATCCAGGTGGGAGATGATGCTAACTGGCCACAGTGAGGGTGTGGACATGGGCACTTCTAGAAGGTGGAACGATGCAGTTGGCTGAGGGAGAAGATGGGGAAACAGGGACAGTGGAGTTTCAAGGGAGGACTCTCAGGTTCTGTCCTGAGTACCAGAAGGATAGAGCATTGGTCCTGGCCTATGAGGGGAAGGCCATGGTAGAGCAGGTTTCAGGGAGAGAGCAGTTCAATTTTGGCTACAGTGAATTTGGAGCATCTATTTGACATCCGTGCAAAGATGACAAATTGGCAATTGGCTGCACAACTCTGTGCTTGGGAGAGAGGTTTGGGCTGGAGCTGTGCATTTGGGAGGCCGCAGCTGAGCAGAAGCTGAATGTGAGCTAATGCGCTCTCTCCCTAACTTAGTCATTTGTCTGCCACCTGTGGTCTAATTTGCCAAATACTTTCTTTTAAACCAGGTCTTTTTTTTTTAATTCAAAGTAATTTTAAAAGGATATCTCTATGTTGCACTTTTAAGTAGGAATCCAATATTGCTTATCTTTGATAAAAGGTAACCATAAAATAAAACAATGACAACAAAACAACATTTAGTTCAAGTTAGGCATAGACTCTCACTAAGGATTTCGAGCCAGAGGGTCCTCTGTATTATCCAAACACAGAGATCAGCAAGGATCAGATGCCAGGGTCATCATAATGCCAAACTACCACTCTCCTCTTGAAGTTCTTGGAAGATGGGAGGGAAATTGACAAGAAATTAGCTTCTGTTGCTTTGTCCTGGGTCCATGAATCCCTTGAAGTCACCTTCTTACCCTCTTATGTGCCTGGCCCTTGGGGAGATGATGAGCTGAGCAGCCGTTATAGTGGATACAAGAAGGAAGCTTGGGGTCCAGCTTGACCCTCTGCTGGAGTTTGGGTTTGCTTTAGGACCATGTGTTTTCTGAAAGGCAAACTGCAGTTTGCAAGAACGCACAGGGGGGCAATGGCTATTTATTCTAGAACAGACTTGGGGGATGACAACCTTGAAAGAAAGGGTGGGATTTTTCCTGCATGGTTCTAGGATGTGGCCCTGCAGCCAGCTGGGAGGGATATAAAGGATACCGGGGGTTGGTTTCACTTCCCTCTGGGCACAGGCTTTCTCTCTGAGAATTCTCATTAGGGCTCATATTTTTTAAATTAAGTAGTCTGCTCCTGAATAATATCTTTCTTTGGGGCTGTTTCTTTTTTCAGTTTATATGTTGGGGTCCCTTTTTGACATTACAGGCTTTCATCAAATGCCTGGTGAGCCAGGATCGACCTTGTTCATTGCAGAATGAAGCAGCAAAGAGCTGGTGTGTGCTCACGGTCTGTTTCAGCTGGTGGGTTTTGCTTCAGGTTGCCCAGGCCTGGAGGTGGCCTTGGTGCTGAGGGGCCTTTGCAGAACCTTCTCTTTGTGGCTGGTCTGGAGATAGGCAAGGATACTCCTGTACTTTTTGCCTGGAGATGGGAGTTGTCCATGTTACCTGCAGTCTACCCTAGGATGATGGTGAGGGAGGGAGTCTGCTGTCCTAGGAAGCATGTAAACAGACTCAGGCTTCTCTCAGCACGAGAAGGGATTTTGGATCTCTGAGGTCCTTCCTACTGTTTCCCTCCACAACCTCATCCGCAGGAATCCAGAAGTGTCTGATGCCTTCCCTGGGCTGGGAGCCCCTGGAGAGGAGGATCTGCTGAGCTCTTATGACATCGTGCCCACAATTGCGCAGGCATTTGGGAGATGCTCTGAAAATGCCGCATGAAGGGCTCTGAGGATGAAAGAATCTGCTGCTGAACACACACTGCTGGGCTCCAGGCTACTGAGCCTGACTCATTCCATGGCCCAGCATGTCCCATGGCTCAGCATGTCCTGTGGCTCAGCATGTCTCATGGCTCAGCATGTCCTGTAGCTCAGCTCTCACTCCTTTGCTTCTGCAGGTCCCTTGGTCTGGCGTGTCCTCCCCACTCTTCCTGAGTTCTCTGAATTCTACTTGTGCCTCCAGGGCCCCCTCTTTCATGAAACCTTGACTCACCACTTCCACCTCTTTCCCCACTTCACCCACCTCTGGCTACTCTGCCACTGTCCTGCTCTTGGGACCCTGTACCCCCCTCCTGCTGGGTCCCTGATTCTGCACTGCAGTGCTGTGGCCCCCTTCCTGCCCAGCAGCTGGGAAGGCATCCTGAAATGCATATCAGACCTTGCCCTGTCCCTGCCTCCCATTGCCCCTGGACCACAGCCTCTGAGATCCTGCCTGCCTTCCTCATCTTGTCTTCCATTCCTGGGGAACAGTGGCCACATAGCCAGGTGGCTGGCAGCATGGACTTGGGAGACCCTACCAGCCTGGGTTTGAACCCTGGCTCTACCGCATGCTTGCTTTGTGACTTGGTTCTTCATTTTCCCCATCTGTAAGATGGTGGTGGTGAAAGGACCTGCCTAATAGGGTTGTTCTGAACGTTGAGATATTCAAGTGCTGAGAATACCGCCCAGCACAAGGCTGGTGAATGCTCCAGGAGGGTTCACTGCCACCATTGCCATTTTCCTGTTGATCCTGGAGTTCCGGCCACTCTGGCCTCTGCTCACGTTGCTGGAACTCGTCAGACCATCTCCCACCTCAAGGTCATTGCCTCTGCCATGCCATCTCAGGACACTTGTCCCCTGCCTTACCATTTGGTCAGCCCATTATCTCTTGGGGGTCAGGTTGAATGTCACCTGCTGAGAGCTGCCCTCTCTGACCGTCCTTTTAGAGTGGCTTCCGCACCTCACTTTCCCCATCACAGTCTGGCCTGATAGTGTCTGCTGGTGGATTCTGCTTCGCCCCACCAGAACTTGCCCATCATGAGGGGGCAGCCTTGCCTGTTGTCCCCTGCACTGCATCAACACTGCTTGGACCAGAGGCCCTTGGTAACTGCCAGTTGGCTGAATGAATGCAGGAATGAGGCATGAATAATGCAAAGATGCTGAACCATGATATGAGGGACTCTTTCATTCATGTGGCATGGGGGTGAGCTCCACCCCATACCTAACTTTTCCTATGTGAGGGTTTTCCTTCTGAATTTATAAGGTGCCCACCTTAAAGACAGGAATTCAGCTCATATCTTTTAATAGGACACAGCATTTTGTGTTCCTAGGACACAGCATTTTGTTGGTTGAGTGAGACTGAAAGGGAATGAGAAGAGTGGCCAAGAGCATGGAGCTGGGGCCTAACTGCACACATGTGGTCTTGGCCCCTAGTATTTATTAGCCAAGTGTCCTTGGCCAACTTCATTTTATGCCACAATACCTCAGTTTCCTCAACTATAAAATGGGAGTAATAATGATACCTTTTCTAGAGTTAGAGGGAGGATTAAATAACTCAGTTATGTTTAAAGTCCTGGAACAGTGCCAGTGCCCACCACATTACATTTTTGCGTAAATGTGAACTGCCTTGACGATGGTGATGATGATGGTGGTGATTGTGATGATGATGGTGATGATGATTGTGGTGATTGTGATGATGATGGTGATGGTGGTGGTGGTGATTGTGATGATGGTGGTGGTGATGGTGATGATGGTGGTGATTGTGATGATGGTGGTGATGATGATGATGGTGATTGTGATGATGGTGGTGATTGTGATAATGGTGATGATGATGGTGGTGATTTTGATGATGGTGGTGGTGATGGTGGTGATGGTGATGGTGATGATAGTGGTGATTGTGATGATGGTGGTGATAGTGGTGATGATGATCATGGTGATGGTGGTGGTGATGGTGGTGGTGATAGTGGTGATGATGCTGGTGATAGTGGTGATGATGGTGATAGTGGTGATGATCATGGTGGTGATGGTGATGGTGGTGATGGTGGTGGTGGTGGTGGTGATGATGGTGGTGATGGTGGTGATGATGGTGGTGGTGGTGATGATGATGGTGGTGATGGTGAGGATGGTGGTGCTAGTGGTGATGATGGTGATGATGGTGGTGGTGGTGATGATGGTGGTGATTGTGATGATGGTGGTGATGGTTGTGATAGTGGTGATGATGGTGGTGCTGGTGGTGATGATGGTGATAGTGGTGATGATGATCATGGTGATGGTGGTGATGATGATGGTAGTGGTGATGATGGTAATGATTGTGATGGTGGTACTAGTGGTGATGATGGTGGTGATAGTGGTGATGATGATCATGGTGGTAATGGTGATGATGATGGTGGTGATGATGGTGGTGATTGTGATGATGGTGGTGATAGTGGTGATGATGGTGGTGATAGTGGTGATGATGGTGGTGATTGTGATGATGGTCATGATAGTGGTGATGATGGTGGTTATAGTGATGATGATGATCTGGTGGTGATGGTGATGATGATAGTGGTGGTGATTGTGATGGTGGTGATTGTGGTGATGAGGGTGATGTTGTTACCTTGTAGTGGATTTCAAAAAGTGGAATAGAATGGAATTAAAGAGAACACTACTGAGTTAATAAGAAGAAAGGTAGGGCACAAGAAGTGTTTGCTAGCAAATGGAAGAATCCAGCTTATTCCAGTATCAGTTGAATGCAGCAGATTCATGAACTTTACCGAAACCAAAATTTACTGAAGCTGATGAGAGGATCATGATTTCCTAGAGTGTGGACTGAAGCCTCCAGGAGGTGTCAGAGATGATTTTGGAGTAGTGCTTTTCACACCCTCTGTAAAATAGGGCCCATTTTAAAAATTTTCAATCTGTTGCAAACTGATAATTTCATTAATGTGTAGAGAAACATTTTCACACTTCACCCCTAAGAGAAGAAGGTTTGTGGACTAGTACCTGGAACAGATACTTATCTTGTAGCTGCCAGCAAGAAACACTTTCCAGATGGGCACTGTAGCAGGACACTGCTAGGACACGCTTTGAGTAGCGCTGTTTCAGAAGAAAATCACATCACGTGGGGCTTTGAATTTCACAGAATCCTGTGGTCTGCTGGATGCTCCCCTGTGAATTATCTTTCAGTTGTGTGGTTGTATATGCAGGAGAAAGTTGTAGTTTGTGGCTCATGTGTCACTGACTGGTGATATTGGATGATTTCTCTTTTCTAACAAGCAGAGAGCAGCCTCAGGCACAGAACCCTTGATGGACACAGCGTCTTGCCAGAATGGAATTACACTGACTTGTTTCCATTGCAATTTATTTTGTGGCCACTTAATATTTTTGGATATTTATTCTGATTTTCCTGTTACAGCCAAGATGTAAAGTTTCTTTAATAGATTATTTAGGTGCAAAAAGTGAGTTGCCTTAAAACATTATGTACATTATCATGCAGCTACGTGTGCGTATATGACAAAAATCACGAAAGTGGTACAAGGCAAATTTGTAGAGGACTCCAGTGGAAGGCAGGATAGAGGAGTGAGAATAGACCAAATGGATGTTTGGGGTCATTTGGGACCATGTAAGCCCCTCCCCCCTATCCTGGGTGGACTAGCATTAGGGACATCCTCTTCTTCATCCCAAACATCTGCTTTATGGGAAACCACAGGACTATATTGTTGGTAGTACTGGAAAAGCCTAGTCGGCTTTATCTTCCGGATTCTGAGAATGTTGTCAGTGATCATGTTTCTCTCTTCACTGGGGTTGCTAGGAAGTCCAGCATCCAATTTCAGTTCCAACCTCCAATCCCTGCACAGAACCCTACAGTATGTGTTTTGTGTATTGAAGCCATGGAATCATGTATTTTTCCTCCTTCATTTATTTTCTCCCTGGCCTTTTTTTTTGATTTTGTGTTGTTTTCTTAACTGCAGTTTCATTTTGTAAGCTGTCTTACGTCATTGTCTGGAACACAGTGGGGGTAATTCGTAAATGCTGAATAAATAAATAATGACGAAACTTTTTCCTCAAACTGCGAGATTAGGGCCACTCCATTGTTAGAGTTATTTTAATGTGATCGGGACAGAGAGGCCAAGAGTGTTGTAGGAAGTAAGCTTTGTTCTCGCGGGCTTGGGCTGGGCGATGCGGTTGTTGGGAACGCTAATTTCTGTTATTTGGTGGTGCTCATATCTCAGGCCTCTGTTTGAGAAGCAACATAGATTCCTCCAAGGCACATATTTGCATCCTGTGTGGGCCGAGGTGCCTGGCTTCATTTTTTTCTCCAGATACCCACACTATCTCATGGGTATTTTTAAATGCGTGTCTTAAGAGCCAACTTCTCTGCTGTGTGCAGGCTTTTCATGATGCCAGGGGAGTTGCCACGTGGATTTGCAGGGGCTGAGGGCAGAAACAAGGCACGGGCAGCATCAGCTCAGTGGGTAGGATCCACTGTCCTTTCAGCCCTTGGTGGGGTGGCCTTGGAGGAAGGGTCATTCTCCAAGCGGGGCAGAACTCAGTTCCAGGTTGGCCAGAAGGCCAAATGGACTGTGGGGTAGGTCTGAGGTCGGGTAGTGGGGTGACCCAGGAGCAGGAAGATGGTGTGTCAAACGGAGAGTGGGACAGAGATGGCAGGGGCTGGGGAGTTGTTGAGTCCTGCGTTTTTTCACACTTGTATGGGGATCTTGAGGAGTTTTGTAGAGGTGCCGCAGGGTCTGCCTGTTGAGGAGCAAACCAAGCTGACTGGGTTACAGGTGCCATCCACTGTCCCCTCCCATCTGATTGGTTTGGATACTAGGATGTTGTGTGGATTCGCCTGGAGTCCAGACATAGCCAGTGAAACAATTCTGAACCCCCTGCAGTAGTCCAGCCCCTCATTTGGCACTAAAGGAAACTGAGACCTTGCCAGGGATCCCAAAATGGTAATCCCTCATCCTCTTGCAAAGTTCCAGGGGAGGGCACCACCCTCCACCTAGCTACTGAAGCCAGAAACCTGGGCATTCACCTGCCCCTTCCATTTTCCTCCTCATCCCCATCCCTGCCACATCCCTGCATCCTGGCATCTCCAGCCTTCAGCACCTCTCCAATTCATCTGCTTCTCATTATCCCCAGCCACATCACGAAGGTCCAGGCCCCCCTTCTCTCTGCGCTGAGAGGATATAGATGCATCCTGAGCCTTCCAGCTTCCTCTATTAGGCCCATCTAATTGGGTTTCTGCTGGGCAATGGGAGTGATCATTTGAAACTTCAAATCTCATTATGACAGGCTACACTCCTTCCTCCATGTTCCCATCTTGTTTCAGATCTTTCAGTGGTTGCTCATGGCTTGTAAAATCAAACAAAACAAAACACCCAAATTCCTCACCAAGCCCCATCCTGCACCTCTGGCCTTATGATGGCATGATTCTTTGAGTCTGGGGACCTGGGCACGTGGTCTGAGCTGTGCTAGAACTCTAACCCACACCGCCCCCTGCCACGCACAAACACAGATGTTTGCTGGCTGACTCCAGCTCACCCTCCCATCCTAGCCTCAGCATCACTTCTGCAGGAAGGCCCCTTCCAATTTCACCAGGGTCCATCACGTCATCCTTCCTGATGCCCTTTGGCATTCTGAGCTAATCCTTCAGGGCCCTCAGACCCCATCCCCACTGTCTTAGTTGTCTGGCTTGCTCTGTCTCTTCCCCCACCGGGTTGTCAGCTTCCTGAGAGCCAAAGTCACATTTAGCATTAGCCTGCGTCCCCAGCCTTCAGTGCGGTGCTTCTTTGGGCACAGGAGGTGTATGCAGAATGGAAGGAGACTTTAGTTTTGTGGGGAGACTGTATTATTGAGAAGTGATTTCATGCTCCAAAGCAGGAAATATCTTCCTTCTCCTCCTCCTCTTCCTCCTAGTAAATTCTTCCTCCTTACTGGGTGGATGAAGCATCTCATGGTGGAATAGTTTCAGATCCAGGGTTCCCAGGAAAGGGATCCACCTCGAGTTCACCATCCCCTTCTCTTTCCTGGGAGGTCTCTGGTGCTTATGCTACTAATAATGAACATTTAACTAATGAGTTGCTACCTGTTCATATTACAAAAGCTTCCCTGCCAATGGCCACGAGAGACATTCCTGGGATCAAATCAGATTAGATTTATGGAGCTTCCTGCATCACAGGGTAACACAGCATTGAGGGCCATGACAGCATCCCAATATGCAGGACTGGGAGGGCTTTTTTACAGGGCTTGACGTATGAACTGGATGATTCTAGAAGAAATGAAAGAAGCAAGGACCAAGTCTATCTGATACTATCAAGAAAGAGGCCTCCCACTATAGGATATCTCAGTGGTCTTTGTTCAGGAGGTTGGAGGAACTAGTTGAGGCTGGGTAAGAGCAGGATCCCTGCATGTGGAGGGGACGTCAGTCACATTTGTAGCTTCTATATGGCCTCAGGTGTCCTGGTGGTGACCTTGGCTCTCCTGTCAGAAGCTTCCTCTGATTGTCAACAGGGGTGATTTTATTTTACTCTTTATGCTTTCATCTTTTGTATTTAAAACTTTGATCAGTCTAGAATTTCTTTTGATATAAAATGTGAGGGATAGAGCCAACCTACTTTTCTATTTTAGATTGCCATCAATTGTCCCAACTCCATTTATTGAATGATAATTGCTTTTCTCTGATTTTCTTGCCTCCTTTATAAATATATTAAATTCCATACAATTTTGTGTCTATTTTTGGACTTTTCGTTTTGTCCCATTGAATTCTGTCTATCCTTGCAACAAAGCCACATTGCTTTAATTATTATCACTATATTATATGTTTTAATAACAGAAGTCTCTTTCCCTCATACCTTATTCCTTTTGCAGCTTTTTCTACTTCTTGTTTATTTTTTATATAAATTTTATCTTATTTCCTATATGTCTTTTAAATATCTGATAACTTTAGCAGGATTTTAGTTGTGTAAGAGATATAGAATTTTAATCCTGGAAGGATGCTGAGGAGGTTTCTAACTCTCTCATTTTCTGGAGAGGATATGATTTTATCAAAGTGATGCTGTGAGAAACCAGGGAATCCCCAACCCTGAACCCCCCTCCAGATCCACTTGCCCCACCAAGCATCCAGCTTTTGACCCTGCATGTTTTTAGGTACCCAGAAAGAACTTAATATTTAGCTTAGTGGACTGCTACGATTTAAGTCTGACCTTGTGAATCCAAGCACCTCCTTCTGCTATGTTGCTTTTAGAAGAAAGGACAAAGCTAAGTAATTCAACCTTTATTTCCATTTATCTCTTAGCCTTCCGAGATAGGCCGCAATGTAGCCAACACCACTCCTTTGTCTCCATGGTCAAAGTTGGAAGGAAGTTCTTTCAGAGGGATTGGCTTCATTGATCTTGTGGGGAAAACCTTACAAGTACCCAGGGCACGGTGTTTGATAAGGAAGTGAGTGGTGAGAAATCCGGTCTCAAGAACAAAAGCCCTACAAGCCTGTACCCAACAGGGCCACTGGCCTAGAATGGTAATAAATAGAATTGGGTGACAACCCTGAAGGTCACCCGTGGTTCAGCTCCGAAGGTGTCCTTGTTTGTACTCACTTTGAGTTACCATCAACTTATAAATAGTCTCAGGCCAATTGCCAGTGATGATTTTGACTGTCCCTTGCCAGGGCCTGGGCTTGTGGTTTGGTTGTGAGTCTGTCATGGTCTCTGTGACCTCAGAGGAGGAGGAAGGAAGATGACGATGGATGCTTCTGGTGATGCAAGCAATGAACATTTTTGGACAATGTGCCCGATACCATTCTCTGTACTCTCCATGAGTTAACCCTTCAGTCCTCAAACAACGCTTTGAGGCAGGTGAGGAAACTGAGCACTAAAAAGGTGAATGCAGAGCCAGTGTGAGCACAGAGAGCCTGGTGCCCTGCTAGACCTTGCCTCCTCTTGGCTGGAGCTCTATGGCAGTAGTTGGAACCAGGGAGCCTTGGTTAAAATATCAACTCCATCCCTTATGACCTTGGGCAACTTATGAATCTCCATATCTGTATTTTTGCCTTTTAACTAGAATAATGTATGTCAATTATAGGGTTTTAGGATTAAATGAGAAAATGTGTATAAAACCTTTAGGATATTGTCTGGCACTGGGTAAGTACTCAATGAAAAAAGGTAATGGTTTTTATAACTTGTTTAATGTTTCTAAGCCTTAGGTTTTTCACTTATAAAATGAAAGCATCATTATATATGGTGTGTGGCTGTCTTTTCTTTTGGTTTGGTTCGGTTTGAGGATTTGTTGGGTTCACGTCACTGTCATGACCACCTGTATGACCTTGAGCAGATTCCTTAACCCCTATAGCTGCAGTTGCCTCCACTCTAAAGTGGGGGTCCTGATAGTGGCTGGCTCAGGGTTGTGTGATGATCAAATGAGAGATGCTTAGAGAATAAGCATTGGCGTCTGGCACAGACATCCTTATCCTCCGAGATCCTGTGACTTGTTGCACCTATGTGCTTGACTTAGCCCACGATCCATCCCCATCTCCCTTCTCTTCTCTTTGTTCTGGGAATCTTTAAAAACACTTGTTGAGCTTGGGGTCGGTTTTGGAATCATCACCTACTTTTAGGGTAGTCTGCTTCATTTGGGGTAAACATTAGGTTTCTAAGACATTGGGACAGTGCTGTTTGACTTCCCATCTATTCATGTGCTCTCACTGAACTCTGTGAATATGATGTTTTCATTCTCCCACCTATCAGAAATGACAAAGAACCATTTATACAGACTCAATAGGCTCTTAGGGGAGGCACCAGCCCTGTCTGTAGCTTCACTGCTTCTGAGACTGAGATGGTACCTGGTGTATCAGTTACCTATTTCTGGCAACAAATTATTCCAGAATTTAGCTTGTGATTTTGTTGACAATTAGGCTGGGCTTAGCTGGGTGGTTCTTCTGGTCTTGGCTGGGCCCCCGCATGCATCTGCATTCAACTGCAGGCTGGGTATGGCGCTATCTGATTTTGGTGTCAGCTGGAATAACTGGGGTGACTCAACTCGGTTCTGTACTCTTCATCTTGGGCCTGTTCACATGGTAGAGGCAGAACCCCAGGCAAGAGGGAAATGTGCAAAGCCCCATTAGTCCTAGGCTCAAATCAGGCCCACCATCTCTTCTACCCGCAATTGGCAACATAAGTCCCAGTCCAGCCCAGATTCAAAGGAAGGGGGCACACATCTTCTGTTGATGGGAAGAACAGAGTTCACTGCAGAGGGGCCTAGTCTGGGGAGATGAAGAAATGTGGCCATTTTTGCAGTTTGCCTCGCTGACCATATAGAGGCTGACTGGCCCTCTGTTTTGTGTCGTATATGCCTTTATAGAAATGTGTCTCCCAGCTGAACTTTGCAGAGATGCAGACTCTATCTGTCTTTCTGTTGTGGGCTGTCTACCTTGTCATGAAAAGGCCAGAACATTCCTGAAATGAGCCTAGTTTTGTATTTTTAGTAGATTCAGGGTTTCACCATGTTGGCCAGGCTGGTCTCAAACTCCTGACCTCAAGTGATCCTTTTCAATCCTTCAGGTGAGAGGCTCGTCAGGGACCCACAGACCATTGTTTTGGCTTCTGTCTCCCTCTGCTTGTCACACACGGATCACATACACAGGTGGAAGTGAACTTGTTTGCTTCTCTTCCCAAACTGTAAGCTCCATGAAGACAGGAATCTCCTTGACTCACTATTATATCATTGGCACCTAGTAGGTCACCACAAATATAGGATGAAAGAAAGTGGAAAGGCAGGAAGGGAGTGAGTGAGTTATGAAGTCAGGCATCTAAATAGGAAGGAAATGAGAGAAAGCCTGGATGGAAGAAGGAAAGAAAGACACTGGAGGTAAAGGTTGGAAAAGAAAGAGGTGAAGAGATAGAAGGAATTTAAGTTATTCTTCAACAAGCTAGGTTTGGGGCAAGGCACTGGCCTTTCTGAACCTCACTGACTGCGTCTGTATGATGGAGTAATAGTAGCACCTACCTGGCTTGTAATGAAATAATACATAGAAGCTTTTAGAATAGTGCCCATCACTGATGGCTGCTCTAGTTGTTATTCTAGTTGCAGCTGATGAAGGCACTGGGACCCTCAGCATGGAAGACACAGCAGCAGGGACGGGGGAAATGCTGTGGGTGCAGGGAGGTTGTGCAAGTGCTCAGAGGGACATGGAGAGAAAGAAGCAGCCCAGTGATTGCTGGGTGCTCTGCCATTCAGTGCTTCTTCTAGGCATAGCTTTGAGCAGCAATTGGCCAGGTTTCCAGAAACTTCAGAACAAGTGGACTATGAACTCTCTGCAAGCTAGATGCTGTAATATGCATTTTCATAACTCCCCCAAGGATGTGGACAGGTGAAAATAAACTTGCAGTCACACAAAATCCCACCGCCCAGAGATTAATCTGGTGGACATCTTGGCTGAGTTTATTACCATAATTTTTCCTATGGGTACCTATATAAATATAGAAACTGTAGACAAAATTGGAATTGTACCACTGATATGGTTTGGATTTGTGTCCTCATCCTATTCTCATGTCAAATTGTAATCCCTGGTGTTGGAGGAGGGACCTGGTGGGAGGTGATTGGATTCTGGGGGTGGATTTCCCCTTGCTGTTCTCATGATAGTGAGTGTGTTCTTATGAGATCTGGGTAGCACCTCCCGCTTCGTTCTCTTCCTCCTTCTCCGGCTATGTCATGTGAGATGTGCCTGCCTCCCCTTTGCCTTCTGCCACAATTATAAGTTTCCTGAGGTCTCTACAGTCATGCTTCCTGTACAGCCTGTGGAACTGTGAGTCAACTAAACCTTTTTGTCTTTATAAATTACCCAGTCTCAGGTAGTTCTTTATAGCAATCCAAGAATGGACTAATACAACCACTTACACTGTATCTTAGGTTTTTAAAATTCACATTATTTTGTGAGTATTTTCTCATTGACTGAGAATTTCGGGGTCAGTCATTTTTCTCTTCACCTGTTAGACACTCAATTTCTGTTTGGAAAATGGGGAGAGTAAGAGTATCTCTCTCATAGAAGTTGTCTGTTTTTTTTGTTTTTTTGTTTTTTTTTAATTTGAGATGGAGTTTCACTCTGTCGCCCAGGCTGGAGTGCAGAGGCACAATATCGGCTCACTGCAATGTCCACCTCTCAGGTTCAAGCAATTCTCCTGCCTCAGCCTCCTGAGTAGCTGGGACTACAGGCTCACCTCACCACACCCAGCTTAGTTTTGTATTTTTTTTTTTTTTTTGAGACAGAGTCTCGCTCTGTCGCCCAGGCTGGGGTGCAGTGGCGGGATCTTAGCTCACTGCAAGCTCCACCTCCTGGGTTTACGCCATTCTCCTGCCTCAGCCTCCTGAGTAGCTGGGACTACAGGTGCCCGCCACCTTGCCTGGCTACTTTTTTGTATTTTTTAGTAGAGACGAGGTTTCACCGCATTAGCCAAGATGGTCTCAATCTCCTGACCTCGTGATCCGCCCGTCTCGGCCTCCCAAAGTGCTGGGATTACAGGCTTGAGCCACCGCGCCCAGCCTAGTTTTGTATTTTTAGTAGATCCAGGGTTTCACCATGTTGGCCAGGCTGGTCTCAAACGCCTGACCTCAAGTGATCAACCCACCTCCGCCTCCCAAAGTACTAGGATTACAGATGTGAGCCACCACGCCCGGACTATTTTGATTTGATCTGGGGAGGGTTAAATAAGTTAATATCCTTAGTCCAGTTCCATAACATCCACTGTAAGCTTTTCTATATATCCTTTATTTAGGAAGAGTGAACATAGTGCCAGGTTTTGCTTAGAGAGAAGTGCTCTGCATGCTTTGGTGCTAGCACACAATAAAATTAAACAGAGGTCAAACAGAGAGCACTTAGGGATTCCCGAAGCATCCAGAACAACAGTGGATGGTTATAAAGGACAGCAATAGTACAATGACACTGCCTCCAAGATGAAGTACAGCATTAATTAGTACTGGGCAGTGGATGGCCAGGCTCTTTCAGCGCTTTACTGAGAGCGTCTGAAGGGTGGCAGTGATGGAGAGTGGGGCCATGAGTGACCATCTCAGGCCCGTCGGGAAGATACTTTTCATGTGGTTGACCCATGGCAGAAGGAAAGACCTGTGTCATCCCTGAGTGTCTGAGCATGTTGGGGCTGTGCCTCAGGACACAGGGTTTTTCTCCTTGGTCTCGCTGGGATGCTCTTCACACCTAAGCAGGGTTTGCACATTCAGACCAGGGCTGTTTGTATTCCAGCCAGCATTGCCGAGAAGGCCGGGGAGCAGCTTGGTGCATACTAAGGAGCAGTCCCTGCTGACTCTGTCCACACCAGGCTCTCTGGGCAGCTGTCCATGGAGAACACAAGCCAGCAACCTTTGAGGAGAGCCAGGCCAGCATTTGACCATTTGAGGCTGAAGGAACCCTGGGTGGCCCCTCAGGGCCTCAGCTCTGCTTTTGGGGGACCTTGAAGGCCGATGCATTTCCTCCCCAGCCCCACTCTTGGTTTACCTGGATTGCTGCTGGGGCTTTGAGACAGACCACGCTTTCCTGTTGTGGAGGCTCTGCCTTGCCCGGGGGATGGAGACTGAATATCTTGGTGATGATCCAATAAAGGGTCTCAGAGTTCAGCAGAGGGTGCTGGGATTCACCCCAAATATTTGGGCAGAGGGAGAGAGACAGGCTGTGAAACAGAATGAAATAATGATGTGATAGGAAGCCCTACAAGCATTGGCCCCTTTAATTCTCCCTAGGACTCTATGAGGTAAGGACTACCCCGCATACCAGCATATGAAACAAAGGCTCAGAAGGCTCCGAAGGTGGAAATAAATCTCCCGGGTTTGACCAGGAGCCCAGCAGCCCTTCCCGAGAGCCTGCTGCAAACAGTGCAGGCATGTGCCTGTCTCAGGAGGTATCTCCTGCCTGCTTTCTTCTGAGCATATGGTTGCATCATATGTATTGATTGCTGCTGGAAGACCGAATTCAGAGGCCTTACAGATCTATATCATGACTTTATGGAAATAGAAAAGAAAAGTATTTTCATGGTGGCTCAGACTTACTTCTTTATCCCCATCCTTGCAAGCAGAGGCCCCTAACAAATATCAATGGATGACTGAGGGGGCTTTGGAAGCTAGGAGACTTGGCTCTGGATCTCCTCTACCACTTCTTAGCCATGAGACCATTGGTAACTCATCGAACCTTCCTGAACCTCAAATAGCTGCTATTGCTATTTGTTACCCATGAGACCAAGGAAATAGTCGTCATGCATCATGTTCTAGGCACAAGCTAAGAAAGGAGCAGAGATCAGAAGAAGAAAAGAGGAAAAAAGAGCAAGCAGGACATTTTTCACCTGAGAGATTGATGAAAAAAAATTTAGTTTAATCAATAAATTACCCAGTCTCGGGTAGTTCTTTACAGCAATGCGAGAATGAACTAATGCAACCATTTATGCTGTATCCTGTGTTTTTTTAACTCACATTATTTTGTGAGCATTTTCTCACTGACAATATCAAGTGTTGGCAAACACGTGGGGAAAGAGCTCTTTTATACATCTCAGATATAAATTGGTATGGCCATCTTGCAGACACAGTTTGGCAATATCAAGTAAAATTGGAAAAGCAAATGCTTTGACTCCCTGTGACTATTTCTAGGTAAGGAGGCTTGAACCAGGATGTTCATTACAATATCAACATTGTGTGTAATTATGAAAAACTGGGAAAAAAATCCTAAATGGCCATTAATAGGGTACCGGATACATCAAATGTGGCATATTCTTACCATGGGATACTTGGCAATAGTTAAAAGCAATGAACTAAATTTCTATTGGAGAAAAATGAAGTGGACAGTATAATATCATGTTTGTAAACCTACCCACCCCAACAAAATAATATCATATACAGCATGTCACTGTGAAGTGAAAAAAAGACTGGATGGAGAGAGAGGGGCAGGGAGATTGAGAGGCAAAGACAGAGACAGCAAGCAAGAGAATGTGAGAGCTGTGGGTATCAGTCTAAAAAGATACATACCAAATCTCTGATAATTGTTCCTTCTGGGAGTGTTGAATGAGAAAAAAAGGATTTCACCTTTATCAGGAATGCTTCATTATGTATTACAGTAGTTATACATATAAACACACACCAGATGACAGCTTCAGTAACCTCCAGTTTTGTGCATTTGATATATGGTTCCCTGTGCTTTTAGGTTTTTTTTGTTACTCAAAGAAATTGGAGAAATAATTGTTAAAACAAGAGATTTATTTAAGGAGCTTAGAAGGGAAGGTGAAAAGTTTGGATACCTAATGATTTTTATTTTAAGGTCAAGGTATGATTTGACTTTGCTCTGTAAAGCAATTTTCTTTTCTCCAGGAGAATGTTTGCAGCAAACATTTATTAATTACCTACTATGTTCATGGCCCACAGAACTGTCCATGGTACTAGTTCTCCATCAGGCACACAAATAAATCCTCAGTTAAGTAAGTTTATCTTTGATGACTTTTTCTCTCAGTCTCATAAGAATTCAGTTTGCCATCCTCTGGCCCAGATGAGCCACAGGATGTTGAAGGAAGATCAGTGCTGCCTGGTAAGTACATTCAGAAACACAAGTTCCCCCAGATATTCCAGTATTTCTGCTGATCTCAGATCCCAAGTTCATGTCAGTTATAAAAACATCAACAAATTTATGGAGTATTAACTGGAAAGGAGTATTGTTGCTTCTTATTTTTTATCAGCACGGAAGATTCTAAGAACAGGGAAAATATCTAAAACCAAGCCAGAAAAGGACATAAGTGCTGAGCCCATTGGTGACTGCCATTATCTGCTTTGAAACCCCAGGAGTTGGTAATGTTGTTTGCAAGGAGACAGCTATGCTTCCTTTCTTGTTTTAGTCTTGGGCTGAGACAGATATGACATTTCCTAGATTAGGGGCCCAGAGCTACAGGAAACATGGCCCCAAACCAAAAACTTCAAATCTTTAAGTCATTCATCCTTGAAGAATATGCCAGTCCCTCATTTACCCCTTGTGACTGCTAAACCCCTGACATACGTTTTTATGCTATTAAAAGAAGGCTCCTAGTTTTGTTTACTTCAGTCTCCTAGATGTTGTCATTCCCCTTGAATCTCCTTAGAGGCTGGAGATTATATTTGGTCTGACAAATGGTTTTCTTTCTCCCTGCTTTCTCCTTACATTTATTGTAAAAATATTTTAATACGCAATATATGTCTATGGTTACAACATTAAGCTGCATGAAAAGGTACACATTGCTATCATGAATACTCTTATCATCATCATCATCACCTGTATTAGATAGTGAAAAGTTTGCAGTGGGGCACGGTGGCTCACACCTGTAATCCAAGCACTTTGGGAGGCTGAGGCGGGTGGATCATGAGGTCAAGAGATCAAGACCAGCCTGGTCAACATGGTGAAACCCCATCTCTACTAAAAACACAAAAATTAGCTGGCTGTGGTGGCAGGCATCTGTAATCCCAGTTACTCAGGAGGCTGAGGCAGAAGAATCATTTGAACCTGGGGAGTGGAGGTTGCAGTGAGCCACTGCACTCCAGCCTGGCGACAGAGCAAAACTCCGTCAAAGAAGAAAAGAGAAGAGAAGAGAAGAGAAAAGAAGTGAAGAGAAAACTTAAGTTTGCATACAAAACTTACTCTCTGGTTGACCAGTTCTCCTTCCCTGAGGCAACCACTGTTGCAAGTTTCTTTTTTTTGTGATTTCTTGTGGATTTATTCATGTCTCACCTCCCATGTCATTCATCATATGTGTGTTTTTGTCACATGAATGATGGCAATCTACACATACTGTTTTGTACCTTTTCTTACTTTGTAGTATTTCTTGGAGATCATTTCATGGAGGTGAATGTTGGTCTTTCTTAGTCTTTTATGTGTTGCCTGATAATCTGTGGAAAAGGTTCTTCTCTACTGCCCTATTGGTTGACACCGGGATTGTTTCCAAACATTCATCGATGAATCAGTGCTACCTCAAATAATCTTTTAACCATGTATGCATCTTTATTTTCAGGCTTGAGTTTATTTGTAACAGATGTTCTGATGATTGCAATTGCTAGACCAAATTATATGTGCATTTTAAGTTTGTCTAGATGTAAAGCATTGGTCTGCAAAGATATTATATCAACTTATAAACACAGAAAAATTAATGGCAGCACTGTTTTTCAGTGCCCTCACCAAACTAGGTCATTGACAATTCTAAAAGATGGGTCTACAAGGGTAGTGCTTAAAAACGTCATTTTTGGTTTAGGTTCAAGCCATGTTTACACTTGAAATAGTATTATATATTACAATCACTTCAACATAATCCTGTCGGGGTGAGAGTGAGCAGGTGGGGGCATATATGGAAAGAGATCAGCATTCTTTGGTAGTTGTTGAAGTGAAGCTGAGTGATGAGTACATGGTAGTTCACATTTCCAGGCTCTGTACTTTTGTAGGTGCTTACATTTCTTTATTATTCTTTTTTTTTTTCTTTTTTTTTTTTTGAGACAGGGTCTTGCTCTGTCATTTAGGCAAGAGTGCACTGGCACAATTATGGCTCATTGCAGCCTCGACCTCCTGGGCTCAAGGAATCCTCCTGCCTCAGCCTCCCAAGTAGCTACAATTACAGTTGCACCACACTGTGCCTGGCTAAGTTTTTAAAAATTTTTTGTGGCGATGGGGGTCTCACTATGTTGCCCAGGCTGGTCTCAAACTCCTGGGCTCAAGTGATCCTCCTGCCTTAGCCTCCCAAAATGCTGCAATTACATGTGTGTACCACTGTGTCCAGCTCCTTTTCCTTTTTATAACAGAAATGTCCAAGCCATACATGAAACAGATCTGACTCACATAATAAAAATGTGGACAATAAATCATCACGAGTTGTTTTCTCCTTGTATTTAGCAAAAACTCCTCTTGTGCTCATGACAGGCTGAGTGCCTGACCCGTGTCTTCTTACTCTGCACAGCATCCTTGTGAGGCTGAGATCAGTGTTTTTATTTCTGTCTCACAGATGAGAAAACAGAGGTCCAGAGAGATTAAGTAGGTAGCAGAACCAGGGAATGCAGACTTCTCACAAAGCAATATACTGCTTCTGCCTGACCATGACTTTGCCTGGCTGCTGCCTCTCTGGCTACCATCTGTCTGCCAGGCTCTGGGGACACTAGTTACTCTGACAGTCTAGCTACCAGATAGGCTCCAGTAAGATGGGAAAGACCTGGACAGAAATAAAGACATTCTATGAACATTACACCAGCAACTCTTTTTAAAAAATAGATTTTATTTTTTTAGAGCAGTTTTAAATTTATACAAAATTGTACAAAAGTAAGAGTTCGCATATACCTCTTCTCCCCTTCCCAGTTTCTCCTATTATTAATGTGTTGCATTGTGTGCACATTTGTTACAACTGATCAACCAATGTTGATGAATTATTAACTCAAGTCCACAGTTTACATCAGGGCTTACGCTTGCTGTTTATATTCTACAGGTTTTGAGAAACGCATAATGGGATGTATTCACCATTACAGTATCATAGAGGATGGTTTCACTGACCCCCCAATCCCCTGTGCTCTGCCTCTGCAGAACCACTGACAGCCACAGATCTTTTTATTGTCACTATGGTTTTGCCTTTTCCAAGATGTCATGCAGATTGAATCATGCAGTATATGGACTTCTCAGACTGCATTCTTTGACTAAGCGAGATGCCTTTAAGGTTCCTCCATGTCTTTCCTGTCTTGATAGCTCATTTCTTTTTATTGCTGCTTAATATTCCATTGTCGGGGTATACCAGTTTGTTTATCCATTTACCTGTGGAAGGACTTCTTGGCTTCATCCCAGTTTTTGGTATATGGTCATTTTTCAATATTTTCCAAATGGTTTCATACATGAATCTCATTGCTCTTAGAAGGTCATTCAGATGTGCTCCTGACCTGGGCCTAAATGGCCTGGACCCACCATTATCACCTCCCTGTCTGGCCTCCTCTCCCACTCCATCTTCTTTCCCCACTCTGCAGACCCTGCAGCCCCCTTCCTGTTCTTTTGTGCACCATGTTAGATTCTGCACCTTCATCCTTTCTTCTTCTTTTTATTCAGAGGACTCTCACCCCAAGTTTTCTCACTGTCCAGATCTCAGCTGAAATGTCACATCCTCTAAGAAGTCCTCCCTGACCCCCTTACTGAAAGGGTTGCATGCTGCCAGGCAAACGTCCCTCACAGACTCCTCTTGGGATTTCCTTTCTTGCACTTTTCACTCTCTCAAATGACCTTGCCTGTTTAGTTGGCCATCATCTGTCCCCCACCTCTGGAATGTCAGCTCCACAGAGGGAGGGACCACATCTGGCTTATCCCCGGCTGTATCGTAGCCCTAGAACAGTGCCTGGGGCCTCACAGAATATTTGCTGGATAAGTAAATGATGGATTGATTAGTCTGACTACTCCAGTGCTTTTCAAGTTGATGGCTTTCCATCTATACAGATCGTATTCATCCATGAAAAGAGAGAAGAAACCAGGAAAAGCACATCTCCAGTGATGAGGGTTATGTCTCTGGCAGCCTGTATTTTGGACCTGGGTGGGACTATGGTGTGTGTTCTTGCAGCTTTTGCTCTAGTTTTGTCTACATGGCCCTCCCTATGGAGTCCAAGATGGAGCTGACAGTGTTGTATTATTCTAAACAAGCATGTTGTTGCAAGAATCAATTTCAAAGAGATCCTCTTTTAAATGCTACTTCTCTCCCTTCCTCTTCATCTATTCTAGCCTTTGAAAGGTGTTTATGTTGATTCTGCCGCTCTCCATTCCTGAGGCACAGATAAGCATCATAAATGTGTTAGTTTTGAACAGGTCCTGAAACTTGCCGACATAATTCCCATTTTGTTGTCAGTATTTCCAAGCATGAGTAGCCTGGTTTTTTTTTTTTTTTTTTTTTTT
>NW_016810038.1:2267226-2268658 GCF_001698545.2 Rhinopithecus bieti | reverse complement strand
GAAAAATTCCCATTTTTGTTTCAGTTTTTCCAAACAAGGGTTGCCTGGTTTTTTTTTTTTTTTTTTTTTTTTTGGTATGGTGAATTATCTACAGTTAGGGATGTTTTAAAGGTATTTTTATGAGGATGTTTAGTCATTGGGATCACTTGTTCCTGAGTCATGCATTTATTTTAAGTCTAAGTCTTTTGAAAGGTCATTTAGATTTTTCAAATATAGTAGTTGTATCATTGTCTCATATTCTTTCTCCTTGCCCATTTTTGTTTGCTTTTAACAAAGGAAATTATTTTCAAGGAAACCATCTTCAGATAATGCGCAACCAGCCCCAGGGGAAACATGGCTTTATAGACACACTAGTGAGATCGTTGTATAATTTTATAGGGGGAAGTTTGTATTCTGGGTAGAAAATGGTGAGATTTTAAGCCAAAGTTTTATTCCAATTATGAAAATAAGACATGTGCATGATAAACATTTTCAGACTAGTGCAAGAAATAAAATAATTTTTACTCATAGTTACTCTAGATATCATTAACATTTTGGTATATTTCCTTGATGTGTGTGTGCGTGTGTAATTTCATCACACTGGAAACTCAAAGTGGTCAGAGTTCTTGTCTGTCGTGCTTATTGCTCTGTAGAGAGTACTCCTGAGAAGACACTCAGTGCCAATTTACTGACTGAATGAAAGTTAAGTATATGTGTGTCACATATTTCAAAGTTTAAATAGTTCTCTGTGTTTGATTTTGTATCCCATCAGCAATTTCTCGTTTTTAAATTTTTCTTTGAACACAGGATTTCTAAATAGTGGGCTGCTTTTTCATGGTATGAAAAGTTGTGTTGGAAAGCCCCTTCGCACTGGAATCTTTGAAACCATCTTCATTCATTTCTTTACAAAAAATCTTTAGCAGTGAAATTCTTGGGTTAAAGGGCCTGAACACTTTAAAGACTTCCATACATTTTTGCTAAGTAACCCTCAAGAGAGAAGGGGCCAAGTGGCCTTCCCATTGGCAAGGAATAAAACGGCCTCTCCTTTTATGTTCCCATTAAGAGTGGCTTTAAGGGTCCTCTTGTAATGATGTATTTTTGTTGTCTACATTAGACATGTTGTCCCTAGTTTCTTAGTAGCATTCTGATTTTGCTATGGTATGTTTTCATGTTCAGAAGTTTGAAAAATTGTTAGGTCCAATTTAGTATTTTTGCTTTAAGTCTTTATTAATTGCTCCTATACTTAAGAAGGTCTCCATCACCAAGTTAGTTATCCATTATTTTCTTCTGCCTTTCTTGTAGGTTCCTTTTCTTTCCACTTCAGCCCATGGGACATGCATTTGAATGTGAGGTGTAGCTTCCTGACTGTTCTGGGTAGCCCAGTGACTCCGCACTATCCTGGGAATAGTCCTTTTTTCTTTTTTCTTTTTCTTATTTTTTTCTTTTTTTTTAT